>NC_092116.1:28548680-28573680 GCF_045679555.1 Salvelinus alpinus
CTCTCTCTCGCTGTCTGTCTCTTTACATCAGCCTCTGTTGACAGGTGAACAGTGTCTACCCATCTTGTGTGTTGGATCAGTGTGGAAGAGCTGGGACCTGCTGAAGCCAGGTGGGTTAAAACTGACTGTTGTTGGATCAGTCCAGTCTGTTGTCAAAATGTCCTCTTATGGCTGGATTTCCTAGCCTGGGTACTAGTCTGTTTGTGCTAACATCCCACTCCTTGTTAAACATGTTTGGAATGGGATGATGGCACAAAAAGATCTGGAACCAGGCTAAGGATTTCCCAGGTCAACATAAAGATTTGCGTTTTCAAGCCAACAGTCCACACTTGGATGTCAAAATGACACTAAGATCACCGTGCACAATGCCAAGCGTCGGCTGAAGTGGTGTAAAGCGCGCCACCATTGGACTCTGGAGCAGTGGAAACGCGTTCTCTGAAGTGATGAATCACACTTAACCATCTGGCAGTCCGACTGACTAATCTGGGTTTGGCGGATGCCAGGAGAACGCTACCTGCCCCAATGCATAGTGCCAACTGTAAAGTTTGGTGGAGGAGGAATAATGGTCTGGGCCTGTTTTTCATGGTTCGGGCCCCTTAGTTCCATTGAAGGGAAATCTTAACACTAAAGCATACAGTGACATTCTAGATCATTCTGTGGTTCCAACTTCGTGGCAACAGTTTAGGGAAGGCCCTTTCCTGCTTCAGCGTGACAATGAGCCAGGCCTAATCACCCAACATCAGTGCCTGACCTCACTAATGCTCTTGTGGCTGAATGGAAGCAAGTCCCCGCAGCAATGTGCCAACATCTAGTGGATAACCTTCCCAGAAGAGTGGAGGCTGTTATAGCAGCAAAGGGGGGGAGACCAACTCCATATTAATGACTTCCCAGAAGAGTGGAGGCTGTTATAGCAGCAAAGGGGGAACCAACACCATATTAATGACTTCCCAGAAGAGTGGAGGCTGTTATAGCAGCAAAGGGGGAACCAACACCATATTAATGCCCATGATTTTGGAATGAGATTTTTGACGAGCAGGCGTCCACATACTTTTGGTCATGTAGTGTGTTTTTTAATTTGTTTAGCTCACATAATATAATTTAACATTATGCATTAAAGTGTTTAATAGAACAAATGTGGCTAAAACAAATGTAGACATTAATACATGCATTTCTATAGCTTCTAAAATATATTTTTTTAAATGTGGGGGAGTACCAAGATGGAGGAGCAATGGCTTCCAAACAGCGCCCCCTGTCAGCCATCTAGTGTATATATAAATAATTGGGTTCAGCTAAGCTCTAACCGTCTCGTCGGCAGGTTTCACAAAGGTCCTGGCGGAGTTGGAGTCCACGCCTGCCTTCAAGGGTCGTTTCTACGGTTACAACCTGCTGACCCTGAGGCAGTCATCAGGGTCGGCGCTAGGCGGCGCGGTTCTCGGCGCGAAGAGCGCGGGGGCCACGGTAACGCTCAACTACGCCGACAACACACAAGTCTTCTACGAACACTCCTTTCAAAGCAGTCAATGAGGAATCGCCTCTGAACCAATTCAAACGAAGCCTCACAAGCTTGACCAATCAGGACGCAGCTATAAGTAGGGCAACGTTTGGGATTGAACCAATAATTAAGTGCTTGGGATTTATTTGACCAATAATATGGCCTTGATTTGATTAGCTCTGATTTCTTGTACTTCTAATAACGCTCCACAAGAGGGTGGTCTTTAGCTATCAAGCACACCGCATCTGTCCATCATTGTACTGTGAATCTAATATATCAGCAGGAAAGATTTGTATGTTTAATCATATTAAGAGAATATAGTCTCTGAGGTATCTGTTTTCCCAATAACTGTAATGCAATTATGAAATATACACAACATTTTATAATCTGTTTTGTAGTAAACATTTGTGAAAGCATTCGGTCGCTGTCTGTTATTTTTACCGATTCTTCTTCTCTCACTTGCTGACACAAGGCTGCGGCAAGCTACATAACCATGGCTTGGATTGGTCAGAACAGCCCAGCCATTGTGACATCGTGGTTATGGATTGTTGTGATATGACATTCTATGAGTCACAACATTCTACTCCAAAGGACACAGCAGAGAGCAAGTTCTAACCAGTGTGACATCATAGTTCTAACATTCCGTTTCTAATCCAGAGAGTGTAAAGGAACATTCTCCTGTAGAAGTTCACATCAGCTGTGTCCACACACTGGCTGCTTTCTCACTCTGGTAAAGTGATAGATAGAATGTAAAAACCAGATGAGTATTATGACAAGCCGGAAGGTAAGGTAAAATCAGTTTGTTTTTGTGAGGTAGACCTACCTAATTCAATACCACCAAACTAGTTCAAGTCAATGGTTCAGCTATTGTGCTGTTCACATACGACAGATTTGCCTGTACTCTTATATATACCGTTGAAAGGAATGACATTGAGCCCTGATGTGTCATGTAAGAAAGTCTATTTTGTCTCCACTGTCTATGAGCGACAGAGTGAAAGAGGAAGACATTGAGAGAGAAACCGTTTTAATCCCGGACCCCCAAGGGCCTCTTCAGACCTACAGGACTGTCTTAATTGAGCCTCTACAGGTGCGCCGCAAACTTCCACACCCCGCACTCATCACCCCACCCAAGGTGAGTGGGATGAGCTTTGAAGTGTGTGTGTGTGTGTGTGTGTGTGTGTGTGTGTGTGTGTGTGTGTGTGTGTGTGTGTGTGTGTGTGTGTGTGTGTGTGTGTGTGTGTGTGCGAGAAAGTGTCTGTGTGAGTGGTAAGACTTCTACAAATCTATCCAACAACATCAGCTAACTAACTATTGATGCGGTGGGTAGTTTTCCCCAACTCAGCCCAACGCTGGTCAAACGCTGATTCTACATGTTGGGGACTTAAAACGTAACTATGGTGACCAACTGAGGCTACACACAAGGCTGATTCTTTAAACGACCGTTGCATTAGGCGGTTGGGTCGGCTTTAGTTGATGTGTAGCGCTTTAGTCACCTGGGTACCCGCCTACTTAATTGACATTCCACTCCTTGTAGTCCGTGTCATATGCCAAAGACTGGGTTGATGTTTAGCAACACATGGAAACCATGTGTTTGATATGAATTCCACTCATTCCGCTCCAGCCATTACCATGAGCCTGTCCTCCCCCAATTAAGGTGCCAGCCAACCTCCTGTGGTAGGTACACACACACCACCACCCACCAGTCATAGATGTAAGTACACCAGACCTGTACCAGACCTGACAATACTTTAATGGATGTGTCTATACTGGTGACTCAAAGACAACCTCTCTGCTGTACGAATTGTGTTTTGCATCTCTGCGCTACCAGCATAACTTTCAAACAGGAAAGGACAGATGTGATGGCTCCTCTCATATTTCTGTCTTATCTTAGTCTGACCACTGGGGGGCGACCACTGACCAACCTAGACCTAATTATCTAACACAACTGACACTATTAACTAGACCAACCTAGACCAAATTATCTAACACAACTGACACTATTAACTAGACCAACCTAGACCAAATTATCTAACACAACTGACACTTAACTAGACCAACCTAGACCAAATTATCTAACACAACTGACACTATTAACTAGACCAACCTAGACCTAATTTATCTAACACAACTGACACTTAACTAGACCAACCTAGACCGTAAGTCCACCTTACACTTGACCCATGTGTGTGGTTTGACTATGTTAAAACAAGAAACATTTCACTAGTCCCCACAAGGAAAAAGGCTATTTTTAAAAAGGCTATATTGTTGTTCTTGCTCGGACGAGGCTTACTTACTCACCTTTTGCCTAACATACTCACTGCTGCTCTATAATTCCTGCAAAGAGGCCATCTATAGTCAGGCATAGATTTAAGGGAAGGGGGAAAGGATATGCTTTCAACCGAAATGTGTCTTCCGCATTTAACCAAAACTCTGAATCAGAGTGGTGCGGGTGGCTGCCATTGTTGTTGGGGTTTAACTGCCTTGCTCAAGGGAAGAACGTCAGATTTTTCCACCTTGCCAGCTCGGGGATTCAAACCAGCGTCCTTTCGGCGGTTACCTGCTAGGCTACCTGCTGCCCTTAATCTGCAGTGAAGATCTGCGCAATAGTACGATTTGAACTTTAAAGGCAATGTTTCCACGTTCGCAGAGATTGCATTCACAGTAAACGCTGCGTATGTCGGCTCAATCAGAGAATACCTTTAAATTTCACTCGTACTATAAAGTGGATCTTCAGCGCTGGGGATTCAATCTAGCCACTAGAACTTGTCTTCACGTCTTTTTTACATTTCAGATTTGTGTAAGTATTCAGATTTGTGCTTTAAGATAGACAACACATCCTCAAGACAAAATATTTGACCTATATATCCTTTTGCCCCATTCATCTTTCTTCCCCTCCATCACTCTCTCCCATCATCTTTCTTCCCCTCCATCACTCTCTCCCATCATCTTTCTTCCCCTCCATCACTCTCTCCCATAATTTTTCTTCCCCTCCATCACTCTCTCCCATCATCTTTCTTCCCCTCCATCACTCTCTCCCATCATATTTATTCCCCTCCATCACTCTCCCATCATCTTTCTTCCCCTCCATCACTCTCTCCCATCATATTTATTCCCCTGTCCCAGGGTGACAGAGTATGCTGATAAGTTTGGTTCTCTGACTCGGGCCTTCAGAGGAACCCAGCCCTCCATATACTACATGGTCCCTAGTGTGAAAACACAGTCTGTGAGTGAGAGAGAGAGATGGTCCCTAGTTAAGGTAACTGAACTAAATGACTATCGCCCCGTAGGAATCACTTCTCTCATCATGAAGTGCTTTCAGAGGCTAGTTAAGGACCCTATCATCTTACCCGAGACCCTAAACCCACTACACTTCACATACCGCCACAACCGATCCACAGGCAACGCCATCGCACTACACACTGCCTTATCCCATCTGGACAAGAGGAATACTTATGTAAGAATGCTGTTTGACTACAGCTCAGCCTTCAACACCACAATAACCTCCAACCTCATCATTAAGATCAGGACCCTGGGTCTAAACCCCGCCCTGTGCAAACTGGGTTCTGGACTTCCTGACGGGCTGCCCCCAGGTGGTGAAGGTAGGCAACAACATCTCCACTACGCTGATCTTTAACACGAGGGTCCCACAGGGGTGCGTGCTCAGCCCTCTCCTGTACTCCCTGTTAACCCACATCTCCAACTCAATTATCAAGTTTGCAGACGACACTACAGTGGTAGGCCTGATTACCAACAACGACGAGACGGCCTACAGGGAGGTGGTGAAGGCACTCGGAGTGTGGTGTCAGGAAAACAACCTCTCACTCAACATCAACAAAACAAAGGAGATGATTGTGGACTTCAGGAAACAGCAGAGGGAGCACCCCCCTATTCACATCGAAGGGACAGCAGTGGAGAAGGTGGAAAGTTTTAAGCTCCTCGGCGTACACATCACAGACTAACTGAAATGGTCCACCCACACAGACAGTGTGGTGAAGAAGGCGCAACAGCGCTTCTTCAACCTCAGGCTTGTCACCCAAAACCCTGACAAACTTTTACAGATGCACAATCGAGAGCATCCTGTCGGGCTGTATCACCGCCTGGTATGGCAACTGCACCGCCCGCAACCGCAGGGCTCTCCAGAGGGTGGTGCAGTCTGGGAGCAAACTACCTGCCCTCCAGGACACCTACAGCACCCGATGTCACAGGAAGGCCGAAAAAAGAATTAAGGACAACAACCCGAGCCATGGCCTGTTCACCGCTATCATCCAGAAAGCGAGGTCAGTACAGGTGCATCAAAGCTGGGACTGAGAGACTGATAAACAGCTTCTATCTCCAGGCCATCAGACTTTAAAAAATCGCTCACTATCCGACCTCTGCCCAGTACCCTGTCCTGAACCTGGGCTTTTTCACGTAGAAAATTCAGTACCCTGGTTCAGTTTCCTGGAGCGTGTTTGTGAGAATATTACAGAATAAGTTTATCATTCACAAAACCTGAAAAACAACAGTTTCATGTTGCGATTAGCAAGATGCACATTCTACATGACATTAGCGAGCTTGTTTTAGAACCTGGAACTCTGGTCCTGGATCTTGGACCCGTTACTCAAGCAGGTCCAGGATTTGTTTCACACATGCTTTATAGCGCGATTCAGGGTACCAAACGCTCCATGATCCGGATCATAAAGGGAAATGTGAAAGCATCCTTAGTCAATGTTACTATCCGGCTACCACCCTGCACCTTAGAGACTGCTGCCCTATGTACATAGTCAATGAACACTGGTCACTTTAATAATGTTTACATACTGTTTCGCCCACTTCATATGTATATACTGTATTCTAGTCATGGCTCATCCTACATAAGGGCAGATAGACTAGTGGTTAGAGAGTTGGGCCAGTAACCGAAAGGTTGCTGGGATCGAATCCCTGAGCTGACAAGGTAAAAATCTGTCGTTCTGCTCCTGAACAAGGCAGTTAACCCACTGTTCCTAGGCCGTCATTGTAAATAAGAATATGTTCTTAACTGACTTGCCATATAAAAACTACTGCTGTAGTAAAAAGAAATTAAAAACTTGATAAAAAAAAAAAAACTTAACTTGATTTGCTGTACACACCTGTTTTATTCATATACTGTTTATAATAAACTTTAGTTAACTTTAGTTAAGACCCCCGACGCTCGGTCTGAACATTAACACTCATCTCTTGCTGTACGGTTTTTGGACGCATAAGGACTTTATCTTTCATATCATCGAGAAATAATTGTCAAAAACACCAAAAGGTTAAATTGATAGACACCTTTTATAGGGTTAGAGTTCCCACACGGCCATAACTCTGTGTCACAGCGCGTGTTTACAGAAGACCGGCTGATGACTGGACTACCTGGGATAATTAGCACTCTGCATCTCCCAACACCTGTGTGTAAAACGGAAGATGGACGCCACAAACGTGTTGCAACTGAAAAATACTGGTCGGCTGCAACTGTGTCGAGACAGTGTGATTTCTGTTTCCAGAATCGTACCGTAATGGAGAATCAATTCATGTTGAGATGGAGTATTTTGGCTTAATTTACAATTGAGCCATTTAAGTAGCAAGTGCAGACATTTTTTTTCTCTTTCCCACAACCTTAGCATTGCAAGTGCTAACTGCAAGGTAGGACCTGGATACTGTGTACGAGGCTAACTATTGTGTGTGTGTGTAGGACCCTGATACTGTGTACGAGGCTAACTATTGTGTGTGTGTAGGACCTGGATACTGTGTACGAGGCTAACTATTGTGTGTGTGTGTAGGACCCTGATACTGTGTACGAGGCTAACTATTGTGTGTGTGTAGGACCTGGATACTGTGTACGAGGCTAACTATGGTATGAGTGTCTGTGTGTGTGTGTGTAGGACCTGGATACTGTGTACGAGGCTAACTATGGTATGAGTGTCTGTGTGTGTGTGTGTGTGTGTGTGTGTGTGTGTGTGTGTGTGTGTGTGTGTGTGTGTAGGACCTGGATACTGTGTACGAGGCTAACTATGGTATGAGTGTCTGTGTGTGTAGGACCTGGATACTGTGTACGAGGCTAACTATGGTATGAGTGTCTGTGTGTGTGTGTACGACCCTGATCTCTGAGGGTCTTTGGGCTGGTTTGCTAACTACCTCTCTCAAAGAGTGCAATGTGTAAAGTCAGAAAATCTGCTGTCTCAGCCACTGCCTCTCGCCAAGGGAGTACCCCAAGTCTCGATCCTAGGCCCCACGTTCTTCTCAATTTACATCAACAACATAGTGTCAGGCAGTAGGAAGCTCTCTCATCCATTTATATGCAGATGATACAGTCTGATACTCAGCTGGCCTCTCCCCAGATTGTGTTAAAAGCTCTACAACAAAGCTTTCTTAGTGTCCAACAAGCTTTCTCTACCCTTAATACCCTTAACCTTGTTCTGAACACCTCCAAAAAAAGGTCATGTGGTTTGGTTAGAAGAATGCCCTTCTCCCCAAAGGTGTGATTACTACCTCTGAGGGTTTAAAGCGTGAGGTAGTCACCTCATACAAGTACTTGGGAGTATGGCTAGATGGTGCACTGTCCTCTCAGCACATATCAAAGCTGCAGGCTAAAGTTATTTTTAGACTTGGTTTCCTCTATCGTAATCACTCCTTTTTCACCCCAGCTGCCAAACTAACCTTGATCGTCCTACCCATGCTAGATTACGGAGACATCATTTCTAGATCGGCAGGTAAGGGTGCTCTCGAGCGGCTAGATGTTCTTTACCATTCGGCCATCAGATTTGCCACCAATGCTACTTATATGACATCACTCTATACTCCTCTGTAAACTGGTCATCTCTGTATACCCATCACAAGACCCACTGGTTAATGCTTATTTATAAAACCCTCTTGGGGGGGGCACCTATCTGAGATATCAACTGCAGCCCTCATCCTCCACATACAACACCCGGTCTACCAGTCACATTCTGTTAAAGATCCCAAAGCAAACATCCCTGGGTCACTCTTTTTAGTTCGCTGCAGCTAGCGGACTGGAACGAGCTGCAACAAACACTCAAACTGGACAGTTTTATCTCAATCTCTTTATTCAAAGACAGTCATGGACACTCTTACTGACAGTTGTGGCTGCTTTGCGTGATGTATTGTTGTCTCGACCTTTTTACCGTTTGTGCTGTTGTCTGTGTCCAATAATGTTTGTACCATGTTTTGTGTTGCTACCATGCTTTGTTGTCTTAGGTCTCTCTTGTTGTGAATTGTCCTATATTTATTTTGTATTTTTAATCCCAGGCCCCCGTCCCGGTAGGATACCTTTTGGTAGGCCGTCATTGTCAATAAATTTGTTCTTAACTTGCCTAGTTAAATAAAAAAGAAAGATCATGTGTACGAGGCTAACTATGGTACGAGTGTGTGTGATATTTAGGCCAACAAAAGGTCACATGCTGTACTGCAAGTCATTATGCTGAACACTGAAGTAGTAGAGCAACGTCGCAGAAGTAGCAACATCATTATACTGTTCCCATTAACACACCGTGATTGTGTCCCAAATGGCACCTATTCCCTACATAGTGAACTACTACTATGGACCAGTAGTGCCCGATGTAGTGAATAAGGTGCCATTTTCAGGTGCAACACATCAGTTTCATCCTCCTCACCAGACTCCCATGTCCCTCCTCAGGACCTGTCCAGAATACCAGCCACTGACCACCAGACTCCCATGTCCCACCTCAGGACCTGTCCAGAATACCAGCCACTGACCACCAGCCTCCCATGTCTCTCCTCAGGACCTGTCCAGAATACCAGCCACTGACCACCAGACTCCCATGTCCCACCTCAGGACCTGTCCAGAATACCAGCCACTGACCAACAGCCTCCCATGTCCCACCTCAGGACCTGTCCAGAATACCAGCCACTGACCAACAGCCTCCCATGTCCCACCTCAGGACCTGTCCAGAATACCAGCCACTGACCACCATGTCCCACCTCAGGACCTGTCCAGAATACCAGCCACTGACCACCATGTCCCACCTCAGGACCTGTCCAGAATACCAGCCACTGACCACCATGTCCCACCTCAGGACCTGTCCAGAATACCAGCCACTGACCACCATGTCCCACCTCAGGACCTGTCCAGAATACCAGCCACTGACCACCAGACTCCCATGTCCCGCCTCAGGACCTGTCCAGAATACCAGCCACTGACCACCAGACTCCCATGTCCCGCCTCAGGACCTGTCCAGAATACCAGCCACTGACCACCATGTCCCACCTCAGGACCTGTCCAGAATACCAGCCACTGACCACCATGTCCCACCTCAGGACCTGTCCAGAATACCAGCCACTGACCACCAGACTCCCATGTCCCGCCTCAGGACCTGTCCAGAATACCAGCCACTGACCACCATGTCCCACCTCAGGACCTGTCCAGAATACCAGCCACTGACCACCATGTCCCACCTCAGGACCTGTCCAGAATACCAGCCACTGACCACCAGACTCCATGTCCCGCCTCAGGACCTGTCCAGAATACCAGCCACTGACCACCATGTCCCGCCTCAGGACCTGTCCAGAATACCAGCCACTGACCACCATGTCCCACCTCAGGACCTGTCCAGAATACCAGCCACTGACCACCATGTCCCACCTCAGGACCTGTCCAGAATACCAGCCACTGACCACCATGTCCCACCTCAGGACCTGTCCAGAATACCAGCCACTGACCAACAGCCTCCCATGTCCCGCCTCAGGACCTGTCCAGAATACCAGCCACTGACCACCAGACTCCCATGTCCCACCTCAGGACCTGTCCAGAATACCAGCCACTGACCACCAGACTCCATGTCCCGCCTCAGGACCTGTCCAGAATACCAGCCACTGACCACCATGTCCCGCCTCAGGACCTGTCCAGAATACCAGCCACTGACCAACAGCCTCCCATGTCCCACCTCAGGACCTGTCCAGAATACCAGGCACTGACCACCAGCCTTCATCCTCCTCACCTTGATCTTTATATAGTTAGTTTTTATTTTCCTACATCGGAAAAACATCCCTTCGTCTGTTTGAAATTCCGTAACTTTCCAGAAGTTACACATGCAATACAAAACAACCATGGCTGTTCCTCAACTCCTTACACCTCTGGAATAGCACCTGAACCCATCGCCGTTGTCTTTGAGCAGGTTGTGGAGGGGAGGTAGAGCCATGTACTTAGCGGTGGTGTAGAGCAGAGCAGCTCAGAAAAGTCTTCCCTCAGGGCAGAGCAGCCTGCAGTGCCTCGGTTATAAACCAATCTCCCTGGAAGACTTCCAAGAGAAACTTTCCCTTTCTGTTTGTGCTCATCAACTTTAACATGACAATCTTTCCTTCCTCCTAAAGTTGAGAAATAACTCCTAAACAAGTGGACAAAGACAACCAGACGTTTACCTGCAGTTTTTCATCTTTATTTTTGTATTGAAATTCATACTTTGTGTTGTCAGGACTTTCCAACTCAAAAATCACAACAAAAAATGATTTATGTAAATCCACTCGGCGGACAATTCTTATTGGTTGACCCAGCGTGCACGTGGCCTGTGATTAGTCAACCTGACCTCAAGTCCCGCCCATTCATTAGAACCTCCCCTAGACACTGAGCTAGACAGACTAGTATGAACCCCAAAACGACACCCTATTGCCCATGTAGTGCACTACCACTGGGAGACCCATGGGCCCTGATCAAAAGTAGGGCACTATACGAGGGAATATGGGTGCCATTTGGAATTCATTTCCAATTCCCGTTTTGACCACAGGCTACGGCAACCCAAGAGAGACAAAACAACTTTGCTCCTCGAAAGACAAAATAAATGAGATTTAAATTTTAAAACGGAGCCTGATCAGGTGTTTATATAAACACGATTGAACCAACAGAGTTATACATGATGCTTCCATTCTTTCAGTACTGAGAGGCCGCATCCCAAACTGAACCCTATTCCTTATTAGTGCACTACTTTTGACCTGAGCCCGTAGGGTTCTGGGTAAAAGTAGAACACTGTACGGGGAACAGGGTGCCATTTGAGATGCAAGCCAGAGAGAACAGCCTTGTTCCAAACACTAAATACCCTAACCCCTACACCCTTGTTCACTTAGAACCATCAAAAGGGTGACAACTCAAAATGCTCCCCATACAGCCCTACCTTTCAGATCCAGGTTCTGATATGGGGGATAGAACCTAAATCTTTTCACCCACAAGGGGTTAGGGGATAGGGGAGAGGAGTAACTGGTTTGGAACCAGGCCCATGAGAAACAGAGTGTTTATGATGTAATAAGAGGACATTTAGGCAGGTCTGTAGGTGGGTATCAATAAAAACGTCACAATACAGTGCAGAGTGTTCGAGTCGGCTGCTAGGGGGGGGGGCAAGGAGACCCCGAGCTCCGCTAAAACCATGTGCCATTTTAGGGATTGTTAAATAACTGTTTTCAACTCTTGAAGAGCATAGTCAAGAGTTATACAGCAAGTAACTGCATCCTTTCATGATCAATAAACATCAATTGATCATGTATTTTTAGATACGTAAGAGTAGCCTCAATTTGGCATGTAGCAAAATAGACTTCCAGACAACATAATTACCTTGCTTCATCAGAGATTAGGCTTGTGGAAAGAGCTTGACATAAACAAGTCCTCATCTTGGTAAAGTGGACTACGGTCACCACCACTAGAGGACAAGCAAATCAAACAATATCTGGATATAGCCATCTAGTTTAGTTTATCCCCTGAAAGTTAGCTAGCCGCATCGACGCAATCTGCCGTTAGCTAGCCTCATCGACGCAATCTGCCGTTAGCTAGCCGCATCGACGCAATCTGCCGTTAGCTAGCCGCATCGACGCAATCTGCCGTTAGCTAGCCGCATCGACGCAATCTGCCGTTAGCTAGCCGCATCGACGCAATCTGCCGTTAGCTAGCCGCATCGACGCAATCTGCCGTTAGCTAGCCAATTTGACGTGGTACATCAATCAATGTATTGTCTATCACGTCTGTCAGCAGCAATAGGAATTAAAACATTCTTAAAAACAATGTTGTAAACGGGATAATGTTAGCTAACGTTGCTAGCTATGCCTACGTTGGTTGGAGAGAAAAAAGTACATTAGGTCTACTTAAGACTATATGTTTAGCCAAATGTACAACGTTTCTACCAGTAGCTAGCGAAGTAAACATTATCAGCTAACAGTACAACTGCAAATGCGCCCTTCTGCTGCTTGACAGGCAGAGACCACAACTGATGGGAAATTAACCTAAACCACTCATACTTATCAGGTATAGCTCTCCTTTCTATCACTCAAATATCCAATCAATGGTGGTCAATATTGAGATTTATCATGAGGCTACCCTCGTGTATCTGAAATCCCATGATCAATTGATGTTTACTGATCATGGAAAGCATGCAGTTACTTTATAACTGATGATAAGAGACAAATGTGGAATAATCTGACATTTGTATTTTTGACTCTGGGCTTCAAGAGGAGATGATATTACAACCAAATAGTTAACATTTATTTAACAATCCCTTGAAAACGGCACGCAGTTGTCAACGGTTTTAGTGGAGCTAGGAGTCTCCTTGCCCCCTCAGCAGGCAATTCAAAACCTCTGCACCGTATTGTGACGTTTTATTGATAACGACCTATTGAACAGAGTCATTATGATGTCATGTTGTAACCAGAGGTACGTAGATGTACAGAGTTCTAGAACGGACAACTGTCTGTCATCCATGTTGGCACAGGGTCATTCTATAGCAACAAGAACATTCTTAGTTGGATTCCAATTAGAATGGTAATGTTGTGGAACATTCCGGCACAAACATGGCAGCCATGAAAAGTATAAATGCAGATCTCAAAATGGCACCCTATTCCCTATGTAGTGCACTACTTTGGACCAGGTAGTGCACAATGAAGGTGGAACGGGGTGTCATTTGCGATTTGCCTGTTGCAATATCATGTAGCTTTTAGGTGCCAACATGGCAACCATGAAAAAGGTCGGAAAATCTGAGTTTCTCTGTATATGTACGTCTCGATGTGCGTCCGAAAAGGTACCCTGTTCCCTATGGACTCAAGCCCATGGGCCCTGGTCAAAAGTAGTGCACTACATAGGGAATAGCGTGCAATTTGAGACACTACCTTTACAGTGTACATGGAGCAGCAGCTTCCTCTATAGGGACTTATTCATACTGACACCCCCCACCCTGTCCCTTAGTTAACCATCAAACAAACAGAAAATCTAAATAAAAGTCCCCCCCACCCTCCTATGTGTTTCTATCTACACGCCCACGCCCTGGACCTGTGTGTGTTGTTCTGTGTGTGTGTGTGTGTTCCGGTCGAGGCCGCCAGAGTCTCTGCGAGGGTGTGTGAGATCGTGCTTGTGTGTGCGCGTGGGCGCTCCCTGGGGGTGAGGGGGACTCCTAGTATTTCACTCCTGGAACGAACTCCTTCGCGTCGGGGTTCAAGTTGCTCTTCCTCTGCAGGGAGAGATGGAGTGATGGCGGGAATAAAAAAAAAAAAGAGAAAAGAAAGTGAGAACCATTCAATTGTACAAAACTCACTTTACACACACATTACAAGATGGCGGTCTATTGTTGTATCTGGTGGATGTGTTCTCTGACGAGCGTGTGTTCCACTGTGTCTCCTCACCGCCATCTCCTCTGCGTTTCCTCCGTCGCTGACTGACAGGCCGTTAAGCTGCTGCTGGATCTGACCCACCCCCGAGGGGAGGTCCCTGGCCGGGATGAACCAATCCTGGTCCTCCTCATCCAACATTTCCTGGAAACAACGCTCCAAGAACTCCTGCTCCAACAACTCCTCTTCAACCTGACAGAGAGAGAGAGACATGGCTATTTCAGCCACAACCGTTGCTGACAGGTGTATAAAAATTCAGCACACTACCATGCAATCTCCATACACACACCGGCAGTAGAATGGCCTTATTGAAGAGCTCAGTGACTTTCAACATGGCACCGTCATAGGATGCCACCTTTCCGACAAGTCAGTTCGTCAAATTTCTACCCTGCTAGAGATGCCCCGGTCAACTGTAAGTGCCGTTATTGTGAAGTGGAAACGTCTAGGAGCAACAACAGCTCAAGGCACAAAGTGGTAGGCCACACAAGCTCACAGAACAGGACCGTCGAGTGCTGAAGCACCGAAAAATCGTCTGTCCTCGGTTGCAACATTCACTACGGAGTTCCAAACTGCCTCTGGAAGCAACGTCAGCACAAGAACTGTTCGTCAGGAGCGTCATGAAATGGTTTTCCATGGCCGAGCAGCCACACACAAGCCTAAGATCACCATGCACAATGCCAATCGTCGGCTGGAGTGGTGTAAAACGCGCCTCCATTGGACTCTGGAGCAGTGGAAATGCGTTCTCTGGAGTGATGATCACACTTCACCATCTGGCAGTCCGGACAAAAAAATCTGGGCTTGGCGGATGCCAGGAGAACGCTACCTGCCCCAATGCATAGTGCCAACTGTAAAGTTTGGTGGAGGAGGAATAATGGTCTGGGCCTGTTTTTCATGGTTAGGGCCCCTTAGTTCCAGTGAAGGGAAATCTTAACACTACAGCGACATTCTAGATCATTCTGTGCTTCCAACTTTGTGGCAACAGTTTGGGGAAGGCCCTTTCCGGTTTCAGCATGACAATGCCCCCGTGCACAAAGTGATGTCCATACAGAAATGGTTTTGTCGAGATCGGTGTGGAAGAACTTGACTGACCTGCAGAGCCCTGACCTCAACCCCATCGATCCTTTGGGATGAATTGGAACGCTGACTGCGAGCCAGCCCTAATTGCTCAACATCAGTGCCTGACCTCACTAATGCGCTTGTGGCTGAATGGAAGCAAGTCCCCACAGCAATGTGCCAACATCTAGTGGAAAACCTTCCCAGAAGAGTGGAGGCTGTTTTAGCAGCAAAGGGGGGGGAGACCAACTCCATATTAATGCTCATGTTTTTGAAAGAGATGTTTAACAAGCAGGTGTCCACATACTTTTGGTCATGTAGTGTACATGGAGGGAGAGGGATGGAGTGAGACAATGCTCCAGGAACTCCTCTTCAGACACTAGTAGTAGTTTATCAGTGAGCCAGGCTGAAATAACCTGTTCTCAGTGCCTAGTATAGAAAGGGAGGGGAGGGAGAGAGCGGGATAGACGAAGGCTCATCTTACTGTAATGAGATCCTCATTACACTAAAAAACCCATTACACAACACACAGAGAGAATGGTGTGTGGTTGGATTCCACCTCTAAAGGGTTTCCTCTTGATAAAACAGACATCAAGCAGACACATCTAGGACTAACTGTCTGGGTGTGTGTACACCAACCTGTCTGTTGTAAACATCCTCGTTCTCCATCCACATGTACTCAGCAAAGGGATCGTCTCCTCCCTGATCGCCCTCTCCTGGATGCCCATTTGCTACAGGCTCCTTGCCTTCCTTCCCCGGAGCCCCACCCCCCGGCGTCTTCACTACCTCGGGACCACTCATCTCCGACGGCTCTGATGGGACCGGAGAGATGAAATAGCATGGTTACACACACACACAACGCTTCTTGTTTGGTTTCCTTGGTATTTCTGAGGAATACTGGCATTGTGACAACCCTACCAGTGATTCCACTGCAGTCATTTAGCTGTGCCGCTGCGCACAGGGTGGGAAATGAACACCAGCTAAATGCTTGCAGATTTTGTCATTGGCTGGTGGTCACAGAGCATTTGGAAGCAGTTTTTTTATGCTTGGCTATATGCATTGTCCAATCTGTTAAAATAATTTAAACAAATAATTGTACTAATATGTTGTTATTGGGCAAATTTCCCCCCCCATTCATTTGAGTACAACATCCTTTTAGAAAGTCCCCAGAACTGATCATTCTACTTTAAAAAAATATATATATCAGGGTGGGGGGGGGGGTACCCAAACCACCTCACTGTAACAACCCCCCCCCCCCCCCCCCACAACTGCTTAACATTTTTCCTGGAGGAAACACTGAGCCCTACAGTCTACCTCCACTTTTAAAACCTAAAAATAGGCCAATTCATTAAACATCACATTGACAACCAGCCTGAGAAAACACAGGGAGGGAGTTCTGCAGGAGTTTACAAAAACAACATTGTAGACAAACAGCATCCATAAAAATAGTAGAATACTGCAACAAACACATACAATAGAGAACCATAATTCACAGGCCTTCTGTTATCTCTAGAACGGTCCTAAATGACACCAGGACTGTACAAACTATAGATCATTGACTAACTAAAGCACATCAGACAAACTGTCTGGTAGATCGAGGAATGAAGTATTTATATATAAAAAAAGGAATGGTGGCACTGATATATATATTCCACAAATCTAACGTAGAAGGTATATAATCAATCTAAAACACAAAAGCTTATCAAAAATTTTTTACTACTACACTTCTAATTTTTGCAGTTTGAAGTAGGTACTAAAGTGCCCATGTTTTGTTGCTAGTAGATGCTGAAGATCAAATCTAATTTTATTCGTCACATGCTTGGTAAACAAACAGGTGTAGAGACTAACAGTGAAATGCTTACAGGCCCCAAAATACAAAATGTAAAGTGATATGTCGTATTGGGACTTTTAGTTGGAAGGATGAAACCAATATTTTTTTTTTATTAAATCAACCTAATTATGCAATATTCCCTTTAAGGTCTGAAAAGGCACTCGCCCTCGGGGTAAATCAGGAGTATTGTTTTGGTTGCCTAATGATTATGATCCCTTACCCAAGTAATTATTTTCACCTACACACCGGGGAAGAACCAGAAAGAACAGACTAGTTGAACTATTTGTATTTTGGTTGTCATCAGAAGAAAGAAAATCACCTGCCCAATGGGGCAACCACAGAGCAGGTTGATGATTGACTGCTCATGTCTGGCAATAGGGCTTAATATCAATCCCTGAGCCATGTCTAGAATGGTAGAACAGTGGTTCAAGCTCCATACTGATTTCAGTTCAATACAGCTCCATACTGATTTCAGCTCAATACAGCGCCATACTGATTTCAGCTCAATACAGCTCCATACTGATTTCAGTTATAGTTAAATAAGGCTGAATGTAACATTGAGATAAGCACTTATAATAAAGAAAGGAAAAAAGCAAAGCGTCATTATACTTTGCATCCATTGATGGTAATAGGAATTGTATGAGGTGATCGGATTGGGGATGGTAAATTGGCCATGTTCTGTTATAATCTCCACCCGGCACAGCCAGAAGAGGACTGGCCACCCCTCATAGCCTGGTTCCTCTCTAGGTTTCGGCCTTTCTAGGGAGTTTTTCCTAGCCACCGTGCTTCTACACCTGCACCTGGAAATTGGACCAGCGCCTGGCCTGTGTAGTCCATTGGTTAGTGACTCGGACCCCTGACTTCTGACTACATGGCTACCTTTCCTTTCTCAATTAAATACAACGGATATATATTTTAAAGAATTTGGACCAGTGTCGTCAAAATACAGTTCAACCACAGGTGGCTGATGGAAAGTCTAGTAGAAGCTCCACAAAGGCCACGCTGAGAAGCGATTTATCGAACCGTTTCCTGTATTATATATACACACACACACATCTACTACGTTACACTCATTCCCTGTCATTCAGAGGGAGGAGAACAAAAGAAAACACTGTGAATGAGGCAGCGACGCCTCTACTTGAGAGGGGAAAACACCACATTTGATGTCAACAAAACGTGTACGGCCATGGACCGGTGCTTATGTAATACAGCTAGTCAGAGACCTGCGTGACATTGCAGAGGATTGCACTGCCTGTGTGAATGCTATAGCTAGCTATATCTGAACGTTAAATACGCAGTAAGCTACAATAGCTAGCTGCTCTTCGACACAGCAACCCTAACGCGGACAGCTAGCTACATTGCCAGTCCTTGCTACTGCAGTGTAGGACAATTTGCTAACTTCACATGAAGCCACGTGTTTTCTTTATTTAGCAATCAACAATGCCAAGATGGCACACCTGTGTATGGAATAGCTACTGTGTATTTCTAGCTGGTTAGCCATCACTGGTAAATATAGCTAGTCCGATGCTATTTGTATTGGGTCAACGTGTTGTTGTGTAACTTATTAACCACGCTGCATGCAGGGAGGGGCTTGCTCGTGTATGTATACTCTGAGAAATGTAAACAAGTTATTAACCATTGGTTATTTTCGGCCTCGTTAAAAGCTTAACTTAATTCTGCTAAGACACGTCTTATGGGGGGCGATAGGTTTGTGGTGATGGATTTAACGATACCTAACGATGCTACATCAACCTGCCTTCCATTGCTATCTGGCTAATAAACCAGTCTCACACCTTAGCAAAACACCTTCCTAGCTAAGAATCGAAAACAAATGGTGGCTAACATCATCAAGGTTGGTTGTAACAGGCCGCACATGAAGTGATGACCAAAAAAAACGACAACTATACATGAAATTAGCGCGCTAGCTGTTAAAATAATTGTGAGGTCTTAGCTAGGCAATGCTAGGTACAACGTGCTACCACCATCATGGGATGGGCCTACATGGAAAACATAACGAAACACTTAGCTAAAGGAGTTAGCTAGCTAACGGTCACAAAAACAAAGTTTAACGGTGAACATATTTTGAAACAGCTGGTACTAGAACGTATTTCCCACAAACACACGTAACAATCGCAATGTCAGATCTTAGAATGGCAGAACGTAAGGCTAACAATAGGTTTGAGTTCCATTCCCATCTGGATTGATGCGTCAGAGACGCAATTAGCTAGCTAGGCTAACATTTAGCTAGCTAGGTCAGTGCATGGCATTTCGCACGGAATCGGGCCAAGACGCAATATTCAGTGTTCAAATATTTGGCTGTGAAATCCACGTGAAAAAACTTACGACGGGTGTTCTAAAGTCATACCTGGCATCCCCTGCTTTAGTGTTTCCTCTTTAAAAAAAAGACAAAATAAAAAAACGTATTTCCAACACACTCGTAGGCTAGCTAACGTTAGTTAGCTAAATACATTAGGAACACGGTGGTCATGTGGTCTAGGCTTGAACAAACAGCCAACAAGCGCCCTCCCCTGCCTCTCACCAAAACACACACTTGCGTGGCTAACATTAAAACTAGTGGAGTGGTAAGAGAGAAAGTCAGCGGGAGGTATATGTTGAACATTAAATATAAATATTACGGTATAGCGGATACTATTAAACGTTTAATGGTGATAAACATTTTATAGCTAGCTAGTAGCAGAGTAAATAATGTTTAACAGACAAGTGCGAGTGTTTTGAGAAACTCTCCAACTACCTACATCCTTTATCGTTAGCTAACTAGCTAGCTTTGTTTAGATATTCAACAGTCAAGCAAAGCGAACGATATGGGCTTGCCAAGTTAAGATTGATAACACAGCCACAGCTGTTAGCAACCTACGATAGCCGCTAACCTATAAATAGGTAACGTTACTCACCAACCAAGTTGAAATGTGGTAAACAAACCCCGTAGTAAAAACTAAACGGCAGCTCATATGAAAGCGGCTCCTCGATTGCCTAAAGAACACCCAGAAGAAAACAATTTAACACATCCAATTTTTAAGATTCGTAAATATGCGTCTTTGTCCGTTTTTCCCCGTTATAATCCATAGAGAAAGAGCCTCGAAAATCACGATTTGTGCCACAACCGCGAGCCAGGAAAATGGTCACGTGGTACCGATTGTCCAACTGTACACACCGACTATTGGTGGGAACGGAAATCAGTCAACTCCTTTTACTGACATCACTGGTATCGAGTAAAACAAGAAACAGCCCCCTTTTCATTCACAGACGGAGTAAAAAACGAAGTGCAATCAATCTAGTAAAGTAGGGCATATATACAGTCATTGGACAGGCTACACATTATTTCTTCCTTTCCCTAATAGTATTCCTGGTGCCTTTATAATATGTGTCAAGTTAATTATTTCATGGTCCTGATCTAAACTGTGACGAATACCATATCAACAAGTACGGTCATTACTAATCCTTTCAGATGTGATTGTCCAAGAGAGGAGAGGAAAAAAGTCAATTCAAGACTATTGAGATTCTGCTAATGGCAATGGTTGAAATGCATTATCTTTAACAGTCAGCAGAGGGCGCCGCAAATAGATATTTTGAGAGCATGGGAGGTGTTTGTGAGAGAGAGAAACACTTTATGGAACACAAAGCCTTCACTATCTCATCCTGGAATATCCAAGGCTTTGGGGTCCTCTGCCTTTGGCCTAAAGAGCAGGGAACCCAGACTTCACCAAAGAAATCAGAAATACAGACATTGTCATCCTACAAGAAACATGGGGACCCACTGGTTGCCCTCTAGGTTACAGAGAGCTGGTAATCCCATCCACCAAACTACCAGGTGTGAAACAGGGAAGGGACTCAGGGGGTATACTAATTTGGTATAGAGCAGACCTAACCCACTCTATTAAATTAATCAAAACAGGAAAAATTTACATTTGGCTAGAAATTCAAAAGGAAATTACCACAAAAGAGAAAAATGTCCTCCTATGTGCTACCCATACCCCCCCCCCCCCCCCCACTAGAATCCCCATACTTTAATAAAGACAGCTTCTCCATCCTAGAGGGGGAAATCGATAATTTCCAGGCCCAGGGACATGTACTAGTCTGTGGCAACCTAAATGCCACAACTGGACAAGAACCTGACACACTCAGCACACAGGGGGACAAACACCTACCTGGAGGTGACAGCATTCCCTCCCAAATATGCCCCCCTAGACACAACTATGACAAAAAAACAAAACAAAAATGTGTCACAACTCCTGCAGCTCTGTCGGATGCTGGGTCTATACATAGTCAATGGTAGGCTTCGAGGGGACTCCTATGGTAGGTACACCTATAGCTCATCTCTTGGCAGTAGTAGTGTAGATTACTTTATCACTGACCTCAACCCAAAGTCTCTCAGAGTCAGCCCACTGACACCCCGATCAGATCACAGCAAAATCACAGTCTACCTGAACAGAGCAGTACTCAATCATGAGGCATCACAGCAAAATAAACTGAATAATATTAAGAAATGCTATAGATGGAAGGAAAGTAGTGTGGAAACATACCGAAAAACTATTAGGCAACAACATATTCAATCCCTTTTACACAACTTCCTGGACAAAACATTTCACTGTAATAGTGAAGGTGTAAACTTGGCAGTACATTTGACCTCTCAGCTTCCCTATCAAAATGTCAAGCAGACAACCGAAGAAAATTAACAACAATGACAAATGGTTTGATGAAAAAATGCTAAAACCTAAGAAATACATTGTGAAACCTGTCCAACCAAAAACATAGAGACCCAGAAAACCTTCGCCTTCACTATGGTGAATCACTAAAACAATACAGAAATACAAGACGGAAAAAGAAGGAACAGCACGTCAGAAATCAGCTCAATGTAATTGAAGAATCCATAGAATCTAAACACTTTTGGGTAAATTGGAAAACACGAAACAAACAACAACACAAATAGTTATCTATCCAAAATGGAGATGTATGGATAAACCACTTCTCTAATCTTTTTGGCTCTATAACAAAGAACAAACAGCAAAAACATATACATGATCAAATACAAATCTTAGAATCAGCTATTAAAGACTACCAGAACCCACTGGATTTTCCAATTACATTGACCCGAACTACAGGACAAAATACAAACCCTCAAACCCAGAAGGCCTGTGGGGTTCATGGTATCCTAAATGAAATGATAAAATATACAGACTACAAATTCCAATTGGCTATACTTAAACTCTTTAACATCATCCTCAGCGCTGGCATCTTCCCAAATATTTGGAACCAAGGACGGATCACCCCAATCCACAGAAGTGGAGACAAATTTACCACAATAACTACCGTGGGATATGCGTCAACAGCAACCTTGGGAAAATCCTCTGCATTATCATTAACAGCAGACTCGTACATTTCCTCAGTGAATACTATTTAGTGAGCAAATGTCAAATTGGCTTTTTACCAAATGACTGTACGACAGACCACATATTCACCCTGCACACCCTAATTAACAAACAAAACAAAACAAAGGTAAAGTCTTCTCATGCTTTCTTGATTTCATTTTTGTTTTTACTCAATTTGGCATGAGGGTCTGCTATACAAATTGATAGAAAGTGGTGTTGGAGGAAAAACATACAACAGTATAAAATCCATGTACACAAACAACAAGTCGGCAAAAACACACACGTTTCGTTCCACAGGCCCTTGGTGTGAGACAGGGATGCAGATTAACCCCCACCCTCTTCAGCATAAAATGTATCAACGATTTGGCGAGGGCACCAGAACTGTCTGCAGAACCCGGCCTCACCCTACCAGAATCTGAAGTTAAATGTCAAATCAAATCAAACTTTGTCACATGCACCGAATACAACAAGTGTAGACCTTACTGTGAAATGCTTACTTTACAAGCCCTTAACCAACAGTGCAGTTCAATGACTGGAACGAATTGCAAAAATCGCTGAAGTTGGAGACTTACATCCCCCTCACTAACTTTAAGCATCAGCTGTCAGAGCAGCTTACCGATTGATGCAGCTGTACACAGCCCATCTGTAAATAGCCCATCCAACCAACTACCTCATCCCCATATTGTTTTTATTTACTTTTTTTCTCTTTTACACACCAGTATCACTACTTTCACATTATCATCTGCACATCTATCACTACAGTGTTATTCTGCTATATTGTAATTACTTCGCTACTATGGCCTATCTATTGCCTTACCTCCTCACACCATTTGCACACACTGTATATATACTTTTTCTATTGTGTTATTGACTGTACGCTTGTTTATTCCATGTGTAACTCTGTGTTGTTGTTTGTGTCGCACTACTTTGCTTTATCTTGGCCAGGTCGCAGTTGTAAATGAGAACCTGTTCTCAACTGGCCTACCTGGTTAAATAAAGGTGAAATATAAAGAAGAGTTAAGAAAATATTTGCGAAATTAACTAAAGTAAAAAATAATAAAAAGTAACACAATAATGAGGTTATATACAGGGGGTACCGGTACCGAGTCAGTGTGCGGAGGTACAGGTTAGAGGTCATTTGTACATTTGTACTGTTTGCTAATGATCTGGTATTTCTGTCCCCAACCAAGGAGGGCCTACAGCAGCACCTAGATCTTCTGCACAGATTCTGTCAGACCTGGGCCCTGACAGTAAATCTCAGTAAGACAAAAATAATGGTGTTCCAAAAAAGGTCCAGTTGCCAGAACCACAAATACAAATTCCATCTAGACACCGTTGCCCTAGAGCACACAAAAAACTATACATACCTCGGCCTAAACATCAGCGCCACAGGTAACTTCCACAAAGCTGTGAACGAGCTGAGAGACAAGGCAAGAAGGGCCTTCTATGTCATCAAAAGGAACATAAAATTTTACATCCCAATTAGGATCTGTCTAAAAATACTTGAATCAGTTATAGAACCCATTGACCTTTATGGTTGGGAGGTCTGGGGTCCGTTCAACAACCAAGAATTCACAAAATGGGACAAACACCAAATTGAGACTCTGCATGCAGAATTCTACAAAAATATCCCCTGAGTACAACGTACAACACCAAATAATGCATGCAGAGCAGAATTAGGCCGACACCCGCCAATTATCAAAATCCAGAAAAGTGCAGTTAAATTCTACAACTACCTAAAAGGAAGCGATTCCCAAACCTTACATAACAAAGCCATCACCTGCAGAGAAATTAACCAGGAGAAGAGTCCCCTAAGCAAGCTGGTCCTGGGGCTCTGTTCACAAACACAAACAGACCCCACAGAGTCCCAGGACAGCAACACAATTAAACCCAACCAAATCATGAGAAAACAAAAAGATAATTACTTGACACATTGGAAAGAATTAACAAAAAAACAGAGCAAACTAGAATGCTATTTGGCCCTAAACAGAGAGTACACAGTGGCAGAATACCTGACCACTGTGACTGACCCAAACTTAAGGAAAGCTTTGACTATGTACAGACTCAGTGAGCATAGCCTTGCTATTGAGAAAGGCCGCCGTAGGCAGACATGGCTCTCAAGAGAAGACAGGCTATGTGCACACTGCCCACAAAATGAGGTGGAAACTGAGCTGCACTTCCTAACCTCCTGCCCAATGTATGACCATATTAGAGAGACATATTTCCCTCAGATTACACAGATCCACAAAGAATTCGAAAACAAATCCAATTTTGATAAACTCCCATATCTACTGGGTGAAATTCCACAGTGTGCCATCACAGCAGCAAGATTTGTGACCTGTTGCCACAAGAAAAGGGCAACCAGTGAAGAACAAACACCACTGTAAATACAACCCATATTTATGTTTATTTATTTTAACTTGTGTGCTTTAACCATTTGTACATTGTTACAACACTGCATATATATAATATGACATTTGTAATGTCTTTATTGTTTTGAAACTTCTGTATGTGTAATGTTTACTGTTCATTTTTATTGTTTATTTGACTTTTGTATATTACCTACCTCACTTGCTTTGGCAATGTTAACACATGTTTCCCATGCCAATAAAGCCCCTTGAATTG
>NC_092116.1:28583680-28593680 GCF_045679555.1 Salvelinus alpinus
TGTGTGTGTGTGTGTGTGTGTGTGTGTGTGTGTGTGTGTGTGTGTGTGTGTGTGTGTGTGTGTCTCTCTTCACAGTCCTCGCTGTTCAATAAGGTATATTTTTCAGTTTCAGTTTTTTATATCTGATTTTACTGCGTGAGTTACAAGAGGTGGGGAGGGGTTTCTCTTCTTCCTCAGGAAGCTCAGTCCGTGATGATGTCATCGCTCCTTTGTGAGCTGAAGTGTTCTGTGTGTGTACCATAACCACAACAACCCACGGGCCACAGCTATGTGTGTACCATAACCACGGCAACCCACGCGCCACACCATAATCACGACAACCCACGGGCTACAGTTGTGTGTGTACCATAACCACGGCAACCCACGCGCCACACCATAATCACGACAACCCACGGGCTACAGCTGTGTGTGTAGTGTTAATGGGGCCGAAAAGTGGCCTAGTGTGTTGTCCAATCGGCCCCCCATGTTTTGAGAAGCCCTCTCTCTCTCTCTCTCTCTCTCTCTCTCTCTCTCTCTCTCTCTCTCTCTCTCTCTCTCTCTCTCTCTCTCTCTCTCTCTCTCTCTCTCTCTCTCTCTCTCTCTCTCTCTCTCTCTCTCTCTCTCTCTCTCTCGCTCTCTCTCTCTCTCTCTCTCTCTCTCTCTCTCTCTCTCTCTCTCTCTCTCTCTCTCTCTCAAATTCAAGCTGCTTTATTGGCATGAAAAACATTGTGTCAATATTGCCAAAGCAACAATGTATACAATATACATTGTAATACAATTAAAACAATGAGAGAGAGAGAGAGGGAGAGAGAGAGAGAGAGAGAGCTTCTCAAAACATGGGGGGTCGGAGAGGAGAGGGGAGGGATATTAACAGAAAAGGAGTATGAAAAACTGGAAAAGAGAGATGGAGAGGAGGAACTGGGAAAAAGAGAGAATACATTAGAAGGGAAAGTGAAGGAGAATGGGAAAACAGATGGAGGGACAAAAGAAGGGGGAGGGGTGAAGAGAGAAGGAGGGGTGAAGAGAGGGGATTTAAATGTTTTTTTTTTCTCTCTCTGGTTTTATCATTAAATGGGAAGAGAGCTTTAATGCTGCACACACACACACACACACACACACACACACACACACACACACACACACACACACACACACACACACACACACACACACACACACACACACACACACACACACACACACACACACACACACACACACACATTCATAAACACACACACACACACACACACACACACACACACACACACACACACACACACACACACACACACACACACACACACACACACACACACACACTGAAACAGAAACATCTTTGTTTGATGGCAGCGGCCCATTGAACACACATAGACACTGAAACACACACACTTCTGCACGCAGGTACATAAATACACAGATTTTCCTGCAGACAGGTGTAATCTGAGCTAGTGTAACGTTTGTTTCAAACACAATCTCTGAATCAGGATATTCACCATATATCCCCATGACAATATGATTTCTCTATTTACTTCTCTCTCTCTCTCTGCCTCCCTCTGTCCTTCTCTCTCTCCTTTTCTCTCTCTCTCTGCCTCCCTCTGTCCTTCTCTCTCTCCTTTTCTCTCTCTCTCTGCCTCCCTCTGTCCTTCTCTCTCTCCTTTTCTCTCTCTCTCTGCCTCCCTCTGTCCTTCTCTCTCTCCTTTTCTCTCTCTCTCTGCCTCCCTCTGTCCTTCTCTCTCTCCTTTTCTCTCTCTCTCTGCCTCCCTCTGTCCTTCTCTCTCTCCTTTTCTCTCTCGCTCTGCCTCCCTCTGTCCTTCTCTCTCTCCTTTTTTTTAGCCAGATCCACATTTTATGTTCCTTTTGATGGCATAGAAGGCTCTCTCAGCTCGTTCACAGCTTTGTGGAAGTTACCTGTGTCGCTGATGTTTAGGCCGAGGTATGTATAGTTTTTGTGTGTGCTCGACGGCAACGGTGTCTAGATGGAATTTGTATTTGTGGTCCTGACAACTGGACCTTTTTTGGAACACCATTATTTTTGTCTTACTGAGATTTGCTGTCAGGGCCCAGGTCTGACAGAATCTGTGTAGAAAATCTAGGTGCTGCTGTAGGCCCTCCTTGGTTGGGGACAGATCTAGGTGCTGCTGTAGGCCCTCCTTGGTTAGGGACAGAAGCACCAGATCATCAGCAAACAGTAGACATTTGACTTCAGATTCTAGTAGGGTGAGGCCGGGTGCTGGAGACTGTTCTAGTGCCCTCGCCAATTCTTTGATATATATGTTGAAGAGGGTGGGGCTTAAGCTGCATCCCTGTCTCACCCTCCGGCCATGTGGAAAGAAATGTGTGCTTTTTTGCCAATTTTAACCACACACTTATTGTTTGTGTACATCGATTTTATAATGTCATATGTTTTTCCCCCAACACCCCTTTCCATCAACTTGTACAGCAGACCCCTTATTACCAAATTGAGTCAAAAGTTTTTTTGAAATCAACAAAGCATGAGAAGACTTTGCCTTTGTTTTGGTTTGTTTGTTTGTCAACTAGGGTGTGCAGGGTGAATATGTGGTCTGTCGTACAGTAATTTGGTAAAAAGCCAATTTGACATTTGCTCAGTACATTGTTTTCATTGAGGAAATGTACGAGTCTGCTGTTAATGATAATGCAGAGCATTTTCCCAAGGTTACTGTTGACGCATATCCCACAGTAGTTATTGGGGTCAAATTTGTCTCCACTTTTGTGGATTGAGGTGATCAGTCCTTTGTTCCAAATATTGGGGAAGATGCCAGCGTCGAGGATGATGTTAAAGAGTTTAAGTATAGCCAATTGGAATTTGTAGTCTGTATATTTTATAATTTCATTTAGGATACCATATGGACATAAAGCTTATTAAAGAGCAGTGTGTGGGTTTATTCTTTTTTCTCATCTTATTCAAATGTTACAATGCAGCTCAGATGTGCGAGTGCCTTTTTACATTTTGAATTGAGGATACCATCAACACAACAGGCCTTTTGGTGTTGGAGGGTTTGTATTTTGTCCTGTTTTTCATTCAAGGTAATTGTAGAATCCAGTGGGTTCTGGTAGTCTTTAATAGTTGATTCTAAGATTTGTATTTGATCATGTTTATGTTTTTGCTGTTTGTTCTTTGTTAAAGGGCCAAAAAGATTGGAGAAGTGGTTTATCCATACATCTCTGTTTTGGATAGATTATTCTTTGTGTTGTTGTTTGTTTAGTGTTTTCCAATTTTCCCAGAAGTGGTTAGATTCTATGGATTCTTCAATTACATTGAGCTGATTTCTGACGTGCTGTTCCTTCTTTTTCCGTAGTGTATTTCTGTATTGTTTTAGTGATTCACCATAGTGAAGTCGTAGGCTCAGGTTTTCCGGGTCTCTATGTTTTTGGTTATACAGATTTCTCAATTTCTATCTTAGGTTTTTGCATTCTTCATCAATCCATTGGTCATTGTTGTTAATTTTCTTTGGTTTTCTGTTTGAAATTTTTAGATTTGATACGGAAGCTGAGAGGTCAAATATGCTGTTAAGTTTACACCTTCACTATTACAGTGGAATGTTTTGTCCAGGAAGTTGTCTAAAAGGGATTGAATTTGTTGTTGCCTCTCTCTCTCACACACACACACACACAAACAGCACCACACGTGGAGTCTTTTCCTGTGTTAATGATGCTTTTCCTGGACAGTTGTTGAAGCTGGTCTGTCTGTGTTTAGTTCTGTCCAGGAACATATCTAGTACAGGAAGAGAAAAAGAGACGGAGGAGGAGGAGAGGAGAGGAGAGGAGAGGAGAGGAGAAGAGAAGAGAAGAGAAGAGGAGAGGAGAGGAGAGGAGAGGAGAGGAGAGGAGAGGAGAGGAGAGGAGAGGAGAGGAGAGAGGAGAGGAGAAGAGAGGAGAGGAGAGGAGAGGAGGCAGAGCGGGAGGAGAGGAAAGGAGGGAAGGCAGAGGGGGAGGAGAGGACGGACATGAAAAGAGAGGGATGACATGTCGATTGCATCAACCAGAAAGGTTCATTCTATTGTCCAGTTTACGGGGAGATGGGGAGGTTCAAGTCCCTAGTGAGACACCATGGTAGAATGGAGGGATGTATTGCCGAAGGAAATGGTAGAATGATGATTAACTGGGAAAGATGGGTTGATCTGTGGCTGTCTGAAGGTTGGAATTAATGAGGGTTGGAATAAATACATGGGGGGCTGACCGCACCCACTGACCAGAGCACCCACTGACCAGAGCACCCACTGACCAGAGCACCCACTGACCAGAGCACCCACTGACCAGAGCACCCACTGATGGGAGAGACCATTCGTTTTGTCTATGTATTGTATTGTACTGTACCGTATTTTATTGTCTATATTTTGTGTTGTACTGTATTGTATTGTACTGTATTGTACTGTACTGTATTGTATTGTATCGTACCGTATTGTACTGTACTGTATTGTATCGTACCGTATTGTACTGTACTGTATTGTATCGTACCGTATTGTACTGTACTGTATTGTATTGTACCGTATTGTACTGTACTGTATTGTATTGTACCGTATTGTACTGTACTGTATTGTGTTGTACCGTATTGTATTGTACTGTATTGTGTTGTGTTGTACCGTATTGTACTGTATTGTATTGTACTGTATTGTGTTGTACCGTATTGTGTTGTACCATATTGTATTGTACTGTATTGTGTTGTACCGTATTGTACTGTATTGTATTGTACTGTATTGTGTGTACTGTATTGTGTTGTACCATATTGTATTGTACTGTATTGTGTTGTACCGTATTGTATTGTATTGTACTGTATTGTACTGTACTGTATTGTATTGTACCATATTATATTGTACCGTATTGTATTGTACTGTATTGTGTTGTACCGTATTGTATTGTACCGTATTGTATTGTACCGTATTGTACTGTACTGTGTTGTATTGTACCGTATTGTATTGTACTGTATTGTATTGTACTATATTGTGTTGTACTGTGTTGTACTGTATTGTATTGTACTGTATTGTATTGTACTGTATTGTGTTGTACCATATTATATTGTACTGTATTGTATTGTACTATATTGTATTGTACTGTATTGTGTTGTACCATATTGTATTGTCCTGTATTGTGTTGTATTGTATTGTACTGCATTGTGTTGTACTGTATTGTATTATACTGTATTGTATTGTACTGTATTGTGTTGTACCGTATTGTATTGTACCGTATTGTATTGTACCGTATTGTATTGTACTGTATTGTATTGTACTGTATTGTATTCTACTGTATTGTATTGTACTGTATTGTGTTGTACCGTATTGTATTGTACTGTATTGTATTGTACTGTATTGTGTTGTACTGTATTGTATTGTATTGTATTGTACTGTACTGTATTGTGTTGTGTTGTATTGTACTGTACCGTATTGTATTGTACCGTATTGTGTTGTACTGTATTGTATTGTACTGTATTGTGTTGTACTGTATTGTACTGTACTGTATTGTGTTGTACTGTATTGTATTGTATTGTACTGTATTGTATTGTACTGTACTGTAAGTTGCATCAATATGTTTTGACCAGGACAGTTTACAATCCAGGGTTACTCTAAGCAGTTTAGTCACCTCAACTTTCCACATGATTCGTTACAGGATTTAGTTGAGGTTAAGGGTTTAGTGAATGATTTGTCCCAAATACAATTCTTTTAGTTTTGAAATATTTAGGACTAACTTATTCCTTGCCACCCATTCTGAAACTAACTGCAGCTCTTTGTTAAGTGTTGCAGTCATTTCAGTCGCTGTAGTAGCTGACGTGTATAGGGTTGATTACTCAAAGCCAGTGGCATGTCGTTAGTAAAGATTGAAAGAAGTAAGGGGCCTAGACAGCTACCCTGGGGAATTCCTGATTCTTCCATTAAAGAACACTCTCTGTGTTCTGTTAGACAAGTAACTCTTTATCCACAATATAGCAGGGGGTGTAAAGCCATAACACATACGTTTTTCCATCAGCAGACTACGATCGATAATGTCAGAAGCCGCACTGAAGTCTAACAAAACAGCTCCCACAATCTTTTTATCATAAATTTCTCTCAGCCAATCATCAATCATTTGTGTAAGTGCTGTGCTTGTTGAATGTCCTTCCCTCTAAGCGTGCTGAAAGTCTGTTGTTAATTTGTTTACTGTAAAATAGTATTGTATCTGGTCAAACAACATTTTGACATTTGTCCTATTTAGTTTTTTTGGCATATCCCACTCACTCTGGGACACCCTAGAAGAGTGGGGTCATGGCCAGCGATCAGCCATTACTGACGGCGACCCTGGAGTATTTAGGATTAATTTCCTCGCTAAAGGGCACATCGACAGATTTTCCCCTAGTCGGCTCAGGGATTTGAATCAGTGACCTTTCAGTTACTGGCCCAACGCTCTTAAGCGGCAGGTAGCCTAGTGGTTAGAGTGTTGGGCCAGTAACCAAAAGGTTGTTGGATCGAATCCTCGAGCGGACAACGTAAAAATCTGCCGTTCTGCCCCTAAACAAGGCTGTTACCCGGTAGGCCGTCATTGTAAATAATAATTTGTTCTTAACTGACTTGCCTAGTTAAATAAAGATAAAATAGCATCTCTGTGTTTTGTCCTCTCCCAGGCTGTCCTTGCCGTGGCAACCCTCATCATGGCCGACATGAACAGCCTACAGGTCCCAGATGAACACACACACATGTGGCATGGTATGTACTGTATAGGGTTAACGCCCCTCGTGTGTGTGTTCCTGTCACCTTCTCCGGTTTGAGGTGTGAATCAGGTCACCTCGTTCCCTTTGGGAATATCACGACATTCCACTCCGTGGACGGAAAGACCCTTTAGTGTGTTTACACCTCAACGTTCTGATACCGTAATCACCATGGCGATACAGCATACAGACACATTCCTGGGATAACAGCAGTGCTTCTGGAATCTTGGAATCATATCCTGGAATACAGCACTTGGAATTTATGTTCCGTGTTCGAAAAATGATGGAATACTCCTGTATGTGTCATGACAGTGTGTATGTATAATGTAATGTCACCGTTTTCCACAGATAACAGAAATTCCCTGTGCACAGACAGGCTTCATAAAACAAGTTTGGTCCTCTAATTTGAGTTGTCTGACGAAACATCCCTTTGACTTCCTCAATAGTCTGCCTGTTTTTTGTATAGATCTGTTAGATATCTAGACCCAGAAAGTAGCTAATGAAAAAAATTCTCAGCATTTCTCCGCCCCTCCCCCTCTCTTAGGTGAAAACAACCTCACATCCTCTCCCTCAGTCGGACGAAATGACTGCAGCATCGCTCCCCTCACACCCTCAGCCTCTCCGGTAAGATCTCCCCCTCCTCACCCCCTAGACATCAAATCCTCACCCCCTAGCCCCTCACTCTTCAATCATTCGCTCACCTCCCTCACCCCCTAGCCCCTCACCCTTCAATCATTCGCTCACCTCCCTCACCCCCTAGCCCCTCACTCTTCAATCATTCGCTCACCTCCCTCACCCCCTAGCCCCTCACCCTTTAACCATCCCTTCACATCCCTCACCCTTCAATCATCCCTTCACCTCCTTCACCCCCTAGCCCCTCACCCTTCAATCATCCCTTCACATCCCTCACCCCTCATCCTTCAATCATCCCTTCACCTCCTTCACCCCCTAGCCCCTCACCCTTTAACCATCTGCTCACATCCCTCACCCCCTAGCCCCTCACCCTTTAACCATCCCTTCACCTCCCTCACCCCCTAGCCCCTCACCCTTCAATCATCCTTCACCTCCCTCACAATCTAGCCCCTCACCCTTTAACCATCCCTTCACCTCCCTCACCCCCTAGCCCCTCACCCTTCAATCATCCGCTCACATCCCTCACCCCCTAGCCCCTCACCCTTTAACCATCCCTTCACCTCCCTCACCCCCTAGCCCCTCACCCTTCAATCATCCCTTCACATCCCTCACCCCTCACCCTTTAACCATCCCTTCACCTCCCTCACCCCCTAGCCCCTCACCCTTCAATCATCCCTTCACATCCCTCACCTCTCACCCTTCAATGATCCCTTCACCTCCTTCACCCCCTAGCCCCTCACCCTTCAATCATCCTTTCACATCCCTCACCCCTCAATCATCCCTTCACCTCCTTCACCCCCTAGCCCCTCACCCTTCAATCATCCGCTCACATCCAGTAAGACCACCTCACCTTCACATAGTACAAAATAAATTGAGATGGTTCAGACACTTCCACACGTTTCTTTATATGTCTGTCTTAATGAGAGCTTCTAATCCACAACGACATGGTCATCTGTGGATGACAGACACTGCTTTACCTCTACCAGGAGGTTAAAATGGTGGCTGACACAATCTCTCAACCAACACACACCCTGTCCAACAACACGCACATTCTTAAGTCAACATAGACACTTTCCATCAACATACTTTGAAGCTTGGTCCAGGGGTGGATATTTCCAGTTCATGAAAGTGTAGACCTCACTTACTGTAAGTTACTGACTGGGCAACATCACATAAGTAAATCATTGAGAACTATTTACTCTATTTAGTATTTAGCTATTAAACCTGAATGCCTCGGAAAGCAATTAAGCTGTTATCATATTTTGATAGGAAGGAGTGTTGAGTCCTGTCAGTACTAGCATACCTCACACACACTCTCCCCACTTTTCTCTCCTCTCTGCTCTCTCCCTCTCTCTCTCCTCTCTCCCTCTCCTTTCTCTCTCTCCTCTCTACTCTCCCTCCCCTCTCTCCTCTCTCTCTCTATCCTCTCCGCTCTCCCTCCCCTTTATCCTCTCTCCCTCTCCTCTCTCTCTCTCTACTGTCCCTGTCCTCTCTCCCTCTCCTCTATCTCTCTCCTCTCTACTCTCCCTCTCCTCTCTCCCTCCCCTCTCAACTCCCCCCCCCCCCCCCACACACACACACAGAACTTCATCAGTGTCTCTCTCTCTCCTCTCTCTCTCCAGAGACCGGAGGCCAGGTCGAGGATGGCTCATCCGTTCTCTGTGGTGGTAGCTATAGACTTTGGAACCACCTCCAGCGGCTACGCTTTCAGCTTCACACGAGACCCAGAGGCTATTCACATGATGAGGTAGGTGTGTGTGTGTGTGTGTGTGTGTGTGTGTGTGTGTGTGTGTGTGTGTGTGTGTGTGTGTGTGTGTGTGTGTGTGTGTGTGTGCGTGCGTGCGTGCGTGCGTGCGTGCGTGCGTGCGTGCGTGCGTGCGTGCGTGCGTGCGTGCGTGCGTGCGTGCGTGCGTGCGTGCGTGTTTATATCCTCGAACTACATGTAGATTACACCATCCCACTTCTGCAAGTCAACCAAACTCACTCCCTCATTTGATTGACCGCTGTCTCATCCACTCTCTGCAGGCGCTGGGAGGGCGGGGACCCGGGCGTAGCCAACCAGAAGAGCCCCACGTCGCTGTTATTGACCCCTGAGTTGAAGTTCCATAGTTTTGGGTTCGCTGCCAGAGACAACTATCATGATCTGGATCCTGAAGAGGCTCAACACTGGCTCTACTTCGACAAGTTCAAAATGAAGATACATAGTATTACTGTAAGATAGGAGGGAGGGAGGGAGGGAGGGAGGGAGGGAGGGAGGGAGGGAGGGAGGGAGGGAGGGAGGAGATAGAGGGAGATAGAGATAAAAGGATGGTGGAAATAGAGGGAGTGGGAGATAGAGGGAGGGATAGAGGGATACATGGAGGGAGGGAGGGATAGACGAAGGGAGGGAGGGATAGATGGAGGGAGGCAAGGAGAGATGAAGCCAGGGAGAAAGAATGAGGGAAAGAGAGATTCAGGGGGAGGGAAAGAGAGATAAGATAAGGGAGGGACGGAGGGACGGAGGGAGGGAGGGAGGGACAGAGGGAGGGAGTGGGTCATTGTGAGGAAAACCAAGAAAGGAAAAATGAAAAGGAGAGAGATGAGCGTGAGGAAGTAAGAGAGGTTGTAGAAAGATCAAGAGAGAAGACAAGAGGGGAGAGGGAGTATAGGATTAAAGAGTATCAGACAGATGTTGTGTATTGTGTTTTGCAG
>NC_092116.1:28598680-28621180 GCF_045679555.1 Salvelinus alpinus
GACAACCCCTCTCCTCTCAGTCCAGCTCTGTCAGGACAACCCCTCTCCTCTCCTCTCCAACCCCCATCCAGCTCTGTCAGGACAACCCCTCTCTAATCTCTTACTCAACTCCCACTACAATTTGACTCCTGCTCCATTTACCAAACCCTCACTTTACCTCAGTCACTTTTGCCACAAAAAAAACAACAATTATTTATATTGCAACAACTTTATTTGAACCCATAAATCACACTGTAATCACACACTGTTTATCTCTGTTGATCTCTGTTTATCTCTGTTTATCTCTGTTTATCTAATCCTAAAATATTTAGGTTCAGCAGTTGTCTTACTCTATCACCCCTCTAACTATACATATCCCCTCTAACCCCCACTATGCATACCCCCTCTAACCCCCACTATACATACCCCCTCTAACCCCCACTATGCATACCCACTCTAACCCCCACTAACCCCTACTATACATACTCCCTCTAACCCCCACTATGCATACCCACTCTAACCCCCACTAACCCCTACTATACATACCCCCTCTAACCCCCACTATGCATACCCACTCTAACCCCCACTAACCCCTACTATACATACCCCCTCTAACCCCCACTATGCATACCCACTCTAACCCCCACTAACCCCTACTATACATACCCCCTCTAACCGCCACTATACATACCCGCTCTAACCCCCACTATACATACCCCCTCTAACCCCCACTATACATACCCTCTCTAACCCACACTGTGCATACCCCCTCTAACCCCTACTGTACATAACCTCTCTATCCCCCACTATGCATAACCTCCCTAACCCCCACTGTACATAACCTCTCCAACCCCCACTATGCATACCCCTTCTAACCCCCACTGTACATACCCTCCCTAACCCCCACTGTGCATACCCCCTCTAACCCCCACTGTGCATACCCCCTCTAACCCCCACTGTGCATACCCCTTCTAACCCCCACTGCGCATACCCCTCTCTGACCCCCACTATTCATACCCCCTCTAACCCCCACTGTACTTAACCTCTCCAACCCCCACTATGCATACCCCCTCTAACCCCCACTGTGCATACCCCCTCTAACCCCCACTGTGCATACTCCCTCTAACCTCCGCTATGCATACCCCCTCTAACCATACCCTCTCCAACCCCCACTATGCATACCCCCTCTAACCATACCCTCTCCAACCCCCACTATGCATACCCCCTCTAACGCCCACTGTGCATACTCTAACCCCCACTATACATACCTTCCCTAACCCCCACTATACATAGCCCCTCTAACCCCCACTGTGCATACCCCCTTTAACCCCCACTATTCAGGCTGATCTTGTCTGAGGCTTAGAACCTTATAGAACCTCTAGAACCTTATATTTAGCAGCATTAATCCTTCCTCTGTCTCTCTAGGCTGGTCTGGTATCTCCTGACACTCCAGAACAGCTCCTGATAGCTCTAGAACCTGAAGCAGCTTCCATCTACTGTCGCAAGCTCCGCCTACACCAGGTGATTGACCTGAGCCTCCGGCCAATGACCAACGGCCTCAGCTTGGAGAGCGACGGGTCCCGCCCTTTTGACTCCAGCTTCAGACAAGGTGAGAGAGAGAGAGAGAGAGAGAGAGAGAGAGAGAGAGAGAGAGAGAGAGAGATATACATACCTCGGCCTAAACATCAGCACCACAGGTAACTTCCACAAAGCTGTGAACGATCTGAGAGACAAGGCAAGAAGGGCCTTCTATGCCATCAAAAGGAACATAAATTTCAACATACCAATTAGGATCTGGCTAAAAATACTTGAATCAGTCATAGAGCCCATTGCCCTTTATGGTTGTGAGGTCTGGGGTCCGCTCACCAACCAAGATTTCACAAAATGGGACAAACACCAAATTGAGACTCTGCATGCAGAATTCTGCAAAAATATCCTCCGTGTACAACGTAGAACACCAAATAATGCATGCAGAGCAGAATTAGGCCGATACCCACTAATTATCAAAATCCAGAAAAGAGCCGTTAAATTCTACAACCACCTAAAAGGAAGCGATTCCCAAACCTTCCATAACAAAGCCATCACCTACAGAGAGATGAACCTGGAGAAGAGTCCCCTAAGCAAGCTGGTCCTAGGGCTCTGTTCACAAACACAAACACACCCCACAGAGCCCCAGGACAACAGCACAATTAGACCCAACCAAATCATGAGAAAACAAAAAGATAATTACTTGACACATTGGAAAGAATTAACAAAAAAACAGAGCAAACTAGAATGCTATTTGGCCCTAAACAGAGAGTACACAGTGGCAGAATACCTGACCACTGTGACTGACCCAAACTTAAGGAAAGCTTTGACTATGTACAGACTCAGTGAGCATAGCCTTGCTATTGAGAAAGGCCGCCGTAGGCAGACATGGCTCTCAAGAGAAGACAGGCTATGTGCACACTGCCCACAAAATGAGGTGGAAACTGAGCTGCACTTCCTAACCTCCTGCCCAATGTATGACCATATTAGAGAGACATATTTCCCTCAGATTACACAGATCCACAAGGAATTTGAAAACAAATCCAATTTTGATAAACTCCCATATCTACTGGGTGAAATTCCACAGTGTGCCATCACAGCAGCAAGATTTGTGACCTGTTGCCACAAGAAAAGGGCAACCAGTGAAGAACAAACACCACTGTAAATACAACCCATATTTATGTTTATTTATTTTAACTTGTGTGCTTTAACCATTTGTACATTGTTACAACACTGCATATATATAATATGACATTTGTAATGTCTTTATTGTTTTGAAACTTCTGTATGTGTAATGTTTACTGTTCATTTTTATTGTTTATTTGACTTTTGTATATTACCTACCTCACTTGCTTTGGCAATGTTAACACATGTTTCCCATGCCAATAAAGCCCCTTGAATTGAATTGAATTGAATTGAGAGAGAGAGAGAGAGAGAGAGAGAGAGAGAGAGAGAGAGAGAGAGAGAGAGAGAGAGGTAATGTAATCTATCTGGCTTTGCCTTGAATGACTGTTTGCCTGTGTGTGTGCTGTTACAGCAGTGCAGAAGTATGTGTGTGTATTTTGTGTGAATGGACATACACTCACCCACACACACAGGATATTGTAATTGGAACAAGATGCTGTGAGCCCATGATCTCACCCACACTCTTCCCCGTTAGCTTTCTCTCATCTCTTTCTTTCTCAAACACTGTAACGGCCTCAAAACATGGTTAAACTATCACGTTGATGTCATGAATGGTCGGTCCTTGCGTTCCTAGCTCTGTCTATGAATTTGAGAGTGGTTACATTTCTCTAGCCCGATCCCTCAGCTGTTTACCAATACATTGGCAGGGACTCCTCTTTGTTGTTGTTTGAACTACAGATTGCCCTTTTAAACGTCATCATTTGTATGTTTCTTTCCTCCCGTTTCCTCCTCTGTTTGCTCCCATTTCCTCCTCTCTTTCCTCCCGTTTCCTCCTCTGTTTCCTCCCATTTCCTCCTCTCTTTCCTCCCATTTCCTCTTCTCTTTCCTCCCGTTTCCTCCTCTCTTTCATCCCGCTCCCTCCTCTGTTTGCTCCCGTTTCCTCCTCTGTTTGCTCCCGTTTCCTCCTCTCTTTCCTCCCGTTTTCTCCTCTCTTTCCTCCCGTTTCCTCCTCTCTTTCCTCCCGTTTCCTCCTCTGTTTCCTCCCGTTTCCTCCTCTGTTTGCTCCCGTTTCCTCCTCTGTTTGCTCCCGTTTCCTCCTCTGTTTGCTCCCGTTCCCTCCTCTCTTTCCTCCTCCCTCTCTTTTGGATTTGTTTTGGAGTTCTTTGTGGGTCTGTGTAATCTGAGGAAAATATGTGTCTCTAATATGGTCATACATTTGGCAGGAGGTCAGGAAGTGCAGCTCAGTTTCCACCTCATTTTGTGGGCAGTGTGCACATAGCCGGTCTTCTATTGAGAGCCAGGTCTGCCTACGGCGGCCTCTCTCAATAGCAAGGCTATGCTCACTGAGTCTGTACATAGTCAAAGATTTCCTTAATTTGTGTCAGTCACAGTGGTCAGGTATTCTGCCACTGTGTACTCTCTGTTTAGGGCCAAATAGAATTCTAGTTTGCTCTGTTTTTTGTGAATTCCTTCCAACGTGTCAAGTAATTATCTTCTTGTTTTCTCATGATTTGGTTGGGTCTAATTGTGCTTGCTTAGGGGACTCTTCTCCAGGTTCATCTCTCTGTTGATAATGGCTTTGTTATGTACGGTTTGGGAATCGCTTCCTTTTAGAATTTAACTGCTTTTTTCTGGATTTGATCGTAAGCGGGTGTCGGCCTAGTTCTGCTCTGCATGCATTATTTGGTGTTGTACGTTGTACACAGGGGATATTTTTGCAGAATTCTGCATGCAGAGTCTCAATTTGGTGTTTGTCCCATTTTGTGAAATCTTGGTTGGTGAGCGGACCCCAGACCTCACAACCATAAAGGGCAATGGGTTCTATAACTGATTCAAGTATTTTTAGCCAGATCCTAATTGGTATGTTGATTTTTATGTTCCTTCTGATGGCATAGAAGGCCCTTCTTGCCTTGTCTCTCAGATCGTTCACAGCTTTGTGGAAGTTACCTGTGGCGCTGATGTTTAGCCTGAGGTATGTATTGTTTTTTGTGTGCTCTAGGGCAACGGTGTCTAGATGGAATTTGTATTTGTGGTCCTGGCAACTGGACCTTTTTTGGAACACCATTATTTTTTGTCTTACTGAGATTTACTGTCAGGGCCCAGTTCTGACAGAATCTGTGTAGAAGATCTAGGTGCTGCTGTAGGCCCTCCTTGGTTGGGGACAGAAGCACCAGACCATCAGCAAACAGACATTTAACTTCAGATTCTAGTAGGGTGAGGCCGGGTGCTGCAGACTGTTCTAGTGCCCTCACCAATTCTTTGATATATGTTGAAGAGGGTGGGGCTTAAGCTGAATCGCTGTCTCACCCCCCGGCCCTGTATAAAGAAAGGTGTGTGTTATTTGTCCATTTTAAAAGCACACTTGTTGTTTGTGTAAATGGATTTTATAATGTAGTATGTTTTTCCCCAAACACCACTTTCCATCAACTTGTATAGCAGACCCCTTAAAGCCAAATTGAGTCAAAAGCTTTTTTGAAATCAACAAAAGCATGAAAAGACTTTGCCTTTGTTTTGGTTTGTTTGTTTGTCAATAGGGTGTGCAGGGTGAATACGTGGTCGGTCGTACAGTAATTTGGTAAAAAGCCAATTTGACATTTGCTCAGTACATTGTTTTCACTGAGGAAATGTACGAGTGTGCTGTTAATGATAATGCAGAGCATTTTCCAAAGGTTACTGTTGACGCATATCCCACGGTAGTTATTCACTCTCAATTCAAGGGGCTTTTTAAAAAACTCTTTTTGATAGTTATTGGGGTCAAATTTGTCTCCACGTTTGTGGATTGGGGTGATCAGTCCTTGGTTCCAAATATTGGGGAAGTTGCCAGATGTAACATCATCAAAGCCAAAGGGAAACAATACAGAAATACACTACGGAAAAAGAAGGAACAGCATGTCAGAAATCAGCTCAATGTAATTGAAGAATCCATAGAATCTAACCACTTCTGGGAAAATTGGAAACCAAGGAGTATAGCCAATTGGAATTTGTGGTCTGTATATTTTATCATTTCATTTAGGATACCATGAACCCCACAGGCCTTTTGGGGTTTGAGGGTTTGTATTTTGTCCTGTAGTTTATTCAATGTAGTTGGAGAATCCAGTGGTTTCTGGTAGTCTTTAATAGCTGATACCAAGATTCGTAATTGATCATGTTTATGTTTTTGCTGTTTGTTCTTTGTTATAGAGCCAAAAAGATTAGAGAAGTGGTTTATCCATACATCTCCGTTTTGGATAGATTATTCTTTGTGTTTTTTCCCAATTTTGTTTTTCAATTTTCCCAGAAGTGGTTAGAGCCTATGGATTCTTCAATTACATTGAGCTGATTTCTGACGTGCTGTTCCTTCTTTTTCCGTAGTGTATTTCTGTATTGGTTTAGTGATTCGCCATAGTGATGGCGTAGACTCAGGTTTTCCGGGTCTCTATGTTTTTGGTTATACAGATTTCTCAATTTCGTTCTTAGGTTTTTGCATTCTTCATCAATCCATTGGTCATTGTTGTTAATTTTCTTCCGTAGTCTGCATGACATTTTTAGATTTGATAGGGAAGCTGAGAGGTCAAATATACTGTTAAGATTTTCTACTGCTAAGTTTACACCTTCACTATTACAGTGAAACATTTTGTCCAGGAAGTTGTCTAGAAGGGTTTGAATTTGTTGTTGCCTAATTGTTTTTGGTAGATTTCCACACTACTTTCCTTCCATCTATAGCATTTCTTAATATTATTCAGCTCCTTTGGCTTTGATGCCTCATGATTGAGTATTGCTCTGTCCTGGTAGACTGTGATTTTGTTGTGATCTGATAGGGGTGTCAGTGGGCTGACTGTGAACGCTCTGAGAGACTCTGGGTTGAGGTCAGTGATAAAGTAGTCTACAGTACTACTGCCAAGAAATGAGCTATAGGTGTACCTACCATAGGAGTCCCCTCGAAGCCTACCATTGACTATGTTGCAGGAGTTGTGACACGTTTTTGTTGGTTATGTTGTCGTAGTTGTGTCTAGGGGAGCAAATGGGGGGAGAGAATGCTGTCACCTCCAGGTAGGTGTTTGTCCCCCTGTGTGCTGAGAGTGTCAGGTTCTTGTCCAGTTCTGACATTTAGGTCGCCACAGACTAGTACATGTCCCTGGGCAAGGACATTATCGATTTCCCCCTCCAGGATGGAGAAGCTGTCATCATTAAAGTATGGGGATTTTAGTGGGGGGATATATGTAGCACACAGGAGGACATTTATCTCTGTTGAGATCATTTCCTTATTAATTTCTAGCCAAATGTAAAATGTTCCTGTTTTGATTAATTTAACAGAGTGGGTTAGGTCTGCTCTATACCAAATTAGCATACCCCCAGAGTCCCTTCCCTGTTTCACGCCTGGTAGTTTGGTGGATGGGACTACCAGCTCTCTGTAACCTAGAGGGCAACCAGTGGGTCCGTCTCCTTCATACCATGTTTCTTGTAGGATGACAATGTCTGTATTTCCAATTTCTTTGATGAAGTCTGGGTTCCTGCTCTTTAGGCCAAAGGCAGATGACCTCAGACCTTGTATATTCCAGGTTGAGATAGTAATAGCTTTGTGTTCCATAGTGTCTAGTGTTGTTTTTGTGTGGTTTAGGCCTGGACCATCACAGTAGATGTGAGCAGAGCATGTTGAGCATCTGATACATACCTCTTAGGTCGCAGGATGGGGCTTGGGCGGGTGTAATAGTGGGGGTTGGGCCTGTTGCTCTGCACTGCCAGGTCTTGGGGGTCTCTCTGGTCTGGGAGGGTGTCTCTCTGGTCTGGGCCGGGTGTCCGTTGCTCCTGTGTGAGGTGCTGGGGCTACGTTTCAGGGTGACGTCCTTCAGGGTCCTGGCAAAAGTGGGGATTGCTGTATTGTATAGGTGGGCCTGGTCGTAAAGGCTGTTCAAGTCCAGGGTGGAGTGGTGGGCCAGGTAGACATTAGGTTTTGAGTCACAGTCCTGGGACATTTGTGCATTCACCCGCTGTATGGTGGCAGGGTGGAAGTATTTTCCTGGTAGCAGGGTGGAGATAACCACTTGTGCGTTGGGGAAAGTGGAAGAAACTTTTTCAATCACACCCTTGAGTGCTGTGACCACCCTTTCCTGCTGGGCCCTTGTGCTGGTCTGCTCTGTGGGTTTGTTCTGTCTGGATTGTGTGGACCAGCTCTCTGAGCTCCACCGTGTTTCCCCTCAGCACTGTGAATTTATCCCTCTCAATGATGGAGGAGCGGTGCAGTTGTGGGACCTGGGTCTGTTCAGTGCTGGGGGGGGTGGGTGACTATCCTCGTCTGCAGGGCAGTTTGAAGAGGTGTGATCAGACTCACTCAGGATGGAGGAGCTCCTCTCGGGGCTGCTCGTCTGCAAGGCAGTTTGAGGATGAGGTGTGATCAGACTCACTCAGGATGGAGGAGCTCCTCTCGGGGCTGCTCGTCTGCAGGACAGTTTGAAGAGGTGTGATCAGACTCACTCAGGATGGGGGAGCTCCTCTCGGGGCTGCTCGTCTGCAGGACAGTTTGAAGAGGCGTGATCAGACTCACTCAGGATGGGGGAGCTCCTCTCGGGGATGCTCGTCTGCAGGACAGTTTGAAGAGGTGTGATCAGACTCACTCAGGATGGGGGAGTCGTCACAGAGAGAGAGAGCTTTTCCTGCTGGAACTGCATGAGGAAGCCCTGCACCATTACTGTCCCAGACTTGTACATGTTGACAGAGGTTGTTTCAATATCCTCAATGTCTAGTTTCCACCTTGGGCCAATACCCTCTCTCTTGACAGTAGTGTGCTCTTATAGCACTGTGTCATGCCAGGGGATGGTCTGTGTGGAAAATGAAGTTACTTACATTCCCATCTTTGTAGCAGTCAGCAAATAGTGTCTCTGGATTGTCCTCGAGGAGCTTTTTTTGTACTTATTCCGTGCAGTGTTGTTTTTAATATCCATGGGGTACTGTATTGTAATGACCTCTCCACAGGGATAAGCCATGAGGGCTTCAAAGGCCTCTGCATTTGGGTGGGGGGGCTGTGAAACTCTCCTGCCATTGTTAGGCCCAAGAATTTTCACACCTCTCACTTCACACAAGTTAAAGCCAGGTCATTTCTGTCCTAGCAGCTTGGTAAGCTTAGTAGCCTTATTTATTAAGCTTTATATAATAAAACTACCTCGAGGTTGTCTTTTAGTAGGTTCAGACTGAACATTACTCTGTCTTGTGTTGGAAGGTATTTCCAGGTTCCACTCTGTTTATTCCACAGGTTTGGATTCGTTAGAAGTTTTAGGTACGGTATTTTGATTTGGATTAAAGGTTTTGATGTTGAGGTTAGTATCATGTAGAAGTCCTTGCGAAAAAAATACGTTTATCTACATTTATCCAACTGAAATTATATATTTTTGCAGAAGAACTCAGGAGGCCATGAGCTCACTACCTCTCTCTCTCTCTCTCTCTCTCTCTCTCTCTCTCTCTCTCTCTCTCTCTCTCTCTCTCTCTCTCTCTCTCTCTCTCTCTCTCTCTCTCTCTCTCTCTCTCTCTCTCTCTCTCTCTCTCTCTCTCTCTCTCTCTCTCTCTCTCTCTCTCTCTCTCTCTCTCTCTTCTTTGTATTTCTTTGCTGTAAAATGACTTCCAGACCCCTTATAAAAACACACATGCACGCATGAACACACACAGTGTTTTTTTCAGTGGTTCCTGGTTATGTTATTCTGTTCAGAGTCATTACCATATGAGAACGTATGGGCCAGGGTTCAAATTGCACGCCCACCCCCCCCCCCCCCTCCACACACGCACGCACGCACGCACGCACACACGCACGCACGCACGCACGCACACGCACACACACACACACACACACACACACACACACACACACACACACACACACACACACACACACACACACACACACACACACACAAACTCTCCATATCCCCAATGTGTGTCTCATTTCAAAATCCCAGATGTCAAAGATACAATACAGGGCCTTGTCATTGTCCCAAAATAGACAACAGAGACTATATCTACAACAGAGACTGTATCTACAACAGAGACTGTATCTACAACATAGACTGTATCTACAACATAGACTGTATCTACAACAGAGACTGTATCTACAACAGAGACTGTATCTACAACAGAGACTGTATCTACAACATAGACTGTATCTACAACATAGACTGTATCTACAACAGAGACTATATCTACAACAGAGACTGTATCTACAACATAGACTGTATCTACAACAGAGACTGTATCTACAACATAGACTGTATCTACAACATAGACTATCTCTACAACAGAGACTATATCTACAACAGAGACTGTATCTACAACAGAGACTGTATCTACAACATAGACTGTATCTACAACATAGACTATCTCTACAACAGAGACTATATCTACAAAAGACTGTATCTACAACAGAGACTATATCTACAACAGAGACTGTATCTACAACAGAGACTATATCTACAAAAGACTATATCTACAACAGAGACTATATCTACAACAGAGACTGTATCTACAACAGAGACTATCTCTACAACATAGACTGTATCTACAACAGAGACTGTATCTACAACAGAGACTATATCTACAACAGAGACTATATCTACAACAGAGACTGTATCTACAACAGAGACTGTATCTACAACAGAGACTATATCTACAAAAGACTGTATCTACAACAGAGACTGTATCTACAACAGAGACTGTATCTACAACAGAGACTATATCTACAAAAGACTGTATCTACAACAGAGACTATCTCTACAACATAGACTGTATCTACAACAGAGACTGTATCTACAACAGAGACTATATCTACAACAGAGACTGTATCTACAACAGAGACTGTATCTACAACAGAGACTATATCTACAAAAGACTGTATCTACAACAGAGACTATATCTACAACAGAGACTATATCTACAAAAGACTGTATCTACAACAGAGACTATATCTACAACAGAGACTATATCTACAAAAGACTGTATCTACAACAGAGACTGTACCTACAACAAGGGTCCTATGATTGTTGTTTAGACCAGGGTTGACCAGGGTTAAAGCACAATGTCCTAGAACCTCAGCTAATATCAACACATGACCTAACACTAACCACATTCGGGTACGTTATAAAAACCCAAGATGCTTAGAGGTTAAAGCCGATTTTAAGAGCAAATCTCTGCTATTTTAACTCTCTCTCTCTACTATCTCTCTACTATCTCTCTCCATTCTTTCTTGGCTGCAGTGCAAGTCTTTACTCTGTTGTTTTCAGTGGTTGAAGCCATTTACTCTTGACAGTTAGTTAAAATTCTGACAGTTATGTCGGTTTGAATGTAGTGGGCCAGTTCAAGGGCCCCCTCACTAAAGTTTGAATGTAGTGGGCCGGTTCCAGGGCCCCCTCACTAAAGTTTGAATGTAGTGGGCCTAAAGTTTGAATGTAGTGGGCCAGTTCCAGGGCCCCCCTCACTAAAGTTTGAATGTATTGGGTCAGTTCCAGGGCCCCCTTACTAAAGTTTGAATGTATTGGGTCAGTTCCAGGGCCCCCTCACTAAAGTTTGAATGTATTGGGTCGGTTCCAGGGCCCCCTCACTAAAGTTTGAATGTATTGGGTCAGTTCCAGGGCCCCCCTCACTAAAGTTTGAATGTATTGGGTCAGTTCCAGGGCCCCCTCACTAAAGTTTGAATGTATTGGGTCAGTTCCAGGGCCCCCTCACTAAAGTTTGAATGTATTGGGTCGCTTCCAGGGCCCCCCTCACTAAAGTTTGAATGTATTGGGTCGCTTCCAGGGCCCCCCTCACTAAAGTTTGAATGTATTGGGTCGCTTCCAGGGCCCCCCTCACTAAAGTTTGAATGCATTGGGTCGCTTCCAGGGCCCCCCTCACTAAAGTTTGAATGCATTGGGTCAGTTCCAGGGCCCCCTCACTAAAGTTTGAATGCATTGGGTCGCTTCCAGGGCCCCCCTCACTAAAGTTTGAATGTATTGGGTCGCTTCCAGGGCCCCCCTCACTAAAGTTTGAATGTATTGGGTCGCTTCCAGGCCCCCCTCACTAAAGTTTGAATGCATTGGGTCAGTTCCAGGGCCCCCCTCACTAAAGTTTGAATGTATTGGGTCAGTTCCAGGGCCCCCCTCACTAAAGTTTGAATGTAGTGGGCCGGTTCCAGTGCCCCCTCACTAAAGTTTGAATGTATTGGGTCGGTTCCAGGGCCCCCTCACTAAAGTTTGAATGTATTGGGTTGGTTCCAGGGCCCCCTCACTAAAGTTTGAATGTATTGGGTCAGTTCCAGGGCCCCCTCACTAAAGTTTGAATGTATTGGGTCAGTTCCAGGGCCCCCTCACTAAAGTTTGAATGCATTGGGTCAGTTCCAGGGCCCCCCTCACTAAAGTTTGAATGTATTGGGTCGGTTCCAGGGCCCCCTCACTAAAGTTTGAATGTATTGGGCCAGTTCCAGGGCCCCCCTCACTAAAGTTTGAATGTATTGGGTCGGTTCCAGGGCCCCCTCACTAAAGTTTGAATGTATTGGGTCGGTTCCAGGGCCCCCTCACTAAAGTTTGAATGTATTGGGCCAGTTCCAGGGCCCCCCTCACTAAAGTTTGAATGTATTGGGTCGGTTCCAGGGCCCCCTCACTAAAGTTTGAATGTATTGGGCCGGTTCCAGGGCCCCCTCACTAAAGTTTGAATGTATTGGGTTGATTCCAGGGCCCCCTCACTAAAGTTTGAATGTATTGGGCCAGTTCCAGGGCCCCCTCACTAAAGTTTGAATGTATTGGGTCGGTTCCAGGGTCCCCTCACTAAAGTTTGAATGTATTGGGTTGGTTCCAGGGCCCCCTCACTAAAGTTTGAATGTATTGGGCCAGTTCCAGGGCCCCCCTCACTAAAGTTTGAATGTATTGGGTCAGTTCCAGGGCCCCCCTCACTAAAGTTTGAATGTATTGGGTTGATTCCAGGGCCCCCTCACTAAAGTTTGAATGTATTGGGTTGGTTCCAGGGCCCCCTCACTAAAGTTTGAATGTATTGGGTTGGTTCCAGGGCCCCCCTCACTAAAGTTTGAATGTATTGGGTTGGTTCCAGGGCCCCCCTCACTAAAGTTTGAATGTATTGGGTTGGTTCCAGGGCCCCCCTCACTAAAGTTTGAATGTATTGGGTCGCTTCCAGGGCCCCCCTCACTAAAGTTTGAATGTATTGGGTCGCTTCCAGGGCCCCCTCACTAAAGTTTGAATGTATTGGGTCGCTTCCAGGGCCCCGCTCACTAAAGTTTGAATGTATTGGGTCGCTTCCAGGGCCCCCTCACTAACGTTTGAATGTATTGGCTTGGGGGTGTAGCCTAGTTTAAGAGCATTGGGCCAGTAACCGAAAGGTCACTGGTTTGAATCACCGAGCTAACTAGGTAAAAAAAAATATGTTGATGTGCCCTTGAGCAAGGCACATTGCTCCTGTAAGTCAAATCAAATCAAATTTTATTTGTCATGGTTAGCAGATGTTAATGCGAGTGTAGCGAAATGCTTGTGCTTCTAGTTGCTCTGGATAAGAGTGTCTGCTAAATGGCATAAATGTGTTCAAGTATCTACCATGGTTTAATGTTGTGGGTTGGTTGCGTTACAGTAACATGTATTTGTGTCTGTTCTAACTGTGGGTTGAGAGTTTTTTATATTTTTATGTTGTCTTGTTTTTTTTGTATGTTGTAGGTTGTTTGTTTGAATGTTATTGTATGGTTGTTAAAATGTTGTCTGTATCTTGTGTGTGTGTGTGTGTTGCAGCGCGTGAGCAGCTGAGGAAAGCGAGACACAGCAGAACTTTCCTGGTAGAGAGAGGGACTGGAGAACTCTGGTCAGAGATGCAGACTGGTTAGTCACACACATACTAGCGTGCACACAGTCAGATAGACAGAACGCAGACGGATATAAGGGGGTAGACGGTGAGAAAGGCTTTGAGGTCCAGGGTCAAAATAATCAACTCTTCAACCCCCCAATGCGCCAAAGAAAATTCCCTAAGCCGGTCCCTCACCCCATCTCTCTTCTCACTGAGCCATGACAGGAGTCTGGAGAGCCACGCGCCCTCTCTGACCCCTACTACCCTCCCTCCCTTCCTGACACACACACGCCTGCAGGCACAGGCACAGGCACACACCATGACACACACACCATGACCAGGAAGGGTTTGGCCCCTGAGACTCTCCTCTACAACTCTACTGTAAATAAACTCTCTCTCTCTCTCTCTCTCCCCCCCTCTTCCTTTCTCTCCTCTCCTCCCAATTCCTACTCAATTACTCACTCTTTTCACCAAATCTTCTCTTTCCTCCCCTCTCTTTCCTCCCTCTCTTTCTTCCCTCTTTCCTCCCTCTTTCTTCCCTCTCTTTCCTCCCTCTCTTTCCTCCCTCTCTTTCTTCCCTCTTTCCTCCTCTCTTTCTTCCCTCTCTTTCCTCCCTCTCTTTCCCTCCTCTCTTTCCTTCCCTCTCTTTCCTCCCTCTCTGCCCCTCCTCTCTTTCCTCCCTCTCTTTCCTCCCTCTCTGTCCCTCCTCTCTTTCCTCCCTCTCTGTCCCTCCTCTCTTTCCTCCCTTTCTCCCTCACTCTATAGCCAGAAACACAGAGGCCCAGCCGTATCTCTATAATTAGAAACACAGAGGCCCAGCCGTATCTCTATAATTAGAAACACAGAGGTCCAGCCTTATCTCTATAATTAGAAACACAGAGGCCCAGCCTTATCTCTATAATTAGAAACACAGAGGCCCAGCCGTATCTCTATAATTAGAAACACAGAGGCCCAGCCGTATCTCTATAATTAGAAACACAGAGGCCCAGCCTTATCTCTATAATTAGAAACACAGAGGCCCAGCCTTATCTCTATAATTAGAAACACAGAGGCCCAGCCTTATCTCTATAATTAGAAACACAGAGGCCCAGCCTTATCTCTATAATTAGAAACACAGAGGCCCAGCCGTATCTCTATAATTAGAAACACAGAGGCCCAGCCTTATCTCTATAATTAGAAACACAGAGGCCCAGCCTTATCTCTATAATTAGAAACACAGAGGCCCAGCCGTATCTCTATAATTAGAAACACAGAGGCCCAGCCGTATCTCTATAATTACAAACACAGAGGCCCAGCCTTATCTCTATAATTAGAAACACAGAGGTCCAGCCGTATCTCTATAATTAGAAACACAGAGGTCCAGCCTTATCTCTATAATTAGAAACACAGAGGCCCAGCCTTATCTCTATAATTAGAAACACAGAGGCCCAGCCGTATCTCTATAATTAGAAACACAGAGGTCCAGCCTTCTCTCTATAATTAGAAACACAGAGGTCCAGCCTTATCTCTATAATTAGAAACACAGAGGCCCAGCCTTATCTCTATAATTAGAAACACAGAGATCCAGCCTTATCTCTATAATTAGAAACACAGAGGCCCAGCCTTATCTCTATAATTAGAAACACAGAGGCCCAGCCTTATCTCTATAATTAGAAACACAGAGGCCCAGCCTTATCTCTATAATTAGAAACACAGAGGCCCAGCCTTCTCTCTATAATTAGAAACACAGAGGCCCAGCCTTATCTCTATAATTAGAAACACAGAGGCCCAGCCGTATCTCTATAATTAGAAACACAGAGGCCCAGCCTTATTTCTATAATTAGAAACACAGAGGCCCAGCCTTATTTCTATAATTAGAAACACAGAGGCCCAGCCGTATCTCTATAATTAGAAACACAGAGGCCCAGCCGTATCTCTATAATTAGAAACACAGAGGCCCAGCCGTATCTCTATAATTAGAAACACAGAGGTCCAGCCTTATCTCTATAATTAGAAACACAGAGGCCCAGCCTTATTTCTATAATTAGCAACACAGAGGCCCAGCCTTATCTCTATAATTAGAAACACAGAGGTCCAGCCGTATCTCTATAATTAGAAACACAGAGGCCCAGCCTTATTTCTATAATTAGCAACACAGAGGCCCAGCCTTATCTCTATAATTAGAAACACAGAGGCCCAGCCTTATTTCTATAATTAGCAACACAGAGGCCCAGCCTTATCTCTATAATTAGAAACACAGAGGCCCAGCCGTATCTCTATAATTAGAAACACAGAGGCCCAGCCGTATCTCTATAATTACAAACACAGAGGCCCAGCCTTATCTCTATAATTAGAAACACAGAGGTCCAGCCGTATCTCTATAATTAGAAACACAGAGGTCCAGCCTTATCTCTATAATTAGAAACACAGAGGCCCAGCCTTATCTCTATAATTAGAAACACAGAGGCCCAGCCGTATCTCTATAATTAGAAACACAGAGGTCCAGCCTTCTCTCTATAATTAGAAACACAGAGGTCCAGCCTTATCTCTATAATTAGAAACACAGAGGCCCAGCCTTATCTCTATAATTAGAAACACAGAGATCCAGCCTTATCTCTATAATTAGAAACACAGAGGCCCAGCCTTATCTCTATAATTAGAAACACAGAGGCCCAGCCTTATCTCTATAATTAGAAACACAGAGGCCCAGCCTTATCTCTATAATTAGAAACACAGAGGCCCAGCCTTCTCTCTATAATTAGAAACACAGAGGCCCAGCCTTATCTCTATAATTAGAAACACAGAGGCCCAGCCGTATCTCTATAATTAGAAACACAGAGGCCCAGCCGTATCTCTATAATTAGAAACACAGAGGCCCAGCCTATCTCTATAATTAGAAACAAGAGCCAGCCTATCTCTATAATTAGAAACACAGAGGCCCAGCCTTATCTCTATAATTAGAAACACAGAGGCCCAGCCGTATCTCTATAATTAGAAACACAGAGGCCCAGCCGTATCTCTATAATTAGAAACACAGAGGTCCAGCCTTATCTCTATAATTAGAAACACAGAGGCCCAGCCTTATCTCTATAATTAGAAACACAGAGGCCCAGCCGTATCTCTATAATTAGAAACACAGAGGCCCAGCCGTATCTCTATAATTAGAAACACAGAGGCCCAGCCTTATCTCTATAATTAGAAACACAGAGGTCCAGCCGTATCTCTATAATTAGAAACACAGAGGTCCAGCCTTATCTCTATAATTAGAAACACAGAGGCCCAGCCGTATCTCTATAATTAGAAACACAGAGGCCCAGCCGTATCTCTATAATTAGAAACACAGAGGCCCAGCCGTATCTCTATAATTAGAAACACAGAGGTCCAGCCTTATCTCTATAATTAGAAACACAGAGGCCCAGCCTTATTTCTATAATTAGCAACACAGAGGCCCAGCCTTATCTCTATAATTAGAAACACAGAGGTCCAGCCTTATCTCTATAATTAGAAACACAGAGGCCCAGCCTTATTTCTATAATTAGCAACACAGAGGCCCAGCCTTATCTCTATAATTAGAAACACAGAGGCCCAGCCTTATTTCTATAATTAGCAACACAGAGGCCCAGCCTTATCTCTATAATTAGAAACACAGAGTCCCAGCCTTATCTCTATAATTAGAAACACAGAGGCCCAGCCGTATCTCTATAATTAGAAACACAGAGGCCCAGCCGTATCTCTATAATTAGAAACACAGAGGCCCAGCCGTATCTCTATAATTAGAAACACAGAGGCCCAGCCGTATCTAGAATCAGAAAACAGAGGCCCAGCCTTATCTCATAATTAGAAACACAGAGGCCCAGCCTTATCTCTATAATTAGAAACACAGAGGCCCAGCCTTATCTCTTATAATTAGAAACACAGAGGCCCAGCCGTATCTCTATAATTAGAAACACAGAGGCCCAGCCGTTATCTCTATAATTAGAAACACAGAGGCCCAGCCGTATCTCATAATTAGAAACACAGAGGCCCAGCCTTATCTCTATAATTAGAAACACAGAGGCCCAGCCGTATCTCTATAATTAGAAACACAGAGGCCCAGCCTTATCTCTATAATTAGAAACACAGAGGCCCAGCCGTATCTCTATAATTAGAAACACAGAGGCCCAGCCGTATCTCTATAATTACAAACACAGAGGCCCAGCCTTATCTCTATAATTAGAAACACAGAGGTCCAGCCGTATCTCTATAATTAGAAACACAGAGGTCCAGCCTTATCTCTATAATTAGAAACACAGAGGCCCAGCCTTATCTCTATAATTAGAAACACAGAGGCCCAGCCGTATCTCTATAATTAGAAACACAGAGGTCCAGCCTTATCTCTATAATTAGAAACACAGAGGCCCAGCCGTATCTCTATAATTAGAAACACAGAGGTCCAGCCTTCTCTCTATAATTAGAAACACAGAGGTCCAGCCTTATCTCTATAATTAGAAACACAGAGGCCCAGCCTTATCTCTATAATTAGAAACACAGAGATCCAGCCTTATCTCTATAATTAGAAACACAGAGGCCCAGCCTTATCTCTATAATTAGAAACACAGAGGCCCAGCCTTATCTCTATAATTAGAAACACAGAGGCCCAGCCTTCTCTCTATAATTAGAAACACAGAGGCCCAGCCTTATCTCTATAATTAGAAACACAGAGGCCCAGCCTTATCTCTATAATTAGAAACACAGAGGCCCAGCCTTATCTCTATAATTAGAAACACAGAGGCCCAGCCTTATTTCTATAATTAGAAACACAGAGGCCCAGCCTTATTTCTATAATTAGAAACACAGAACAGAGCCACTATCTCTATAATTAGAAACACAGAGGCCCAGCCTTATCTCTATAATTAGAAACACAGAGGCCCAGCCTTATCTCTATAATTAGAAACACAGAGGCCCAGCCTTATCTCTATAATTAGAAACACAGAGGCCCAGCCTTATCTCTATAATTAGAAACACAGAGGCCCAGCCTTATCTCTATAATTAGAAACACAGAGGCCCAGCCGTATCTCTATAATTAGAAACACAGAGGCCCAGCCTTATCTCTATAATTAGAAACACAGAGGCCCAGCCTTATCTCTATAATTAGAAACACAGAGGCCCAGCCGTATCTCTATAATTAGAAACACAGAGGCCCAGCCGTATCTCTATAATTAGAAACACAGAGGCCCAGTCTTATCTCTATAATTAGAAACACAGAGGCCCAGCCTTATCTCTATAATTAGAAACACAGAGGCCCAGCCGTATCTCTATAATTAGAAACACAGAGGCCCAGCCTTATCTCTATAATTAGAAACACAGAGGCCCAGCCTTATCTCTATAATTAGAAACACAGAGGCCCAGCCGTATCTCTATAATTAGAAACACAGAGGCCCAGCCTTATCTCTATAATTAGAAACACAGAGGCCCAGCCTTATCTCTATAATTAGAAACACAGAGGCCCAGCTATCTCTATAATTAGAAACACAGAGGCCCAGCCTTATCTCTATAATTAGAAACACAGAGGCCCAGCCTTATCTCTATAATTAGAAACACAGAGGTCCAGCAATATATAATTAGAAACACAGAGGTCCAGCCTTATCTCTATAATTAGAAACACAGAGGCCCAGTCTTATCTCTATAATTAGAAACACAGAGGCCCAGCCGTATCTCTATAATTAGAAACACAGAGGTCCAGCCGTATCTCTATAATTAGAAACACAGAGGTCCAGCCTTATCTCTATAATTAGAAACACAGAGGCCCAGCCGTATCTCTATAATTAGAAACACAGAGGCCCAGCCTTATCTCTATAATTAGAAACACAAGGGCCCAGCCGTATCTCTATAATTAGAAACACAGAGGCCCAGCCTTATCTCTATAATTAGAAACACAGAGGCCCAACCTTATCTCTATAATTAGAAACACAGAGGCCCAGCCTTATCTCTATAATTAGAAACACAGAGGCCCAGCCTTATCTCTATAATTAGAAACACAGAGGCCCAGCCGTATCTCTATAATTAGAAACACAGAGGTCCAGCCTTATCTCTATAATTAGAAACACAGAGGCCCAGCCTTATCTCTATAATTAGAAACACAGAGGCCCAGCCGTATCTCTATAATTAGAAACACAGAGGCCCAGCCGTATCTCTATAATTAGAAACACAGAGGCCCAGTCTTATCTCTATAATTAGAAACACAGAGGCCCAGCCTTATCTCTATAATTAGAAACACAAGGGCCCAGCCGTATCTCTATAATTAGAAACACAGAGGCCCAGCCTTATCTCTATAATTAGAAACACAGAGGCCCAGCCTTATCTCTATAATTAGAAACACAGAGGCCCAGCCTTATCTCTATAATTAGAAACACAGAGGCCCAGCCTTATCTCTATAATTAGAAACACAGAGGCCCAGCCTTATCTCTATAATTAGAAACACAGAGGCCCAGCCGTATCTCTATAATTAGAAACACAGAGGCCCAGCCTTATCTCTATAATTAGAAACACAGAGGCCCAGCCGTATCTCTATAATTAGAAACACAGAGGCCCAGCCTTATCTCTATAATTAGAAACACAGAGGCCCAGCCGTATCTCTATAATTAGAAACACAGAGGCCCAGCCTTATCTCTATAATTAGAAACACAGAGGCCCAGCCTTATCTCTATAATTAGAAACACAGAGGCCCAGCCTTCTCTCTATAATTAGAAACACAGAGGCCCAGCCTTATCTCTATAATTAGAAACACAGAGGCCCAGCCTTATCTCTATAATTAGAAACACAGAGGCCCAGCCGTATCTCTATAATTAGAAACACAGAGGCCCAGCCTTATCTCTATAATTAGAAACACAGAGGCCCAGCCTTATCTCTATAATTAGAAACACAGAGGTCCAGCCTTATTTCTATAATTAGAAACACAGAGGCCCAGCCTTATTTCTATAATTAGAAACACAGAGGCCCAGCCGTATCTCTATAATTAGAAACACAGAGGCCCAGCCGTATCTCTATAATTAGAAACACAGAGGCCCAGCCTTATCTCTATAATTAGAAACACAGAGGCCCAGTCTTATCTCTATAATTAGAAACACAGAGGCCCAGCCGTATCTCTATAATTAGAAACACAGAGGCCCAGCCTTATCTCTATAATTAGAAACACAGAGGCCCAGCCTTATCTCTATAATTAGAAACACAGAGGCCCAGCCTTATTTCTATAATTAGCAACACAGAGGCCCAGCCTTATCTCTATAATTAGAAACACAGAGGCCCAGCCTTATTTCTATAATTAGCAACACAGAGGCCCAGCCTTATCTCTATAATTAGAAACACAGAGTCCCAGCCTTATCTCTATAATTAGAAACACAGAGGCCCAGCCGTATCTCTATAATTAGAAACACAGAGGCCCAGCCGTATCTCTATAATTAGAAACACAGAGGCCCAGCCTTATCTCTATAATTAGAAACACAGAGGCCCAGCCTTATCTCTATATTAGAAACACAGAGGCCCAGCCTTATCTCTATAATTAGAAACACAGAGGCCCAGCCGTATCTCTATAATTAGAAACACAGAGGCCCAGCCTTATCTCTATAATTAGAAACACAGAGGCCCAGCCGTATCTCTATAATTAGAAACACAGAGGCCCAGCCTTATCTCTATAATTAGAAACACAGAGGTCCAGCCTTATCTCTATAGCCAGAAACACAGAGGTCCAGCCTTATCTCTATAGCTATCACAAACATATACAAACATACACACGTAATCTCAGCTATTGTAATGCCTGGTAGACCGACTCATAACAAACTCTCATGGTGTACTCAGACCTCCATCAGAGAGAAAACACACACACACACACACACACACACACAAAAACGTTCAAGATTGAGTGCTGAATGATTGAAATTGACACTCAAAAGTTACTGATCTTTCATGGTGTGTGTGTGTGTGTGTGTGTGTGTGTGTGTGTGTGTGTGTGTGTGTGTGTGTGTGTGTGTGTGTGTGTGTGTGTGTGTGTGTGTGTGTGTGTGTGTGTGTGTGTGTGTGTGTGTGTGTGTGTGTGTGTGTGTCGTGTGTGTGTTCGTGTGTGTGTGTGTGTGTTCGTGTGCGTGTGTGTTCTCTCGCCAGGTGACCGGTACATAGTGGCAGACTGTGGAGGAGGAACAGTAGACCTGACAGTTCATCAGATAGAGCAGCCCCAGGGGACACTGAAAGAACTCTACAAGGTCTCAGGTAACAACCTTACATACCTCACCACCTTAGATACCTCACCTTAGATACCTCACCACCTTTGATACCTCACCTTAGATACCTCACCACCTTAGATACCTCACCACCTTAGATACCTCACCTTAGATACCTCACCACCTTAGATACCTCACCACCTTAGATACCTCACCTTAGATACCTCACCACCTTAGATACCTCACCACCTTAGACACCTCACCACCTTAGATACCTCACCACCTTAGATACCTCACCACCTTAGATACCTCACCACCTTAGATACCTCACCACCTTAGATACCTCACCACCTTAGATACCTCACCTTAGATAGCTCACCACCTTAGATACCTCACCACCTTAGATACCTCACCACCTAGATACCTTACCACCTTAGATACCTCACCACCTAGATGCCTCACCACCTTAGATACCTCACCACCTTAGATACCTCACCACCTTAGATACCTCACCACCTTAGATACCTCACCACCTTAGATACCTCACCACCTTAGATACCTCACCACCTTAGATACCTCACCACCTTAGATACCTTAGATACCTCACCACCTTAGATACCTCACCTAGATACCTCACCACCTTAGATACCTCACCACCTTAGATACCTCACCACCTTAGATACCTCACCTTAGATACCTCACCACCTTAGATACCTCACCTTAGATACCTCACCACCTTAGATACCTCACCACCTTAGATACCTTACCTTAGATACCTCACCACCTTAGATACCTCACCACCTTAGATACCTCACCACCTTAGATACCTCACCACCTTACATACCTCACCACCTTAGATACCTCACCACCTTAGATACCTCACCACCTTACATACCTCACCACCTTAGATACCTCACCACCT
>NC_092116.1:28628680-28684389 GCF_045679555.1 Salvelinus alpinus
TTCGAACTGCTCAACATCACAATTCCTTTTTTCACATCGAAACAAAACATCTCAATCTGATCTAGGATCAGGTCCCTCTGGGAGCTGCCTGAATATATTGGGCTTGTTGGAGACCACTGCCGAATCCTGACCAATCACCTTGAATCATAAATAACCACTCATGATTACTTGTAGATAAGTCAGTCAGCATTTACCCACAATCCATCACGGATCAAATCCTTGCTCTCGAACATGGCTATAGACTCTTGCCTGTATCTAGTTCCAGTGCCTCCGTCTTCAAGTCAACTGATAATATAATAATAATAATACTAATGTTTTTGTTGTAGTGCCACCTTGTGGCCACTGGATTGAATGACCAGCTGAACAAGCGTTTAACTTTCTCTGTATGGAGAAATGAACTGAACATTGGACTGGTTGTGACGAGGACTGACAGAAATATGCTATGAATATATCTGAACCATTGATTGTATACGCTAGTAATTTAGACCTTTTATATACAGTTGCTTGAAAGAAATGTAGGCTTCTTGGAAAAACACCAAATAAGGTATGATCACAACAGTATTTAAGTTGTGTACACAGTACATGCAGATGTCCTGATGGATCCTGTATTTTATACCCTTCTCATATGAAATATTATCATTTTATGTATAAAGAACTATCTTAAGAAATAACCTGTCTATAGCTTGTTCATCGAAGATAACCATATTAATTGTCAGTTGAAGCTAGAATCCTTATTTTGCTAGAATCCTTATTTTGCGCATTTTTTGTCAAAAGCTAAGGGACGGGCTTGGGAAAATGTAAGGACTCAAAACCATAGACAGAGCTATGTATATAAGGATGGACCATCCATGATATCAAATGTAATAGTTTTAACCATGTTGAGGCTATACACTGTTTGCATTTACATTGTTAACACACATTGAGTAAAAGAAGCTCATATTTTGGGTTCTGATGAAGTAAGATAGGTGAACTGAAGCTCATATTTTGGGCTCTGATGAAGTAAGATAGGTGAACTGAAGCTCATATTTTGGGTTCTGATGAAGTAAGATAGGTGAACTGAAGCTCATATTTTGGGCTCTGATGAAGTAAGATAGGTGAACTGAAGCTCATATTTTGGGTTCTGATGAAGTAAGATAGGTGAACTGAAGCTCATATTTTGGGCTCTGATGAAGTAAGATAGGTGAACTGAAGCTCATATTTTGGGCTCTGATGAAGTAAGATAGGTGAACTGAAGCTCATATTTTGGGCTCTGATGAAGTAAGATAGGTGAACTGAAGCTCATATTTTGGGCTCTGATGAAGTAAGATAGGTGAACTGAAGCTCATATACACATAGGTCATAGTGCATTCAGCAAGTATTCACACCCATTGACTTACTCCACATTTTGTTGTGTTACAAAGTTCAATTAAAATTGATTTGGAACTTTTTTTGTCTGTCAATGATCCACACAAAATACTCTATAATGTCAAAGTGGGAAGAAAAATGATAATATTTGTATGTTTAAATTTTTTTTATTTTTTTATCTTGATTTGATAAGTATTCAACCCTCTGAGTCAATACGTCAGAATCACCTTTGGCAGCGATTACAGTTCAAATAAAATTTAATTGTATTGGTCACACACACATGGTTAGCAGATGTTAATGCGAGTGTAGCGAAAATGCTTGTGCTTCTAGTTCCGACCATGCAGTAATATCTAACAAGTAATCTAACAATTTCACAACAACTACCTTATACACACAACTGTAAAGGAATGAATAAGAATATGTACATATAAATATATGGATAAGCGATGGCCGAACGGCATAGGCAAGATGCAGTAGATGGTATAGAATACAGTATATACATATGAGATGAGTAATGCAGGGTATGTAAACATTATATAAAGTGGCATTGTTTGAAGTGACACATTTATTACATCCAATTTTTTATTATTAAGTGGCTAGAGATTTGAGTCAGTATGTTGGCAGCAGCCACTCAATGTTAGTGATGGCTGTTTAACAGACCTTGAGATAGAAGCTGTTTTTCAGTCTCTCGGTCCCAGCTTTGATGCACCTGTACTGACCTCGCCTTCTGGATGATAGCGGGGTGAACAGGCAGTGGCTTGGGTGGTTGTCCATGATGATCTTTTTGGCCTTCCTGTGACATCGGGTGGTGTAGGTGTCTTGGAGGGCAGGTAGTTTACCCCCGGTGATGCGTTGTGCAGACCTCACTACCCTCTGGAGAGCCTTACGGTTGTGGGCGGACCAGTTGCCGTACCAGGCAGTGATACAGCCCGACAGGATGCTCTCGATTGTGCATATGTAAAAGTTTGTGATTGTTTTTGGTGACAAGCCAAATTTCTTCAGCCTCCTGAGGTTGAAGAGGCGCTGTTGCGCCTTCTTCACCACGCTGTCTATGTGGGTGGACCCTTTCAGTTTGTCTGTAATGTGTACGCCAAGGAACTTAAAACTTTCCACCTTCTCCACTACTGTCCCATCGATGTGGATAGGGGGGTCTGCTGTTTCCTGAAGTCCACGATCATCTCCTTTGTTTTGTTGACGTTGAGTGTGAGGTTATTTTCCTGACACCACACTCCGAGGGCCCTCACCTCCTCCCTGTTGGCTGTCTCGTCGTTGTTGGTAATCAAGCCTACCACTGTAGTGCCGTCTGCAAACTTGATGATTGAGTTGGAGGCGTGCATGGCCACGCAGTCGTGGGTGAACAAGGAGTACAGGAGAGGGCTGAGAACGCACCCTTGTGGGGCCCCAGTGTTGAGGATCAGCGGAGTGGAGATGTTGTTTCCTACCCTCACCACCCGGGGGCAGCCCGTCAGGAAGTCCAGGACCCAGTTGCACAGGGCGGGGTCGAGACCAGCTTAATGACGAGTTTGGAGGGTACTATGGTGTTAAATGCTGAGCTGTAGTCGATGAACAGCATTCTTACATAGGTATTCCTCTTGTCCAGATGGGTTAGGGCAGTGTGATTGCATCGTCTGTGGACCTATTGGGGCGGTAAGCAAATTGGAGTGGGTCTAGGGTGTCAGGTAGGGTGGAGGTGATATGATCCTTGACTAGTATCTCAGTTACCTTAGCTTTCTTGGGAACAGGAACAATGGCGGCCCGCTTGAAGCATGTGGGAACAGCAGACTGGAATAGGGATTGATTGAATATGTCCGTAAACACACCAGCCAGCTGGTCTGCGCATACTCCGAGGACGCACCTAGGAATGCCGTCTGGGCCGGCAGCCTCGCGAGGGTTAACACGGTTAAATGTTTTACTCACGTTAGCTGCGGTGAAGGAGAGCCCGCAGGTTTTGGTAACGGGCCGTGTCGGTGGCACTGTTCTGTCCTCAAAGCGAGCAAAGAAGCTGTTTAGTTTGTCTGGGAGCAAGACTTTGGGTTCTGCGACGGGTCTTTCTGCATAAGTCTCTAAGAGATTTGCACACCTGGATTTTACAATATTTGCACATTCTTTTTACAATTCTTCAAGCTCTGTCAAGTTGGTTGTTGATCATTGCTAGACAGCCATTTTCGAGTCATGCCATACATTTTCAAGACAATTTAAGTCAAAACTGTGACTAGGCCACTCAGGATCATTCAACTCCAGTGTATATTTGGCCTTGTGTTTTAGGTTATTGTCCTGCTGAAAGGTGAATTTGTCTCCCAGTGTCTGTTGGAAAGCAGACTGAACCAGATTTTCCCATAACATGATGCAGCCACCACCATGCTTGAAAACATGAAATGATACTCAGTGATGTGTTGGATTAACAGTTTATTCAGGACATAGCTCATTTAATTGCCACATTTTTTAGTTTTACTTTAGTGCCTCAATGCAAACAGGATGCATGTTTTAGAATATTTATTTGTTCATGTTTCCTTTTCACTGTCAATTAGGTTAGTATTGTGGAGTAACTACAATGCTGTTGATCCATCGTTAGTCTTCTGTCACAGCCATTAAACTCTGCTTTATAGTCACCATTGGCATCATGGTGCAATCCCTGAGCAGTTTCCTTCCTCTCCGGGCACTGAGTTAGGAATGACACCTGTATCTTTGTAGTGTCTGGGTGTATTATATTTTTACCCATCTACCAATAGGTGCCCTTCTTTGTGAGACATTAGAAAAACCTCCCTGGTCTTTATGGTTGAATTTCACTGCTCGACTGAGGGACCTTACAGATTAGTGTGTGTGTGGGTACAGATTGTTCAATAATGAATGACTCAGTCCATGCAATTTAAGCAAAAGTTACACTCCTGAACAAAAATAAATTAAACATACACTTTTTTATTTTACTGTTACAGTATATAAGGAAATCAGTCAATGGAAATAAGTTCATTGGTCCCTAATCTATGGATTTCACATGACTTGGAATACAGATATGCATCTGTTGGCCACATACCTTAAAGGTAGGGGAAAGGGTCAGAAAACAAGTCAGTATCTGGTGTGACCACCATTTGCCTCATGCAGCGCGACACATCTCCTTTGCATAGAGTTTATCAGGCTGTTGACTGGGGCCTGTTGTCCCACTCCTTTTCAGTGGCTGCGAGATGTTGCTAGATATCGGCGGGAAATTGGAACACGCTGTCGTACCCGTTGATCCAGGCCACACATGCTCGATGGGTGACATGTCTGGTGAGTATGCAGGCCATGGAAGAACTGGGACATTCTCAGCTTCCAGGAATTGTGTACAGATCCTTGAGACACGAGGCCGTGTATTATCATGCTGAAACGTGAGTTGATTGCAGCGGAGGAATGGCTCGACAATGAGCGTCAGGAACTCGTCACGGTATCTCTGTGCATTCAAATTGCCATCGATAAAGTGCAATTGTGTTTGTTGTCCGTAGCTTATGCCTGCCCATACCATAACCCCACCATCGGGCACTGTTCACATCAGCAAATCTGCTCGCCCACACGATGCCATACACATCTGCCCGGTAGTTGAAACCGGCATTCATCCGTGAAGAGCACACTTCTCCAGAGTGCCAGTGGCCATCAAAGGTGAGCCTTTAACCACTGAAGTCGGTTACGACCCTGGTGAGGACGACGAGCAGACGTTTTAGTTTACGAAGACACCTTCAGTTGTACAAACACAGTTTCATCAGCTGTCCGGGTGGCTGGTCTCTGACGATCCTGCAGGTGAAGAAGCCGGATGTGGGAGGTCCAAGGGCTGGTCATGAGGCCAGTTGGACATACTGCCAAATTCTCAAAAACTACATTGAGGTGGCTTATGGTAGAGAAATGAACATTCAATTCTCTGGCAAAAGCACAAGTGGACAATCCTGCAGTCAGCATGCCAGTTGCACGCCGCCTCAAAACGTGATACATCTGTGGCATTGTGTTGTGTGACAAACCTACACATTTTAGAGTGGCATTTTATTGCCCCCTGCACAAGGTGCACCTGTGTAGTGATAATGCGGTTGAAATCAGTTTCTTGATATGCCACACCTGTCAGGTGGATTATCATCTTGGCAAAGGAGAAATGTTCACTAACAGTTGTAAACACATGGAGAAATAAGCTTTTTGTGCGTATGGAACATTTCTGGGATTTATTTCATTTCACCTCATGAAACCAACACTTTACATGCGTGTATATTTTTGAGGCTTGCCATAACGAAAAGGGTTGAATACATATTGGTATGGCAACCCCCAAACGTCATTGAAGGGTAGGTAAACGCTATGCATCAGGATTAGACTAGTGAAGCTTTCCAGATCATCAAACCCAAGGTATTTTCAGCTAATATTCAAACACACACCTCTTCCTGCAACACACAGGAGACGGTAGTTGAGCTGTAGAATTATTGATTTTAATGGGCCAATAATAAATAGCAACAAAGCAACAAAAAACATTGTCAACAACATGACTAACTCAGTGCGTGTGACAGTTACAAGCATTACAAAAGACGGCACCCTTGACTCTGTCCTAGACAATGGCTGGGGGGGGGGGGGTCTAAACACATGCAAAAAAACGAAAAGAAAATGGTATTGGGGCGATGCGGCTCAAGTCTCCAGCCATCTCAATGTGAAGCAATGTGAGACAAAGGGAATAAGAGTTGTAGTTAGCAAGACAGACTGATGTTAGTCATATAACAGGTGAACTGGTTTTGCCAACTAATGCATTAAGATGACTGGACATCATAGATGACATCAGTTACAAGGAGAGAAAAGGGAAATTGGACCAAATTCTACCACCATCCTAGCCAGAGCCCAGAGTACCACTACTACCGTTGCTGTTGCACCCCTCCTGTAAGAAGTATTGGAGGGGACTGAAGTGAGGCTTGACCAGAGCCATAGACATACACGGCTCAGTAAACTCCATTAGAATTTAGAGGCTCTCTAATAGAACCGCCATGTTGGTTCCAAACATTCCAAAGACAATCACATTCTAATTAAAATGAACAGAATCTCATCTTGACTGCTGTTGTCATGGGAACATTTAGTAACAAAGTGGATGATTCTTTCCTATTTCACCTAGTTTGCCAGAATGTCTGTCTATGGCTCTGGAGGTTAGAGGTCAGGGTCCCCTTTAGTGAGCATGGGGTCTGCCACGTCCCCGGCCTCTCCCGCCCCCTGGTGGCCCTTCTACGCTACTGCGCGGGTTCTTGATGGTCTCGTCCACTGAGAGGATGAGGCAGGCGGCCTCGCTGGCGGCAGTCAGGGCGTTGATACGCACGATGGAGGGTTCCCACACACACGCCAAGTAGTTATCAGCTATATCCTCATTGTTCACGTCTACGCCGTACCACATACCACCCTAATAGGAGAGGGGGAGAGAGAGAGAGACAGAGGAGGTTAGTGTGTGGACCTCTCATAGGGGTTTAAGCAGTAAGCCTAATGAAGCAGACTAGATGAAAGTCAGCGAGAAGTGGGTGCAGGTGTATCTGCGACAGCAGAAAGTCAGATACTAGTGGTTTTTCAACAGCAAGGCTCAGATCAACATGGCAGCGTCAACATAGCTGCTATTGTTTATAAAAAAGTTGGTATAAATGTTAAAATAAACTTTTCTATATCCATCTATGACACTCAAACTGGAAACATAATATGGGTACAATTCATTGGTTATTGACAGGTGCCAAACAGCACTTTTGAACACAAGATTTTTGTAAAGTTCATGCAGTCAAGTCACAAGTCGGACAGTTTTTATCCCCATAAGAGTTAAACGTAGATTTCAATTTCGGCTCAGTACGTGGACCTCCTGTGTCTACACACACACACAAAAAAAAAATCGTAAAGATTTGCCATTTCACTTTTAAAATGTCTTAGCCTATCTTCTAATGTGGCATAAGCAGTCATGTTGTCAAACTACTTCAAAAGTCTCATGTAGGATCCCTGCGCACGGTACGCAGGGATGACGAAACGACAAGAGGCGATGTTAATTTTAAAGCCTCATTTTAGATATTTTTTCTGCTTATAATTTGCAAACATTTGGTAGACTATTTGTTAGTCAAATTGTCTACAATAGCTTCTCTTGTCATTACTTGACACTTAAAAGCCTTGCTCACCAGAATAGGGTAATATCGATAGAATGTTGATGATGCACTGAGCATTCTATCTATCTATCTTGACGACGGTCAAGTTCTTTCATTTCTGTTTAGGGACCAGGGAGACATCCAAATGATAGTTTGAACAGTTTTAAAAGAAATGGAAAGCTGTGAAAACGATCCAACATGTTTTCGGATAGTATTTCAGTTGGGTCTTGGATGCATATTGTGTGTGTTTGAAAATGAAACTGTCACCTTTTATAAAAATCGCATGTTTAGGCTACATAACAAAACCCTAAACGATCAATCACATTCTGTTAAGATGTTGAAAGAAATATTGTTTCATATTTCTCCACTCCTGTTCCCAAAACAGAATTAACATTTGGTCTAGAATTTTACGGAGATGAAAACTTAAATTCCGCAGGAGTTATTAAAATAGGCTACATGAGGCCTACAGTCAGTGTCCAGACGGCAAGATTATATTCCAACTACTAGACTGCTACACTAAAAAGACAAATTCTGGCATCCATACAGCGCTATTTGATGCAAAGAGAGAAAGTGTTGTGAAAAGACAGCCAGGGATTGTCATTCGTTAGGCCTGCACAAGTCTGTCACTCCTCTCTGCCTCGGCCAAGATGTCAGAGTTATCGTTCAACCACACCTCGTTTGAGCGTATTCAACAAGTTGAAGTCTATTGGTTCGTTCTTCATGCGGTAATGATCAAGTAATAGGTTCCAAAAAAACTTGAGGATTTTTCTAATTATTGTGACAGGCGCATGTTAACGGTATGGTGTTACCACATTGTTATATATATTTTTTTATTACTTACTTTCACCTCTACCCATAATGCAACACAAGGAAAAGGTGACCAACAACACTCAACATCTTGACAAAAGTGATCGGCTGGAACGCGCCCATTGTCTACCCACCTGTGTAGGCATGGTGTGTGTGTGTGTGTGTGTCTACCTGTGCGTGCTTGGCCCTCAGCTTGTTGAGTATGTTGGTGGCGTCAAAGCCTGCGTTGTCACACAGCTGTCTGGGGATAATCTCTAGAGCCTTAGCGTATGCTCCAATCAGCAGCTGCTGCTTGCCAGGAATGGTTCTGGAATAATCACGCAGATACTTTGAGAGTTCCATCTCGATCGCACCTCCGCCAGCCACGATGGAGTCATTCTGGAGAGGATGGAGGGAGAGGTTAATGAATGGTTCTGGAATAATCATAGATACTTTGAGAGTTCCATCTCTACTGCACCAGCTAGGATGGAAGAGAGGAGACGACAAGATGGAGCAGAGGAGACGATTTAGACTGTCGTTCTTATTTACATTGACGGCCTACCGGGGAACAGTGGGTTAACTGCCTTGTTCAGGGACAGAATGACAGATTTATACCTTGTCAGCTCGGGGATTCGTTACTGGCCCAACGCTCTAACCACTAGGTTACCGACTTCAATGACTGTTAGGGAACAGTGAAATGTGCTGGATAGGAGGACGCATTTAACTACACAGATACCTTGGGTTAGTTACCCAGCCCAAGCACTGATTAAATATCAGTTCACTGTAGAAGGATGGCATTGGTTTAAGTCAGAGTTGAGTAGGGGGAGGACTTGCCACAAAGACCATTTTAGCTTCAGGATGTGCCCTCAATCCAACACTATGATTTAGGTCCAGTGGCCTGCGGGTCAACCTACCTTGATGGCTCTGCGTACGATCATGATGGCGTCGTGTAGAGAGCGTTCCGTCTCCTCCATGAACTGCTCAGCTCCACCCCTCAGGATGATGGTACACGTATGGGAGCGAGGACAACCCTTGAAGAAGTTATACCTGGAGGAAGTGGGCACACATTTAAAAAACACAGACTAGAAAAATAACAATTTTAAAACTAGGCTTGGTGAAATTCTCCCAATCTTTGCAATACAATATTTTAGAACGACACTGCCAGGCCAGGGAAATGTTCCACTAGCCAGGGCCCGGTTTCCTGATATCGATGGAACTTAGGCTAGCGAGTGTTTTAACAAAGCATTGTTACAAAACGGCCGAAGATGTAACATGCGGTTCCCAAAACACGGCGCAACAAAAAACGTTTGCCAAGTGCGTTGTTAGAGCGCGTGTCGATAGGCCTACGGATAGAAAAAGGGCAGCGCAGTTTTCTCCATTCAAACATTAACAGGCCTCCCGAGAGGCGCAGCGGTCTAAGGCACCGCATCGCAGTGGTCTAAGGCACCGCATCAGTGGTCTAAGGCACCGCATCAGCGGTCTAAGGTACCGCATCGCAGCGGTCTAAGGCACCGCATCTCAGCGGTCTAAGGCACCGCATCAGTGGTCTAAGGCACTGCATCACAGTGCTTGAGGCATCACTCCAGACCCGGGTTCGATCCCAGGCTGTGTCATAACCGGCCATCCCATAGGGTTGCCCACAACTGGTCCAGCGTCATCCGGGTTAGGAGGGTTTGGCCGGGGGTAGGGGGTCTTACTTGGCTTATTGCACTCTAGTAACTCCTTGTGGCGGGCACATTGGTGCAGCTGTCTTCCGTGTTAAGTGGGCGGGTTTTAAGGAGTGCGGTTTGGCGGGTCATGTTTTGGAGGACGCATGACTCGACTGTCGCATCTCCCCGAGCCCGTTGGGGAGTTGGAGCAATGAGACAAGATTAAACTCGGATCGCAATTGGATATCATGAAATTGGAGAGAAGAGGGTGACATACAAAAACCTTACCATTATTCCACAATTACTGACGACAGATCAACTCCTAGTGAAATTATCACCGATATGGCTGCAAATATTAAGCCAGATTATTCTAGCCCAATGCTTAGCCTCCCTACAATAGGCCGAATGCACCAAATCATTGATTTAGCACATCCTGAAATATATTGAGTCAAATTAGACAGCCTACAACTGACAAAATATTAATTGAATTAACGTGAAATTGATTTCAATAGGTCTATGTAGTCCACTGTAGGTCTCTTAAGACAGTCCTCTTGGTTTTCATTTGAAGCACCATTTTATACTCTTCGCTTGTTTGCCAACTTTGTATTTGTAGTCAACTTTGTACTGGGCGGTCACAAAGACAAACATTTTTATTCTGTGTTTAGCGGAGATCTTCCGTTACAAAATGCGCAAGGACAAAAAAAAATATGTTTTTAATCTAACAGCACACTTAGCTGTTCTACAAGTGTCCCGAAGCAGTCTGCAAATAACAAACACACTGAAGAGTGTTCCTCCTAGGAGCCCTCACCTCTCTCCTCCAACCTGCACCTCTTCAAAGACTTCACAGCGCCCCAGGACATCGTCTGTCATGGAGCCAACACTGGTCTGGATGGAGCCCCCGCAGGCCTGGAGGACACATTACACAGAAACACACACCACATTAGGAACAATACACAGTTTGAAAATGTACAAACCAATAGAAGATACTATTGATAAGAATTACACTCTTGACAGCTGCTCTAAATTCAGACAAATGCTTGTGAACTTCTCGAATGAGAAACAGACATTTTCCATGGCTTGGAAGACTCTACAAATGAACACAACCCAGTTTTAAAATCCAATTATCTGACTGCGGTCCCCTACCATCATTGTCCTCTTGAGGTCCTCCTCCTGAACACGTCCGGCACAAAACAGATCCCGGTCAGCAAAGTACTGTGTGGCCACATCTCCAATGGGCAGCTTGGACAGAACCACCTTAAAAAGGAGCAACATGTCACATTTCAGACCCAACTTTTCAGACCCAACCCAGCTTTTAAAACAAAGATAAATTGGGAGTCTAGATTTACTATCGCTGTTGCGTTTTTTTGGGGGGGATAAGTTGAATTAATTACCTTTAAAAAAAAATCTGCTAGCATGAAAGTTAACATTGTCTAACCTTAGTCTCCGCTGCCAGCAAGCTAGCCTGCCGTAGTCACGGCAACCCGTTCAACCAACTGCCAGAGGACATGTAAACCAGGGAAAACATTGTCTAGCTACGTACCTTGGCTCCTGACTTGTAGATCTTCTCCAGCTTGTCATACAGGATGTTCCACTCTGCATCCACGATGGCCTGGTAGTCCTGGAGAGGAGACCCGAGGGGAAAAGGTGCTTAGACTTCACTCTCCCTTATTCATTTAAAAAGCATTGGTGTAGGGTACTGTAATGCCTATGGCTTAGTCAATAATACTCTTTATATTTCAGATGTATACAGGGACAGGGTGATTGAATGGAACGCCATCTTTAGAGTCTGGCGGTAGTGCTTAGCCCAAGACTCCAGATCACATATAATCACTGGAGACGTGGGTACGAATTACATCTCTCATATATATATATATTTTTTTAAGTAGGTCGAAACATCTGGCAATTGTCTTAGTCTCATATTCTTCATATTTAGACTGAGTGACAACAGCAGAGACGAAAATCATTAGTGATAATATAATAAGGCTCCTTTATGGATTGTTAAATTGATTGATCGATTACTAACCTCGACAGACTTGACGCGGACCTCTGCATTGTCCTTCTCGGCCTTCAGCTCCAGCTCTACATTGAGCAGAGCGATCTTGGGCTGGTCGTAACGTTTAGGCTGCATCTCAAACCCGGCGTAGGAGAACGTCTTCTTGAAGGCCACGCCAGCTACCAGGTGAGACTCCTGTAGAGGGAGGAGGGGTGGGAGAGTGGAGGGGAGAAGAGACAAGAGGGGGGGGGGGTAAAATTAGTCTCTTGTAGAGGGAGACAGACAAGACTGCAATAGGTGGTGGAATAAATGAAACCTTTTGAAAGGATCCAGACCACATGGTAGTGCACTAGAATCAATAATTTCCCTGTTTACACCAGACAGGACGCTGGGTTGTACCGTGTTTACACTGGGACAGGAGTAGACCATTTTTAAAAACCTGGAAGACCAGGCGTTTTGAATTTAGGCAATCACTGAACTAATCAATTAGCTCAGTTGGTCAGGTGTGTTGTCTAGTTGGAACAAAGTAGTTTACCCTGCTTTAGGTCCTATAATGAGATGGACCCTAGGTCCCAGCCCGACACCCCAAGATGGAGAGCCGTGTTAGTATATCGAGATTCAGCACTGTAGTCTCATCTCATTAAAACGACACCCACCATCTTCCCTCTCTCACACCCAGCCCCTAAGGTGCGCTAGGCTTTTACCTCCAGAGCTCCTCCCTGCACCTTCTTGATCCCGATCATCTTGAGAGGCAGCAGCTCATCGAGCATCATGACAGCCTCCACCACCATCTCACTGAAGAACTCCTTCTGACCTGGTGTTGAATTACAACATTAATACAAGCTGTATACTACAACCTTAACACCTCATGAATACCCGTACTCTCTGAAAAACTACCAGTCTTTAGGGTTGCATTATTTTGGCAACAAAAATTCCCAGAATCAGGAATAAGCAGGAAATCCATAATTGTTCAACCAGGATAAACAGTAAAAACAAAATAGGGGGGGATTTTGCCACCCTACGAATAGTAACAAATGCTGTAGATGAACGAATTGTAAGTCATTTGTAAAGCTAATTCCATCACCTTATGATTCTGTTGTTCAATCAAATCAAATAAAAACTGACCTGCGATCAGCTTGGAGTTCATGGCTGTGGCAGCACACTTCACCAAGAGTTCCCTCTGTTCTCTAGAGGGGGATAGAAGAGAGGGTGTAGACAGTGATCAGCTTGGAGTTCATGGCTGTGGCGTCACCAAGAGCTCCCTCTGTTCTCTAGAGGAAGACCACGGTTCAATCTGATGTCCAACGGAAACTTCTTCCCGCTTTATTCCATCCCCTTTGAAAGATCACACAGACTCCCAACTCACTTCTTGTCATCCTTCTTGACGGTGACAGAGATCTCTCGGATCTTCTTGACGGCCAGGTGCGTAGCGCTGCGGAAGGCTCTGATGATGGTCTGGGGGTGGAGACCCTCCTCCACGTACGGCTTCAACTGCTTCAGGAACTCTGCTGCCAACAGGGTTACAGACGTGGTACCGTCACCCACCTGGACAGAGAATAGAAAACAATGAATACAAATGGAGAGGGAACAGACTAACACTAGAACGAGAGGAGTCAGATGGGGGGCTAGAGCAGCCACACTTCCACAGAGACAGATGTACACAAACAAGACTCCACACAGACCTCGGCATCCTGGGAGCGTGCGATGTCCACCAGGGTCTTGGCAGCAGGGTGAACCACATCCAGCAGCTTCAGGATGGTCGCCCCGTCGTTGGAGATGGTGGCTTTACCTGAGGGAGACACCCCACACACATAGCTTCAGTATCATTGCAAAAACAAGTGTCCAACTACTGCAGGCCATGCTTCCCTCCCCCCTCTCCGACATCTCCTCCATCCCTCTCACCTCTGCCATCCACCATGAGTTTGTCCATGCCGCGAGGCCCAAGTGTGGTGCGGACGGCCTCAGCGATGACCTGGCAGGCATTGATGTTGCTGATCAGCTGAGGGACGCCCTGAGACGTATCTGTCCCCTCCTTAAGCAGGATAACCGGTGTGGGCTACAGGGAGAGGAGGAAAGGATCGAATTGAGAGATGAGCAAGACATCCTTCAGCTCAGCAAGATGTTGGCTGGAGACAGACATCGACATTACAGTCACTATGCAGACAAGTTGGGCCCTGGTTAAGAGTGGGAAGGATGGAGAGGTAGGGTACTATGATTTCCGCGGGGGAACTGTTCTGAAGCACAGATCGGATTTTTTAAAAACCAAAATCTGGGTCAATTGGTGCAGGCTTTTGTTAGTGACCAGATAAAAAATATTTAAAAAAGGTATAAATATAAAATATGTATAAAAATATATTTCCCCCAGTTTCACACTAGCAATGCCTCCAAACCTTCTCAATGAGCTAGCTCACCTGACCTGTGTTGATTGACATATTGCTGGTCCAATCACAGGGCCAAGTGTGCATTTCACCAGCCAATCTAGCAAAGTTTTTTTTGAACATGCAATACTGTCTCAGGTGGCTGGAGGGTAATACACGCAGATTGTGCACAAAATAATTTACTAATTTCAAGACATCAGATAATTTCAAGACATCAGTCTCAAGTCCAGAGTTTTGAGGCTCCATGTCATTTTTATTTTCTATCAAGTATAGTCTCAAGACATAAAAATTCGTGACTCGAACCCAAGGCATGACTCCACACATTTGGCTTTAAGCGCAGTGTTTGATGAAATAATTAAGACAAATGCTGGCCATCACAGATGCTCCTGAAGTTGCCGATAATAAGAGACAACAGCAGTCTGCAACCATTTTCACGTGGAGTGCCAGTTTACAGTGACCTGCGTGCTAGTTATGATTTTCCAAATGCACATTTGTGAAACAGTTTAATTTAAATAATGTTTTTGTATCTCAGAATAGTAGTAATGAGTAGGATTGTATTCTCACGTGCAAACTTGTTTTTAATAACGCTTTAGCCATCTGCCTCCCCAATTAACTAGTTACAAATTCTAACATGTATTATGTAAAAGATCCGTTTCTGGACGATGAAGCATGCTGCTTGTCAAAATGACCGAGGGGCGCAGATTGTTTCATTTGATTAAGGCCAAGCAAGGGCGCTCCCCTCTCCCCACTTTTGCTCGATAACGTGACGAGCCTTACCCCAGTTCAACGTAAAATAACGTATTCAGTGTCTAAGGGGCTAGCCTTCCAATATTTGTCATTAACAGACAATCAAAACATGCTTAGATGGGCCCATATGGGAAATATAACCCGCTAACTAGCCTAGCATAGCTGGAAGGTTCTCGACTGTTCTAACAATCTGATGCGCCACAACGCTGTCAAGACCGACAACCACTCCTTGCTAGCTACTACTGTAGATAGTAGCGTTAGCACATGGTTAGAAGGGATCCACTTTGTCAAGTTATTTTTTGCATTGCAACTAACCCGTTTATCCTAACCCGCTGCGTAAATTCTACCCCATTACGAGAATTCAAATCTGGCGTTAAATTGGACAAAAACTGGATCCTTCAAACCGTGACAGACAACCACACCTTGCTAGCTAGTAACGTTAGCACAAGTTGACAAAGCCATTACGTAGCTATTTTACTTAACCAGACGCGATGACTACTACGAAACAATATACATGGGTTCACACTTAACTATAAACCCCATGTCAGCATATTACTAATGTACATAGCTAACCCCACGCCCCCCCAAAAAATTAACTAACCGTACAGGACCGTCGCTAACTAGTAACAATACCGGTATGTTCATATGATGCGAAGTGATGCTACTTGTTAGCATCGTGATAACGGTGGACTTTATAACGTATTTTATTAGAAAAATAATGAGTCAATCTGGATAGAAAGAGCATACATTTTACAATACATGCAAATTGGGAACACATATACACGGATAATTTGACGGATGCGGGTGGATTTTGTCTGAATGAGCGAAGCATGAACGGCTACTCACCATCATCTTTACAATTCTTTTGAGAGAAACGGCACCGGTGTTCTATCCCACAATGCAGTTCGGCTATGAGCTTCTCTTCCTGTTTAATATAGCGTTTTAGATGTATCTATTTTTAGCAGGGGTAACTTTGTACTTGTCATTGGGACACGCTTTAGAATTGGAACACGATTAAATTGAACTATTTTGACGTTGACGAATTGTATATTTCCAGTCCCAATTCAATAACATTCTTTGCAATTTCTCTTGATATCGGCTTTATCTTGTTGAGTGCACTCTGTCACATCAGTCCCAAGCCGTTGCAGGTATTTCATGAGTCGACTGTTAAAAATGTAATGTCTTTCAATTCAGTTCATACAATAAATGATCATCCTAGAACATCATATACAAAATAATGATACTTTTCCCCTTTCATCTGTGCTATTACTAATTGTAGCTGTTTCCACACATGCAGTTTCTGCACATCTATTTCCATTATCATTACTCTGTACCTAATAGAACTTGGGGCCGCAGTGGAGAGGTTGCTAGATGTCCACATCGAAGTTCCTCGATGTCCACATTACTGAGGACTTAACGTGGACCTCTCACACCAGCACAGTCGTGAAGAAGGCACGGCATTGCCTCTTCTCCCTCAGAAGGCTGAAACGATTTGGGATGGCCACTCAGATCCTTAGGAACTTCTACAGCTGCACCATCGAGAGCATCCTGACTGGTTGTATCACCATATGGTAAGGCAACTGCACCGCCCTTCGACCGGAAGACCCTACAGCGGGTGGTGCGGACGGCCCAGTGCATCACTGGGGATGAGCTCCCAGCCATCCAGGACGTACATGCCAGGTGGTGTCTGAGAAAAGCCTGAACAATTGCCAAAAACTCCAGCCACCTGAGACATGGACTGTTCTCCATGCTACCGTACCGGCGCATCAACGCTCAGACCAACAGACTCCTAAGCAGCTTCTATCCCCTGGCCATAAGATGGTTAAACGGCTGACGTCTACTGCTTCACCTCACACCTACACTGCTGCTAAAATTAGTATTGATTTAGTATTGACTATGCTGTCGTTCATTGATTATTGCCTTTACCATTAGTATCTATTTATCCTGCTACTATTCACTGTTAGTCCTGTTTACATGTACATCTATCTATAGTGCCTTCAGAATGTCTTTACATCCCTTTACTTTTTCCACATTTTGTTGTTTTACAGCCTGAGTTTTAACCGTATTAAAAATTCAGACCTACACACATTAACCCATAATGTCAAAGTGGAACTAGGTTTGTCGAAATGTTCAACTCCTTTGTTATGGCAAGCCTAAATAAGTTCAGGAGTAAACATTTTCTTAACATGTGTCACTGCAACTGGATCCTGGACTTCCTGACGTGCCGCCCCCAGGTGGCGAGGATAAGGCCACAACCCATCCACCACGCTGACCCTCAAAATGGGGGCCCCTCAGGGGTGCGTGCTTAGTCCCCTCCTGTGCTCCCTGTTGACCCAAGACTGCGTGGCCATGCACGGCTCCAACGCCATCAATAAGTTTGCTGACAACACGACGGTGGTAGGCCTGATCACCAACGACGATGAGACAGCCTACAGGGAGGACGTCAGTGATCTGGCAGTGTGGTGCCAGGACAATAACCTCCCCCTCAACGTCACCAAGTTAAAAGAGTTGATCGTGGTCTGCAGATGAAGGGCACGCCCCCATCCACCTTGACGGGGCTGTAGTGAAGCGGGTCGAGAGCTTCAAGTTCAGCTGCACCATTGAGAGCATCTTGACTGGCTGAATCACTGCTTGGTATGGCAACTGCTTGGCATCCGACCGCAAGGCGCTACAGAGGGTAGTGCGTACGGCCCAGTACATCACTGGGGCTGAGCTCCCTGCCATCCAGGACCTCTATACCAGGCGGTGTTAGAGAAAGGACCTAAAAATTGTCTAAGACTCCAGCCACCCAAGTCATTGCCTGTTCTCTCTGCTACCACACGGCACGTGGTACCGATACACCAAGTCTGGAACCAACAGGACCCTGAACAGCTTCTACCTCTAAGCCGTAAGACTGCTAAATAGTCTTATGGCTTGGGGGTACCCAGACTATCTGCATTCAGAAGAAATTAATATACACAATATATAAAAAACCAGCTCCTCCCTTGTCAGAGATTGACTATTTGTTGCTTTCCCACCATCTAAGATTCCCTAAAAACACGCCACTAAAAGTAATGTTAACTGACTGATATTATCGCATAGGACAAAACGTATAAGATATCCTAAGCATGTGTTGACTTCAGACCTTATTTTCAACGTTTATCCCAAAACCCTATTCTTTCCCCATTCATTTTTCCAACAGGGATGGCTGAACGAACCAGAGGTAACTAATTTCCGGGGTTTAGGACTACAAGCTCTCGAGCTCTATTGCGTTCCCACCAGAGTATGTGGGAGGAGTTGAGCTCCGCTAAAAACCGATTCATGCTTACAGGGGGAAAAAACTGCCGCTCCAAATTCGCTCCATTCATTAAAATCACAATTTAACCAACACCCATCTATTTTTGTGACTACCTGGACCTACCAATTGGTTTTTAAGTATTGAAACCAAACCATCTGGATTTTAATGAAAAGTATTTGAATAAATATGAAAAGGTGAATGTAAGAAGTGAACATCATTTCAAATAGGCTACATGTCGAATTAAACAGCATATAAACACTCTAAATAGGTCACGAGCCAGACAGGAAGCGTAAAAGGAACAAAAATTAATTATTTAGGGTATATTATTTATATTATTTCAAGGATATAGCCTACAAATACACTGTGAAGCGAGTGCGACACAACAGTATTTAAACAACATTTTGTTGTATTAAATCATTATAGTCTACAAATTGCGCATATAGGCTGTGACTTGCTTAGAATTTAAAAACAATCACGAAAAATGCCTAATGTACTTTTTCCCGGACACCCACACGTACTAATTACATTTCGAATGCTTAGCAGGACAGAAAAATTGTCCAATTCACACACTTATCAAGAGAACATCCCTGGTCATCCCTACTGCCTCTGATCTGGTGGACTCACTAAACACAGAACATCCCTGGTCATCCCTACTTCCTCTGATCTGGTGGACTCACTAAACAGAGAACATCCCTGGTCATCCCTACTTCCTCTGATCTAGTGGACTCACTAAACACACATGCTTCCTTTGTAAATTATGTCAGCCCAACCTCACGTTCAATTCGTGCATATATGTACATCATATATAACAGCAGATTTCGTGCGTATTTTTTACACCCTAATTCATTTACATTTAAGTCATTTAGCAGACGCTCTTATCCAGAGCGACTTACAAGTTGGTGCATTCACCTTATGATGTCCAGTGGAACAACCACTTTACAATAGTGCATCTAACTCTAAGGGGGGGGGGGGGGGTTAGAAGGATTACTTTATCCTATCCTAGGTATTCCTTAAAGAGGTGGGGTTTCAGGTGTCTCCGGAAGGTGGTGATTGATTCCGCTGACCTGGCGTCGTGGGGGAGTTTGTTCCACCATTGGGGTGCCAGAGCAGCGAACAGTTTTGACTGGGCTGAGCGGGAGCTGTACTTCCTCAGAGGTAGGGAGGCGAGCAGGCCAGAGGTGGATGAACGCAGTGCCCTTGTTTGGGTGTAGGGCAACTAATTCATGAGTTAATGCTTGGAGTCGTCACAGATCGTGTGACATAAAACACTACCTTTCTTTCTTTACATTAAATTACATTTATGACAGTGTTATGTGTCCTTATTAAGAATGTAAGAATTTAATTACAACATTGAAGTTAAACCCTGTACAAACTATGGATATTGGAGTTCTCGGGAAATGCCCCGTACGTGTTACTATGCCTACGTGTTTCACCGTGAAAACAGTTGTCATGGGCACACAAATCCAAAGTAATGTAGGCCTGTGCCATTGCAAAATCGAATGCTTCTCACCGAACGTTAAAACCTCTTACAATGAAAATAGGCAATTTATCAGCCTACTGTCATTAGAGTATAGTCTACTTGTTGGATGAATTGGATGCGCACTGGTGTCTAGCTGTAGGCTAGTTGTCTAGTGATATTGTCCACCATCATCAGCCGATCCAAGAAATAAAACTAATATTGACAGAAAATAATAAAGCTAAACTAACGGTCTACTACTTCTGGCTACGGATGGCACCGAGAACACCAGTTCTCGCGTGCACCTGGAAAAAACAACGCAATGAGCGCTCTTAAACAGCTGACTGACAAAAGCAAATGATGATAAATCAACTGATAAATCTAATGCGTTGGCTATCAAGGACAGGGACGCATGGAAAACAAATGGCAAAAATTTATAAATACAAAGGAAAATCTATGCTTAAACATATTTACCACTATTTTAAACTTGAAACATATAGAATGCTTAAATTAGAGACCCCCCCAAAGCTTTTTTTTTGCATTTAGGGGCTCCCCCGTAATTCACACCTTCGATGAAGGCCTTGTCTGCGTTAGCATTGGACCCAACACACAACTTTCGACATGGGAAACAAAATGCAGCATCTGCAGTAACCGAGTATTCCAGCCACTATCTTCTTATGAACCAGTTGCTATTAAATGTAAGTTTTTGTACAGAGAACCTGTGGCTAGGGTAGGATTCTAGGCTAACCTGGTCTAGCTCCTCTGTTCCAAGATCATCAGGAACAGTCGGAGGTGGAGGCGGCTATGGAGCCATTATCCTGGCGGCGCTTTTGGAAGGGTGGGTAGACTCTGCACACCGAGCTAGCTGGAGCTCGGCAGTGTCATCGCTGTTGGGCCTGGTGGCGGTCTGTGGTTTGATGCTGCTGCTCATCGCTCTCCTAATCGTTTTGGTGAAGCCCATTTCTGATATCCACCGTGGTAGATTAACTGGTTTGAGCTAGCTAAATAGGCTAAGGCTAATAACACTAGCACCTTTTACAACTAGCTAGCTAAGAGTGAAGCAGCTTCAACGGTATACTTGACCCCGCTCTAATAAATCGAAATAAAATATTACAGGCGTAGGAGTATCATGTTATTCACTTAGCCTACCACAGAGATGAGAAGTGTTTTTCCCCCAAAGGAAAATACCTAACCACCTAGTGGCTTTCCATAGCCCCCCTACACACACCGCAGCGCGCCCTGTCACGTTGAAACAGTGCAGCGGAGAAAGATTTTTTTATGTGCCAACCTGTCACTCAATCATTAAAACTTTGTTGCTATTTTTATATAGGGACATAAAACTACAACTGAGGGAGCTATAGTTTGATCTGAGGCGGCTAAGCCCCCTCGTCCAGCCAGGCTCGCCCCAGGACCTTTGTCTGCAGTGTGAGAGGCCTGACAAGGAGGCCATAGATGGATTCTTCTCCCGCGTCATTCTTGGGGGTGTCTGAAGCCAAGTGGGTGACTGAAGTCTGCTTTATTGAAGCGGGGTACATGGGTCCCCCTCCTCTTCCGCTCCCCTCCTTTTCTGGAATTGTATTTAATATAAATGTATCAATAAGCCTGACTGTTCTGTCATCACCCTGAGAGACATTCCAAATTAAAACGACCAGATATTACTGTTTCTAATGAAGGTACATTTTCAACAGACCTGTGAATTTCCTGCAATACTCTGTACTCATCATTCAAATCCAATCAAACTTTATTTACATACAATGTTTTATGACAATCTATGATAGATCTATTCATCTGAGAGACACAGTATGAATGGTCTGGAGTTGCTCTCTCATAAGAGTGTTGTCCACATCCTGTCTTTTTATTCCCATCTTCTGACTGAAGATTTTCTTTCTTCTGTCTGTTTCTCTCTCTTTGTGGATATTATCCATATGCTTCAGCAGATGAGTCTTCTGAGTGAATCTTTTACCACAGACTGAGCAGCCATGTTGTTTCTCTCCTGTGTGAGTCAGTATGTGCAAGTTCAGGTTTCCCTTCCGATTGAACATTTTCCCACAGTCACCACAGCTAAATGGTTTCTCTCCTCTATGAATGCGTATATGTTTAGTTAGGTGCTCCTTGCGATTGAAGCTTTTCCCACAGTCACCACAGCTAAAGGGTTTCTCTCCTGTGTGAGTCTGTCTATGTTTAGTTAGGTGCTCCTTGCGATTGAAGGTTTTCCCACAGTCACCACAGCTAAATGGTTTCTCTCCTGTGTGAATACTCATGTGCCTGGACAGATGTCCTTTTTGTTTGAAGGTCTTGCCACAAAAGGGGCAGGTGCAGGGTTTCCCACTGTGACAGAGTTGGACATGGGCCTTCAGTTTACAGGTGGAGTTGTAGCGTTCACTTAGGCTCTTCTTGGCGAGAGTCACATGCCTCTGCAGGTCAGCTTCCAGAGCTTTTCCGGACATGATGCTGGGCTTGGAACGGTGTTTCTCCATTGGTCGATTGAGATCCAAAGGTGGGCTGGGATCCAATAGTGGACTGTTGTAAAGTCCTACTGGGTCAATTCTTACAGCTGAGCTGTGGCTTGATGTATTGTTTTGATTATCTGGAGGGTCACAGTGAATGTCGAGACCCTTTAGGTGGGCCACAGTGCCAAAAGAGGTGAGATACATTGGTTTAGGTTCACTCTCTCTGTTCTCCACAGTCTGGGTTTGGGGAAGAGTCAAGAACCAAAGATGGTCCTCCTGATCACATTCACTTTTCACAGAAGTTGAAGGGAATATGGAGTGTTTAGTATGAAAGAGCCCTTGAAGCTGCTCTTCCTCCTGACTGGTTCTCAGTTCCTCCTGTTCCTCTTTAATCTGTATGGTCTCTGGGTCCTCCTGCCCCAGACTGGGGCTCCACTCCTGCTCACAGTGCTGCTGCTCAGGGGGAACCTCCTCTTCAGAGACAGAGAGCTGCAGGGAGTCTGGAGGGAAGGAGAGGAGGAGCAGAGGTTACCTAGACAGCCGTTAGACAAGTAAGTATTTCACTGTTAGTCTACACCGGTTGTTTACTAAACATGTGGCATAACATTTGATCTGAGGGTTCGGGTCAATTTGAAATTAAGCCTGTAAATTCAATATAAAGTAAACTCAAATTCGAATCCAATAACAACAAAAATATGTATATTTTAAATGAACTCTTAATACATTAAAAAGCTATTTATTTCTAAACTTTGTCAATTCATTGATTATAAATTAAAATAACTTCCTGGTTTTCGTGACAAAGACTATGTTTTTACCCATGTATGGTAAACGTTAAAAAAACGTACAATTGTTGAAATGGTGATCACTGTTAGCCTAAACAGTGTGGAGTGTATTAATTGAGTAGAACTATAGCTAGCTATCAGCAGCGCTACATACTAACCTATTTTACATAGCGTTATCTCAGGTGTGATCCGCAGCAGTCTCCGTAGCCGATCATTCTCCTCCTGGTACTCCACTAGCGTTTTCTCAACTGCCCCGAAAATCTCTACTGCAGCCGCCATTAAACGCGCATTTAAAAACACTCGCAACAACTGTAGTTTTGACATTTTTCAGTCGACTGAGAGTTGGGAATTCAGCTACTATGGCTTCGTCAACGAAGAAAGAATGGCTGTCACAAACAAACCATACCCGCTGACAATTTCTTGTGCTGCGTTCATAACCTTCTTCTTTGCTGATGTTTATTGGCGGACTACACTCATAAGGGGTATTGCCGCCACCTACTGTACGGGGTAATACAAAAAAATACCCCCCCCAAATTTTTTTTTGTGGATGAACAAATCATACTAAATTACCAACAATAAATAAATAAACACGGACCAAATTCACGCCACTACCCTGAATGTCAAACAAAAACGGTACTATTCAAATCCCTACACCTGGAAGGGGGGGGGGAACTTCTTAATTCAGTACGCCCTGTAATATTTTAGCTGTAAAGTCCTGGAGATCCAGAAATATATTTGCCCCTTGACAATGATGTCTAGCTTCTTTGATTTATTTTATTAGTTTGACTCGTGCAATTTATCACTTTCGTTATAAAACGCAACAAAGTCCACTTTCTTCACTATTAGTATTGCGGGATCCTTCTCCTGCATGGCATTCACTGCAGACTCTGGGGCCATCCATTACCATCTCCACTCTACTCACTCCTTCAGCTATTTTCACTGCCTCCACATAGGAGCCCTGCTGGGTGGCCCTGATCCTAGCTAATGCGACCTCTTTCATCCGTACAGGGCACTCGTCACAATTACAACAACATGCTTCATCTGACTCTTCAGCTACTACACATTTATTCCTTCTACAAACACTTGCCACGTGTCCTAACTTTTTACAATTGTAACACTTCTGTCTCACCGCATATCTCACATAACCAAGTTTACATAAATTGGGAGAACCACTTCACCAAACGACAGTAAAACCGACAGGTTTTGCTCCTTCCTTCCGTCTATCATTCGATTCAATCGACGTGCGTCTACCACTCCTGGGCCCTCATTTATCAATGTTGCGGACGAACAGAAATGTTCATAAACTATGCATGCGATCATTTCTAAGCAAAGTGTGGGATTTATCCATTTGTACTTATACTTGAGAATGTGCGTAAATGTAAGCACACCTCTGACCATGCGTAAGCACAGCACCTTGTGGGTGAAAAGTCAAACTGCTAACGAAATACCATCCTTCACCTGGAGAAAGGTTTGACATACTGGACCAAATCATAAACTATGAAGAAAAACGAGAATACTTTAATAGTTTATTCATGTAGTTCTTTTATAGACACTTAATCTACTAATAGTTTTCTCAGGGTGCTATCGATATCATAAACATGAAACCATTTAAGCCTAATTGAATAATAAAGTCAATTAGAAAGAGAGTGGAATATATAAGGTTGGAGGCAGTTTAGTTAAACCAGTTAAATAATATCAAAGGCAACATCGAGGCATTGTGACTTGTCCAAAATGACAAATCTTGCATTGCTGGAGGATGTGGCACAAGCTGCATTACACAGGGAGCATGTTTTCAATGAGTATGCAGATTTTTTGGGCTGTGAGCGACGCATGGTTTATTAGTAGATTTCGTTTTCCAAGGCATATTTTATTGTATCTCTGCAACCAACTCTTAGAACTATTAGAAAGGGAGACGAAACGCACCAATGCCATCCCAGTGCGTACCCAGGTCCTCTCCACAACGGGATTTCTGGCCACTGGAACATTCCAACGGGAGATTGGTCTGGCATTTCACAACCAACCAGGAGCCGAATATTGCCTGCAGTCCTTCATGGCATAATTTCATTGACCCCCACAATACATACAGGTTCCGTACACTGCTGTGCAACAGGCCAGAGTGAAAAGGGATTTCCATACCATAGCTGGATTTCCCAATGTCATTGGAGCAATTGACTGCACCCACATCGCAGTAAAAGCACTGTCATTGAACAAATTCAACTTCAACAGAAAAGGTTTCCACTCTGTCAATGTGCAGGTCATCTGTGATTCACATTTGGCTTTGTGATTCATTCATTGTGCAGAACAGTTCAGTCAGGCCTTAACCTCCAGGAAGGAGCTGTTGAGGACAGATGGCTTATTGGTAAGTGACTTATGTTTTATTTTCCATGTTAGACCTCTACTGGGAAACAATATCTGAATGTTGTGTTCATAACTGCAGGAGACCTGGGCTACCCATTAAAAACATGGCTGATGACTCCCCTCACAAACCCCTCAAACCAACAAGAGGCAAGGTACAACCAAGCCCACGCACGCACAAGATCAACAGTGGAGCGCACCATAGGCCTGCTGAAAGGGCGTTGTGCTCTGGGACAGGAGGCACACTGCAATACCAGCCTAGCAAGGTTGGCCTCTGAAATGACATTCCTTCAAATGCCATTACGTGAATGTAATACAATGTGTAAATTCCTTTTTAGGTTTGCTACATCGTCAAGGCTTGCAGTGTGCTCCATGACATTGCAATCAAAAATGGCATTCCACTGAATGATCCACACAGGGAGTGTTTCCCACCACCCACAGCTCTGGCACTGAGGACAAGAGTCAATATCATACATAGGTATCTGTTCTTCCAAATATTGTAATCAAATCGACAAGGAAAACACATTTATATTGCACCAGAATTTATTGTCTCACATGTTTGACACAATCATCAAGTTCTTTCAATGATTGATTTATCTCTCTCAGGCCGTTGCGTACATCCTCCAGTTGCTGTTTGAGTCCAATAATTGATGTGTTGATTTCTTCTTGTTGTTTCAGGACTGACTGCGTCAGTCAAAACATGCGGGGCGGCTGAAGCGCTCGACCAAAGAGGACACCCTTCTGGTAGGCCTGGGGATGAGGGGTCAGAGGACACCCTTCTGGTAGGCCTGGGAATGAGGGGTCAGAGGACACCCTTCTGGTAGGCCTGGGAATGAGGGGTCAGGGGACACCCTTCTGGTAGGCCTGGGGATGAGGGGTCAGAGGACACCCTTCTGGTAGGCCTGGGGATGAGGGGTCAGAGGACACCCTTCTGGTAGGCCTGGGAATGAGGGGTCAGAGGACACCCTTCTGGTAGGCCTGGGAATGAGGGGTCAGAGGACACCCTTCTGGTAGGCCTGGGGATGAGGGGTCAGAGGACACCCTTCTGGTAGGCCTGGGGATGAGGGGTCAGAGGACACCCTTCTGGTAGGCCTGGGGATGAGGGGTCAGAGGACACCCTTCTGGTAGGCCTGGGGATGAGGGGTCAGAGGACACCCTTCTGGTAGGCCTGGGAATGAGGGGTCAGAGGACACCCTTCTGGTAGGCCTGGGGATGAGGGGTCAGAGGACACCCTTCTGGTAGGCCTGGGGATGAGGGGTCAGAGGACACCCTTCTGGTAGGCCTGGGGATGAGGGGTCAGAGGACACCCTTCTGGTAGGCCTGGGAATGAGGGGTCAGAGGACACCCTTCTGGTAGGCCTGGGAATGAGGGGTCAGAGGACACCCTTCTGGTAGGCCTGGGGATGAGGGGTCAGAGGACACCCTTCTGGTAGGCCTGGGGATGAGGGGTCAGAGGACACCCTTCTGGTAGGCCTGGGAATGAGGGGTCAGAGGACACCCTTCTGGTAGGCCTGGGGATGAGGGGTCAGAGGACACCCTTCTGGTAGGCCTGGGGATGAGGGGTCAGAGGACACCCTTCTGGTAGGCCTGGGAATGAGGGGTCAGAGGACACCCTTCTGGTAGGCCTGGGGATGAGGGGTCAGAGGACACCCTTCTGGTAGGCCTGGGAATGAGGGGTCAGAGGACACCCTTCTGGTAGGCCTGGGGATGAGGGGTCAGAGGACACCCTTCTGGTAGGCCTGGGAATGAGGGGTCAGGGGACACCCTTCTGGTAGGCCTGGGAATGAGGGGTCAGAGGACACCCTTCTGGTAGGCCTGGGAATGAGGGGTCAGGGGACACCCTTCTGGTAGGCCTGGGAATGAGGGGTCAGGGGACACCCTTCTGGTAGGCCTGGGAATGAGGGGTCAGGGGACACCCTTCTGGTAGGCCTGGGAATGAGGGGTCAGAGGACACCCTTCTGGTAGGCCTGGGGATGAGGGGTCAGAGGACACCCTTCTGGTAGGCCTGGGAATGAGGGGTCAGAGGACACCCTTCTGGTAGGCCTGGGGATGAGGGGTCAGAGGACACCCTTCTGGTAGGCCTGGGAATGAGGGGTCAGGCAAATCCTCCACATCTGTCAAGATTTCATGTTTTTTTTTAAATTAATTTAGTTACATTTGTTTTCTCATATATATTTGTTATATTTATTGTCAAGTAAAAAGATTTAGATGTGATCCATATCTGAATATGGTTGCGAAAATAAAGCTTGACTTACCATCAGTTGGTGTGTCTGGTATTCCTTCAGGGTCTGGGAGAAATTCCTCAGTATCACCATCACAAATGATGCCAGACAATAAGGTCTCTCTAATTATGCTGCCAGTACGCTGGTCTATAGCAGACAGTGAAGAGTCACTCTACCCTCCTCCTGTTGCACATATATCCCTTTTGTGGATCAAATTTATTCATTTTTTTGCATATGTTTTCAAATATTTTTAATTCCATGAACTGTTCTGCACTCAGATGAGGCAGAATTTACCACCGCTCTAACCTGCTCCCAAGTGACATTTCTTGCAGCTTTAAAGGGAAGGTATGTGACCATAAATGGTCATTTAGGGCGGTTCTTTATGTAAATGAGACTTCACGCGCACTAGCACAGTGTTTAAGAACGTGTCTGATTTATCAAGGCAAAATATTTACAGGTGTGTGTAAATCAACATTCTACATTTTCTTCATACAAGTTAATTTAGAAGCTTTTCTACGCAACATTGATAAATGAGGGCCCTGGAATGTTATCCCTAAACCACACAGCCCCTATGTCCAACAAAACACCAGAGATGCCCTTCTCTGTGAAAGATGCAAGAGTTTGTGTTCTCGAAGTAGCACCCATATTGTTCGCGTTCCTTGTTCTTTTTTTCTTCTTTGAGGTTTAACGACAGTTGGCATCCAATATGTTGCATTACCGCAACTTACTAGACCGGAGTACAACTCCCTTATACTTTGCTTAAAAAATATATATATACAAAATATACAAATACCCTACCATCTAACACAGGGGTGAGCAATTACACTACACTCACAAAAAATTCAAAAGATTAATCAAATAAAAACAACACCGACCTACTCCACTATTTAAATCTATTTAGTCCTACCTCATGCCAACAACCTGAAAGGATGGGACATCACCACTTAACACACCCTGTAACTCTTCTGATGTCAAATCTCGCACACCCAAATACCTCTCTGCGGCTTGTGTTCCATCCCTGCCGTACAGTTGATAACCATTACTATAAATGCTGAAAATCCAATCTTACTGAAGCATATATCACTTGTTGGGTAATCCCTTTATACTGGTACAGATCTACTAGTCACACCACTCTTCTCAGGATCCCTCCCCCTTGACCCATCTTCCTCTACTTTCTTCACTGCCTCAGCATATGACAACTTCTGCACGACTATAACCCTGGAAACCTCAACCTGCCTCTCTCGCACAGGACATTTCTGATCCCCAGCCCCATGGGCACCCCTATAATTAACACATTCCACTACTTTCCCCAATGCTACACATCCCTTTGTCTCATGCCCTTCTGCACATTTCTCACACCTAGGAACCTCCCTCCTACACACTGCTGCCACATGCCCATACGCTTGACACCTGTAACAATGTAATGTATTCGGCACAAAAGCTCATACAGGATAACTTATATATCCTAACATCACTTTGTCGGGCAAAGACTCAACATCAAAACTCTAAAGAACAGACAATGACTCTTCTGTTTCTCCACTCTCGCCACCCTGTCTGCGTCGCACCAAACAACGAGCATCACAAACACCGGGAATCTTCTCCTTCAGTTGGTCAACTTTTACATTTACTGCTACCCCAGTAGTCACTCCTTTCAAGGGTGCCCTTTTCTTGAGAGCGAAACAATTCACATTTCTTGCCCCCATTCGTTTTTTGTTCTCATTCCAGGACAGCTGTTGCTTCACCAACTTTTTCTCCATTTCCTCTGCACTACTCGCCGCCATTTCCTTTCTTCTAATCCCCGCCTTTGTGTTGTGTTTTTCTTCATACTTCCAGCCTCTGCATTCATAACCAATTAGGAAAGTGTTTTTTACCACATAGGACTGGGAAAAATACATTGAACGCCCCTCCGGTAATTACTAGTGGGAAACTCGTCTATCATCCCTGAGCTCCAACTTCTCCCACATGCTGACCTCTGACATCACCTACTAAGGAAATGACCTTGATAACGACAAAACATTTATAAAAAGCAATCTATTAATGTGTTTTTTGAACACTATAAGTTGTTTACAAGCATGATAGCTGTACGTTTAGTTTATGGTTGATGCAGCTTGTTGGCCATTAGCCAATCTGTGTTTCTCAACGAGTTCAAAGACCGTGAATGCGTCTAACTGGTATTTACAACAGGCAATTACCACCTTCCCACTTGGTTATGAACGCAGCCTTTCTTGTCACTATCAGAGCTATAAAAAAATATATTCTTTGTTTTAGCACAGACAAAGATGGTGGATAAATGAAGATGGTTTACTCAGGCGGTTTACCATTGAAAAAAATGTGTCAGTTCCTGTCAATAGCAGCTTGGTCTGTTCTACTTATACTGAACAAAAATATAAAACCAACATGTAACATTTTCAACGAGTTTACTGAGTAACAGTTTATATAAGGAATCAGTCAGTTTAAATGAATTCAATTGGGCCCTAATCTATGGATTTCACATGACTGGGCATGGGCGCACCCACTGATGAGCAAGGACCAGCCAATTAGTTTCCCCCCACAAAAGGGCTTTGTTACAGACCAAAATATCCGTTATCCGTTTACACCCAGTGGCCTATCCACACATTAGAGAGTGCCAGACTCCGTTTTATGGTTCTTCAAACCTGGGATGATGGACATCGAGACAGAGGACAACTAGATCTCCCAAGGGACCAAGCCCCAAGGAGATGACTGTCCATGACAGCAGATACAGCATCCTAAATGAATGGAGGACTACGTAGTCAACCACCCACACACTCTAATAACCGCTCCAAGCGGGCATGTCCACCGAGGTGAGGGTATTCAAACTGGTGAGTCCTCCCCCCACAGGTCAGCTACAGGCAAGCCAAGCCCCCGGAAAAAGAAGACCTTGAGGAGGATTCTGATGAAGATGAAGAGGATCATCCTCATCCTCAACAAAGCGAACTGTTGAGCCCAGGCCAGCCACAATAAAAGGTCGTTAAAAGCACCTCCAAAGAAGGGGGGGGGGGGGGGGGGTTAACAGCAGTTAACCCACTGTTCCTAGGCCATCATTGTATATAAGAATTTGTTCTTAACTGACTTGCCAGGTTAAATAATTTAAAAAACTATGTTTAGCCACTGATTGGTTGGTACTTCAGAAATTGTGTGCAGTCTTACATTACATTCAATGTATCTGGGATAATGACATGAGGTGTTTACTGGCTCTTTGGTTTATACTGAGCACATGTGGTCTTAGTTAGTGAAATTTACAAGAAGCCTGGCTTCACTTCTGAAACATAATGAATACATGCCTTGAATATTTTTGGTCATCAGAGTATATTTCCTCTCCTTTTCTGTCGCAATAGTTGAATCTTTTATATGTCCCTCCCTTATTTAAAAAGTGCAACAGTTTTGTGGTCTCCATTTATTTATTTAACTAGGCAGGTCAGTTAAGAACAAATTCTTATTTTCAATGACGACCTACCGGGGAACAGTGGGTTAACTGCCTTGTTCAGGGGCAGAACAGATTTTTTACCTTGTCAGCTCAGGGATTCGATCTTGCAACCTTTTGGTTTATAATCCAACGCTCTAACCACTAGGCTACCTGCCGCTCCTACACTCTAACCACTAGGCAGGTAGATCGGACACTACTAAAGGCTATGAGCTTTTTTGCTATTTTCTCAACTGTACTGGTTCACATTTAATATGTCTCAAAGTCAGGTTTGAGTTGACCGTTTGATTGACTGAACACAAAAGGTGTTGTACCCAGGAAACTTGAGCTGCAGCATGCCCTCTGCATAAGGGTCCTAGATGGACCTTCATTAGGCTTTAAACCCACTGTGTTTGCCTGGCTACCCATCCACATCGCTCTGGCCAACTGATGTTTCTTCTCCACGTTGAGTCTGGATTTGCCAATCTCCCCAACAATTTCTAGAATGGTCCCAGAAACCGAAGGGTTGGGCTAGAGCCGGCCTACACGACGACATCATTAACTTTGGTACTCTGATTGGTTAGACTTGTTAGAGAAGATCCAATCGCTGATTAATTTGTTTTGTACAACGCCCCTCATTTTGAAGTCACACAAACGACAGTTTCAGACTGAATGTATGTAGCGATTGACAGAGCAGAGGAATTAATTTCAAGGTGAGTTGTTAGGTAAGCCTAACATGTCTCTTTATATCACACCAGGGTCTACTGACTCACCACGAGATCTACTTTTTTCACCACGATAAACCGTTTCAATCTGTCTCTGACAGAATCAACCTCACTGACTTATTTAAAGATAGAATCCACATTAGGGGAAACAGTGCCACTGTTCACCCCAGCGCCATTGTTAGCGTTTTTGTTTTGTTGACTAAATGTAAATGAGCAGCGTGGTAAAACAAATTGCAGAACATCAGTGGAGGCTGCTGACGGGAGGACAGCTCATAATAATGTCTGGAACTGATTCCGCTCCAGCCATTACGAGTCTGTCCTCCCCAATTAAGGTGCCACCAACCTCCTGTGCAGGACATATTCTTCTGTTCTATCGAAGCGTGCAGTGATGTCAGAGGGAGAGAAAAAATCTGTGTTCGTTGTTTGCTGTAACTTCTTTGTTGTTATAATATCCCAAACAGACGTGGCAATTTCACCATTAATGATTAAATCAATCAATCAATCAATCAATTTTATTTTATATAGCCCTTCGTACATCAGCTAATATCTCGAAGTGCTGTACAGAAACCCAGCCTAAAACCCCAAACAGCTAGTAATGCAGGTGTAGAAGCACGGTGGCTAGGAAAAACTCCCTAGAAAGGCCAAAACCTAGGAAGAAACCTAGAGAGGAACCAGGCTATGAGGGGTGGCCAGTCCTCTTCTGGCTGTGCCGGGTGGAGATTATAACAGAACTATGCCAAGATGTTCAAAAATGTTCATAAGTGACAAGCATGGTCAAATAATAATCATGAATAATTTTCAGTTGGCTTTTCATAGCCGATCATCAAGAGTTGAAAAACAACAGATTCCAGCTTTAAAGAGAATAATTTATACTGCTTTTACTGTGAATTAAGCAGTAGGACCAGTCAATCAATTCTGGCTGGGTGATTCAATAAGTTCTGTCCACTTAAAGACACTTAAGGACTTAAGGGTCAACTTAAGCCCCCCCCCCACACACACACAAAAAATAAAATTGGTTATGCAATGTTGACAATACATTAATGTGTGGAGACAAACTTTTTTTCAATTTCAATTTATTTTAGAAGAAATAGTTAATTATTTAAGAAAAGTGCAAAGGTACCAATATATTTGGCCGCACCTGTATGATAACCACTGTTTGTCTAAGCGTAGTTATTGTTTCCCTTTTACTACGGGTCTGAAGGCTGCCTTACACAGTAGTAAACTCCCATCCAGCTGGCGGCGCTGTTGTGCATTTCTGGGCTCACCACCCACTAGAATAAAATGTATTTTCTAAAATTCCTTGACTAGAGCACGGAAGTAGGATTGGAGACGACTTGTTTTGATTGTCAACGTTCCCTGTGTGGAATAAAGAAAGACCAACTGACTCTACTAAATAGGCTACCCAACTCTCATTCGACTGAAAATGTCTAAACTACAGTTGTTGAGTGTGTTTTTAAATGAGCGTTTAACGGCGGCTGTTGTGGAGATTGTCGGGGCAGTTGAGAAAACGGTAGTGGAGTACCAGGAGGAGAATTATCGGCTACGGAGACTGCTGCGGATCACACCAGATATACCACTAACGTTATCTAGAATAGGTACGTAGCTATGAACATATAAATAAGAATGAATAGAACGGGCTTGCAACTGATGCGGCTCATGCAATGGGGATACATTTGTTGTAATGTCATTTGAGTTGATTCAACAAATCACAGCACAGATTGTTGGATATACCCCCTGCTGTGCTCTTATGTGTACACTCGTAATGGCCGCCATCCAAACATTATACCGTAATTGACTTGAATAGGGACACTCGTTCGAATCATTCTTATTTCTGTGGCTATGTAGCTTTTGATCGTGACTCTCAGTAAGGGGAGTTTAGGAACATTAACACGCATCACTTGCGGTACGGTTTTGTAAGCATAAGGACCTTATCTTTTATATCATCGAGAAATACACAATGTTAAATTGATACCTTTTTATAGGGTTAATGTTTTCACAACGCCATATCTCCATGAGGGAGTTATTTTATGCTGGCCCTGGTTGAACCGGACAAACGCTGCTCGGTCATTTTGTCGACAATGTAGCATGGCGCATCATTCAGAAACATACAACATATATTTTCCGTAAAATAAATGTTTGCATTTTCTAACTAGTTTTTATCAAAAGCAATCACAGAACCTTACTAAATTAGCCAACAGCACATGCTTAATTATGTCACTTATTTTGAGCCGACTTTACTTTGGCCCCTGGGTGAGAATAATCGACCCCCCTCATTGTTACAGCGCCTGTTCACGGAAAAGAGACGAAAGACGGAGGCTGCTGTCCAAACACTTAAGACACACCCTATCCCCTCTGCCCTCAAATTAAGTGTACACTTCTGACGACGTTTTATGACGTCTGACGAGTATACACTTACAGGGCGAGGGAGGAAGGAATCATAAAATAAAATGTATTAACAACAAATCAATACAGGAAGTACATGTGGGAACACAAGTATATATCATTAATATACAAAGGACAATAGGGCTAGGGGGTACAATATCACGTTACACAAGGACCTTAAGGGACATACAGACACTTAGAATTCTAACACCTATTTTGTTAGTAGAGTATTTAATTGTCTTAGAATATAGTTCAATTTGTTTTTGTAAGGTAAGAAAATTGTTTTTTTTGTTGTAAATTTACATTTGTGAATATTAAATTTGGCCAAAAGAATAATGACATTTATTACATAAATTGTTTCAGCTTATTTCTATCTTAGGTAAAGAATCCAAGCAGTACATCTCTCCACAATAGTGTAAGATCTTCATAAATGTGTTCAATTATAAATCTACTGATGTCTTGCCACAGTTTCCTTACAAATGATACAATGCCAAAAAAGATACAACGTTTCTGGGTGGACATTACAAAAGGTACAATTCGTTTTTCTTAAACTTCTTCAGGAAACTTTCTTAATTTTGTTAACAAGTATGTATGTGTGTGGCAACATCCAAACTTTTCCCCAACAGATATTATCAATAAATCCATTCCAATAAGGCATGGCATAAGGTATACAACTTCCTGCTGAAACAAGGTTCGTACCGCTCTGTTGTTGAATGGAACAAAAGAGAAACAAATCTTTCCTACTGATGAGTCAACAGGGTCAATGGAAGGTAGGCTCTGAGGGTCAGGTCTTGACACGTTCCTGAATAATAAAGCAACACCTGAGGGAATGGCATCTAAAACAATTGCAAAATCTTTAGGTGTTACAGGGACCTTGTAAAGTGATAAGAATTCCTTATAAATACGTGTTTGTTTTTTTTTAACTCAGCATTTACAAGTTGGCTCACCGAGAAATTTTCCCTTGGCCGGAAATTCGTCACTCGTTCATCCCGTGATGATTGTGTTTTCAGCCACCAGTAGCTTGTGGGTGTTTTATATGCGCCAGTCAATTGAGTGAATGTCTACTTATTAAATATAGAATTATTAATATACAGCTACTGTATGATAGCTAGCAAATTAATTAGCTAACTAACGTTAGCCTGTCTAGCTGGAACTTCTGAAGGAAAATTTATATTTCTACAATTTCGAAAAGATAACCAAACAAAATACTTTTTACGGGGTGTGTTTGTGCCGTCATGTGCATTAGTAGCACAATTTCAAACTTATTTCCATTCGTTTTTACTTACACTTGTATGTTTACTTCTCCATTGTTTTTACATTTTCGCTGTCTTTTCTTAGCGGATGTACAATCGTCGCAAATTGAATTATGGGGAGTTTCAGGCCCCGGAGTGAACATAATTGTACACACGCAAGCTCGACTAAATACGACAGCTGAGGGGCTTACGTTGCAAACTTCCCTTGCTTGTCTAATGATTTAGACCGCCCGCCAAGATGGCGATGGTGATTCCCCCAAGGGCATTAGGCGAGGGTAAGTGGACGAGGGTGTGTCTTTTTATAAGTTTGAACTGCAAGCCAGAGTTGATTACTTGAGCTAATTAGCTGTTTCTCATAACACCTGTGTGTAAAATATGAAATATGAATGGAAGACGGATGCCACAGAAAAAAATACTGTCGGCTGAAACTGTTAACAGTGTAGAGGAAGTGTGTGTTTTGCATTTGTGAAATGATTTTGATGTGATATGAAAGGAGAGGGATTTACGTTTCTAGAACCAGACCGGAATTGAGAATCGATTCACATTTAAATGGAGTGTTTGGGTGTTTTGGCTTCAAGAGTCAATTCACCGTTTAAACAGAACATGTAGGGAAGGTCCTTGGACTAAGGTGTAACAGGCTAATTTTTGTCCAATATTAAGCTAGGTGTGTATCTAGATCTAGTGATTGCTAGCTATAGTTATACTCAACTGTTTAGGCTAGCCAACAGTACTCCCCATTTTTTTAAATAGATTTTTAACCCTAAAGCTACCAACATATTTTGACCCCAATAAGAAACTATTGGAAAAATCAACAATCAGAGCAGGCATTAGACATGTAATTAATGTTATCTGAAAATGAAAATGACAAAAACTTTTGCAAAATCATAGTTAATTTGCATGTTATGAACAAAATTAAACATTTCTCTTTTGTGGCCTATAATGTGCAGCTTTTATCCATAGTACAATCCACATTAGTACTAAAAAGCTGATTTACCATCATTTGATTATAGTATCATTTATTTTCATAATGTTTAAATAAATATACATTTTGTCATATTTATGTGGTATACTTAATTTTATTGACAAAAAAAGTGATTAATCTATAGATCCTGAGAGACATTGACCAAAATATGGCTTTGTTTTCTTTATTTACTCACCCAGATTTAGCATCACTGTAAGTGACACAAGTTTACATGGACACAATAATACGATAATTGTGAATAGTCAGATTAATATAATAGTTCGATTAAAATGTTTACATGCTTGGCAAGAAGAACAATTTCCCTAATAATCCTGTTTACACGGACACATCTGAAATCAGGCTGCCCGATGGGACTTTTGATAAATGCAGAAAAATAAATAATAAATAAATGTAGCATTACTGTAAGTGAAACAATGGGAGTGGTAGGTGCTATGGCAACATGCATCAAAAAAGCATGTCCAAGTCACTTCAAACCCAAATGGTATAGCACCCACAATATCATAAAACGTTGCACACACAGAATACTGGAGGATATTATAGTAATTCTGGTATTTATAACATTTTCAGTAGAATGCTACAGTAAAACACTTTTTCCGGAGAATACACACCATATTTTCCATGACAATATGTGGAGCCTCAAATAGAATTGCAATTTATAACAGTCAAAAACAAACATTTAGCTGTTAGCTAGGCAAGTCAAATCAAATTTTATTGGTCACATATACATGGTTAGCAGATGTTAATGCGAGTGTAGCGAAATGCTTGTGCTTCTAGTTCCGACCGTGCAGTAATATCTAACAAGTAATCTAACAATTTCACAATAACTACCTTATACACACGTCTCCCCCTCTTCAAAGGGGGAGACACTCGAGACCCAAACTGCTACAGACCTATATCTATTCTACCCTGCCTTTCTAAGGTCTTTGAAAGCCAAGTTAACAAACAGATTTACCGACCATTTTGAATCTCACCGTACCTTCTCTGCTATGCAATCTGGTTTCAGAGCTGGTCATGGGTGCACCTCAGCCACGCTCAAGGTATTAAACGATATCATAACCGCCATCGATAAGAGACATTACTGTGCGGCCGTATTCATCGACCTGGCTAAGGCTTTCGACTCTGTCAATCACAACATTCTTATTGACAGACTCAACAGCCTTGGTTTCTCAAATGATTGCCTCGCCTGGTTCACCAACTACTTCTCCGATAGAGTTCAGTGTGTCAAATCAGAGGGCCTGTTGTCCGGACCTCTGGCAGTCTCTATGGGGGTACCACAGGGTTCAATTCTCAGGCCGACTCTCTTCTCTGTATACAACAATGATGTCCCTCTTGCTGCTGGTGATTCTTTGATCCACCTCTACGCAGACGACACCATTCTGTATACTTCTGGCCCTTCTTTGGACACTGTGTTAACCTCCAGATGAGCTTCAATGCCATACAACTCTCCTTCCGTGGCCTCCAACTGCTCTTAAATGCAAGTAAAACTAAATGCATGCTCTTCAACCGATCGCTGCCCGCCCGTCCAGCATCACTACTCTGGACGGTTCTGACTTAGAATATGTGGACAACTACAAATACCTAGGTGTTTGGTTAGACTGTAAACTCTCCTTCCAGACTCACATTAAACATCTCCAATCCAAAATGAATTCTAGAATCGGCTTCCTATTTCGCAACAAAGCATCCTTCACTCATGCTGCCAAACATACCCTCGTAAAACTGACCATCCTACCGATCCTCGACTTCGGCGATGTCATTTACAAAATAGCCTCCAACACTCTACTCAGCAAATTAGATGCAGTATATCACAGTGCCATCTGTTTTGTCACCAATGCCCCATATACTACCCACCACTGTGACATGTATGCTCTCGTTGGCTGGCCCTCGCTACATATTCGTCGCAAACCCACTGGCTCCAGGTCATCTATAAGTCTTTGCTAGGTAAAGCCCCGCCTTATCTCAGCTTACTGGTCACCATAGCAGCACCCACCCGTAGCACGCGCTCCAGCAGGTATATCTTACTGGTCACCCCCAAAGCCAATTCTTCCTTTGGCCGCCTCTCTTTCCAGTTCTCTGCTGCCAATGACTGGAACGAACTGCAAAAATCAATGAAGCTGGACACTCTTACCTCCCTCACTAGCTTTAAGCACCAGCTGTCAGAGCAGCTCACAGATCACTGCACCTGTACATAGCTCATCTGTAAATAGCCCATCCAATCTACCTCATCCCCATACTGTATTTTTATTTTTTATTTTGCTCCTTTGCACCCCAGTATCTCAACTTGCACATTCATCCTCTGCACATGCTACCATTACAGTGTTTAATTGTTATATTGTAATTACTTCGCCACCAAGGCTTATTTATTGCCTTACCTCCCTTATCCTACCTCATTTGCACATGCTGTATATAGATTTTCCTACTGTATTATTGATTGTATGTTTTTTTATTCCATGTGTAACTCTGTGTTGTTGTATGTGTCGAACTGCTTTGCTTTATCTTGGCCAGGTCGCAGTTGCAAATTAGAACTTGTTCTCAACTAGCCTACTTGGTTAAATTAAAAAAATGTAAATGGATGAATAAGAATATGTACATATAAATATATGGATGAGCGATGGCTGTGCGACATAGGCAAGATGCAGTAGATGGTATAGAATACAGTATATACATATCTAGGATATGTAAACATTATTAAAGTAGCATTATTTAAAGTGACTAGTGATACCTTTATTAAGTCCATTTATTAAATTGGCCAGAGATTTGAGTCTGTATGTTGATGGCTGTTTAACAGTCTGATGGCCTTGAGATAAAAGCTGTTTTTCAGTCTCTCGGTCCCAGCTTTGATGCACCTGTAGTGACCTCGCCTTCTGGATGATAGCGGGGTGGCTCGAGTGGTTGTTGTCCTTGATGATCTATTTGTATTTTGATGCTTAAAATTAAAACTAAGACGTTTTGTGGTTGGATTTGCAGTATGTATTTAGTTTGAGAAGTAAGCTAGCAACTTTTAACAGACTGTTTCGTCTGGACAAACAAAACGGTTGCTTAGCAACCAGATACTGACATGTTCTGTGGAGGGGGAAAAAAGTGAGTTCCAATATTTGCATAATCGTTGTGATTGGAGGATAGCTGAGGGTTGTTGAATCAGGATTAAATACTTTGTTCTCCTCCAGCTCGTTAATGATAGAATGTTCATATTTGAAGATGGCAGAAAGGCAAGTCTTTTTGGCACATGACATGGAGTACAGGGAGTGGAATGTTGGATAAATAAACTGGTACCTAGTCTCTGTCTAGAAGCTGGCCCTAGATATCTGCACTCAGGCACGTCTAAAGGCTGTATAGATCATAGAGATTTACACGTCACCTGTGTGATTCAAATTTCTGCTCCTCCTCTCCTTCCCTCCAGACTCCCTGCAGCTCTCTGTCTCTGAAGAGGAGGTTCCCCCTGAGCAGCAGCACTGTGAGCAGGAGTGGAGCCCCAGTCTGGGGAAGGAGGACCCAGAGCCCACACAGATTAAAGAGAAACAGGAGGAACTCAGGACCAGTGAGGAGGAAGAGCAGCTTCAAGGTCTGGAGCCTGATATCATAGAGTTCGATTTCACTCCTCCTTGTGTGAAAAGGGAATGTGATCAGGAGGACCCACTTTGGTCCTTGACTCTTCCCCAAACCCAGACTGTGAAGAACAGAGAGAGTCACTCTAAACCAGTGGATCTCAAACCTTTTGTCACTGTGACCCACCTAAAGGATCTTGACATTCTCTGTGATCCTCTAGATAATCAGAACATTGCCTGCAGCCACAGCTCAGCTGTAAGCAGAAACCCAGTAGGACTTGACAGCAGCGCACCATTGGATCTGAACCCGATAATGGGGGAAACCTGCACCTGGCCCTTTTGTGGCAAGACCTTCAAACAAAAAGGACATCTGTCCAGGCACATGAGGGTTCACACAGGGGAGAAACCGTTTAGTTGTGGTGACTGTGGGAAAAGCTTCAGTCAGAAGGGGACACTAACCATGCATAAACTGACTCACACAGGAGAGAAACCATTTAGATGTTTTTTTTGCTGTAAAAGCTTCAGCCAGAAAGGGGACCTAATGAGGCATATACTGACTCACACGGGAGAGAAACCATTTAGCTGTGGTGACTGCGGTAAAGGATTCATTCGCAAGGAGCACTTAACTGCACATTTACAGACTCACACAGGAGAAGTGTCGGTCTCAAGCAGAACCTAACCACGCAGAAACAGTCTAAACCGTTTAGCTGTGGTGACTGTGGGAAAAGCTTCGGTGTCAAGGGGAACCTAACTGTTGACATACAGACACAGGATGATACATTTTTATTTGTGGTGACTGTGGGAAAGGCTTCAATCATAAGATGGACCTAAGGAGGCATAAACTGACTTACAGTGCATTTGGAAAGTATTCAGACCCTTTGACTTTTTCCACATTTTGTTACATTACAACCTTATTCTAGAATTGATTAAATAAAAAATGTCCTCAATCTACACACAATACCCCATAATGACATCACAATACTCCATAATGACATCACAATACTCCATAATGACAGTGAAAACTGTTTTTTACAATTTTTTTACCACTTTTTAAAATATTTTTTTACGTATTTACATAAGTATTCAGACCCTTTGCTATGTGATAATAAAATTGAGTTCGGGTGCATCCTGTTTCCATTAATAATCCTTGATGTTTCCTTTGGAAAATTCAGTTGATTGGACATGATTTGTAAAGGTACACACCTGTCTTTATAAGGTCCCACAGTTGACAGTGGATGTCATAGCAAAAGCCAAGCCATGAGGTTGAAGGAATTGTCCATAGAGCTCCGAGACAAGATTGTGTCAAGGCACTGGGGAAGGGTACCAAAACATTTCTGCAGCATTGAAGGTCCCCAAGAGCACAGTGGCCTCCATCATTCTTAAATGGAAGAAGTTTTGAACCACTAAGACTCTTCCTAGAGCTGTCTGCCTGGCCAAACTGAGCAATCGGGGGAGAATGGCCTTGGTCAAGGAGGTGACCAAGAACCAGATGGTCACTCTGACAGAGCTCTATAGTTCCTCTGTGGAGATGGGAGAACCTTCCAGAAGGACAACCATCTCTGCAGCATTCCACCAATCTGGCCTTTATGGTAGAGTGGCCAGACGGAAGCCACTCCTCAGTAAAAAGGCACGTGGCAGCCCCCTTGGAGTTTGCCAAAAGGCACTATAAGGGATTTATATACACTGCTCAAAAAAATAAAGGGAACACTTAAACAACACAATGTAACTCCAAGTCAATCACACTTCTGTGAAATCAAACTGTCCACTTAGGAAGCAACACTGATTGACAATACATTTCACATGCTGTTGTGCAAATGGAATAGAAATTATAGGCAATTAGCAAGACACCCCCAATAAAGGAGTGGTTCTGCAGGTGGTGTCCACAGACCACTTCTCAGTTCCTATGCTTCCTGGCTGATGTTTTGGTCACTTTTGAATGCTGGCGGTGCTTTCACTCTAGTGGTAGCATGAGACGGAGTCTACAACCCACACAAGTGGCTCAGGTAGTGCAGCTCATCCAGGATGGCACATCAATGCGAGCTGTGGCAAGAAGGTTTGCTGTGTCTGTCAGCGTAGTGTCCAGAGCATGGAGGCGCTACCAGGAGACAGGCCAGTACATCAGGGGACATGGAGGAGGCCGTAGGAGGGCAACAACCCAGCAGCAGGACCGCTACCTCCGCCTTTGTGCAAGGAGGAGCACTGCCAGAGCCCTACAAAATGACCTCCAGCAGGCCACAAATGTGCATGTGTCTGCTCAAACGGTCAGAAACAGACTCCATGAGGGTGGTATGAGGGCCCGAAGTCCACAGGTGGGGGTTGTGCTTACAGCCCAACACCGTGCAGGACGTTTGGCATTTGCCTATAATTTCACACGGAGGGTTTCAGATATACGTTATGTTTTTCAACATTTTATGTGAATAAAGTTTGATTTGATTGAAATTGATGATGTAATGATTAAACAGGAAATAGTATTGTAGGAAGCTCACAGGTCTGCTGTTCTGTCGGATGTTTTCACGTTATTAAAAACAGGAATTCCTGGGCCTTTTGTTTTAGAGTATCTCTCAGGTGAAGAGAGAGTGTTTATTGATACATGGAAATATATACTTTCCAGAATATATCTTCCTTCCATCTGTCCAAAAGTGTTTCTCATCCATTTTGACCTAATGCTGCTTATTCATGATATTGTTTTGAATCTTTTGGGAAGTAATGATTTACAGTCGACTCCTCGTAAGTACACTTTGTAGAAGTGCAAACTCGGTTTTAAGTATACTACAGTGTTTTTCAGTCCCAACTCAATAAAATGATTTGTAAAATCTCCTTATAACTGCATTCTGTAGTTTAGTGCATGCTGTCACATCAGTCCCTAACCGTTGCAGTTAACAGGAGTCATCTGTGTTACAATTTCTTATTTTGAAATATTTATATTTTATATGAATGTATTTTATAGTTCAATACAACACAAAAACACAGTGGAATATTGCTTAAGACGTACAACTACAATAGGACAACAATATGATAGTGACAACAGGACAGTCAGGTAAGCATTCACAATCCGGTCTTTATCCAGAATCTGTTGGGTCATCCAACCAGGGCATCAGGAGGGATCAGCCAATCGCGAAGAAGAAAATGTACTACTTTAAAATGGAGATAGCCTCAATGGCGCTGCTCATGCTGTCACAGATACAGAGATGAGTCCTTTATCTATCTCTTAGGGTTTTACACCTGTCACACATTGGGGAAACATGGAGGTAGATTATATATAGTTTACACCTGTCACACATTGGGGAAACATGGAGGTAGATTATATATAGTTTACACCTGTCACACATTGGGGAAACATGGAGGTAGATTATATATAGTTTACACCTGTCACACATTGGGGAAACATGGAGGTAGATTCTATATAGTTTACACCTGTCACACATTGGGGAAACATGGAGGTAGATTCTATGTAGTTTCGTTTTGGAGTAATGAAGTATGTGCATTACTTTGTATTGTATCAATTGATACCTGGTGGTATTGATGGAACAAGAGTGAATTCTAGATGGGGCTTCTCTCCAGATATCATCCAAGATCTTAATATTGAACTCTTCACCCCAGATCTCCTTGTGGTGACTAGTAGAGGCCTCTGCATAGTTGGAGAAAAAGGAGACAAACTGGGAGACGAGGTGTTTTGAGTTGGGAGGGCTCTGTAATAGATTATAAAATGATACAAACTGGGATACGAGGTGTTTTGAGTTGGGAGGGCTCTGTAATAGGTTATAAAATGATACAAACTGGGAGACGAGGTGTTTTGAGTTGGGAGGGCTCTGTAATAGGTTATAAAATGAGACAAACTGGGAGACGAGGTGTTTTGAGTTGGGAGGGCTCTGTAATAGGTTATAAAATGATACAAACTGGGAGACTAGGGTATGGCCTTAATATCCATGTACTCTTATAATCTCCACCCAGCACAGCCAGAAGAGGACTGGCCACCCCTCAGAGCCTGATTCCTCTCTAGGTTTCTTCCTAGCTTCCTGCCTTTTTGAGGGAATTGTGCTTCCGTCTGGCCCGTCTATCATAAAAGCTTGATTGGTGGAGTGCTGCAGAGATGATTGTCCTTCTGGAAAGTTCTCCCATCTCCACAGAGGAACTCTGGAGCTCTGTCAGAGTGACCATCGGGTTCTTGGTGACCTCCCTGACCAAGGCCCTTCTCCCCCGATTGCTCAGTTTGGCCAGTCGGCCAGCTCTAGGAAGAGTCTTGGTGGTTTTAAACTTCCATTTAAGAATAATGGAGGCCACTGTGTTCTTGGGTACCTTCAATGCTGCAAACATTTTTTGGTACCCTTCCCCAGATCTGTGCCTCGACACAATCCTGTCTCAGAGCTCTACCAACAATTCCTTAAACCTCATGGCTTGGTTTTTGCTCTGACATGCACTGTTAACTCTGGGACCTTATATAGACAGGTGTGTGCCTTTCCAAATCATGTCCAATCAATTGCATTTACAAAAGGTAAACAGGATACACCTGAGTTCAATTTCGAGTCTCATAGCAAAGGGTCTGTATACTTATGTAATTAAGGTATTTGTGTTTTTAAAAAAAAATTTAATACATTTAGAAGGCTTATTTTTTTCTCTCGCTTTGTCACTATTGGGCATTTGGTGTAGATTGATGAGGATTTGTATTTATTTAATCCATTTTAAAATAAGGCTGTAACATAATAAAATGTGGAAAAAGGGAAGGGGTCTGAATACTTTCCAAATGCACTGTGTAATTGCACTTGTTTATTTCTAGTAGCACTGACTTTGCTGATAACTTCTGTCTTGAGGAAATAACACTGAAACATGCATGAGAGCACCAGCTGTTCTGAAAAACTGTGTGATCACGATCTCCGCAGCCGATATGAGCAAGACCTTTAAACAGGTCAACATTCACAAGGCCGCTGGGCCAGATGGATTACCAGGGCGTGTACTCAGAGCATGCGCGGACCAACTGGCAAGTGCCTTCACTGACATTTTCAGTCTCTCCCTGACCGAGTCTGTAATAACTACATGTTTCAAGCAGACCAGCATAGTCCCTGTGCCCAAGAATGCGAATGTAACCTGACTAAATGACTACCGCACCGTAGCACTCACGTCGGTAGCCATGACAGTGCTTTGAAAGGCTGGTCGTGGCTCACATCAAAACCATCATCGCGGAAACTCTTGACCCACTCCATTTCGCATACTGCCCCAACAGATCCACAGATGATGCAATCTAAATTGCACTCCACACTGCCCTTTCACACCTGGACAAAAGAAACACCTATGTGAGAATGCTATTCATTAACTACAGCTCAGCGTTCAACACCATAGTGCCCACGAAGTCATCCCTAAGCTAAGGACACTGGGACTAAACACCTCCCTCTACAACTGGATCCTGGAGTTCCTGACAGGCCGCCCCCACGTGGTAAGGGTAGGCAACCACACATCTGCCACACTGATCCTCAACACCGGGGCCCCTCAGGGGTGCGTGCTTAGTCCCCACCTGTACTCCCTGTTCACTCATGACTGCGTGGCCAAGCACAACTCCAACACCATCATTAAGTTTTCTGACGACACAACAAGGCCTGATCACAGACAACGATGAGACAGCCTATAGGGAGGTGGTCAGAGACCTGGCAGTCTCTGACCTCCCTCAATGTGAGCAAGACATAGGAGATGATTGTGGACTATAGGAAAGGAGGGCCGAACAGGCCCCCATTAACATCGATGGGGCTGTAGTGGAGCGGGTCAAGAGTTTCAAGTTCCTTGGTGTCCACATCACCAACAAACTATAATGGTCTAAACACACCAAGACAGTTGTGAAGAGGGCACGAGAACAACTTTTCCCCCTCAGGAGACTGAAAGTAAAGATTTATTTGAATGATGATGTAATGATTCAACAGTACAGAGTATTGGAGGAAACTCACCGGTCTGCTGTTCAAAGTCCGTTGATGTTCTCACGTCATTATTAAAGGAATCCCTGTGCATTTGTTTTGTAATTTCTCTCATGCTGATGAGAAAATGGTTGGACTGATGTGATTGATACATCAAATAACATTCCAGAAAAGGTCTCCTTGTTTTTGTCCTAGAGTATGTTTCATCAGATTTCTCCTAATGCTGCTCATTCATAATATTTATTTAATATTGTATGTTATAAAGTCGACTCCTGATCATCCTCAACCAGTTTCTACCGGTTTGTAGGCGGCCTTGTAGAGTAGTAAACCCCAATCCAGCTGGCGGCGCTATTGTTCTTTTCCGGGTTCGCCAACCACTACAACCAAGGAAGAATTTTTTAAAATTATTATTTGACTAGAACACGGAAGTAGTATTGGAGAAGACTTTCTTTTGATTTTGCAGTCCTTGTGTGAAGTAAAGAAAGACATACTGACTGAACTAAGTAGGGTAACGTTACCCAACTCTCATTTGACTGAAAATGTCTAAACTACAGTTGTTGCGTGTGTTTTTAAATGATCGTTTAACGGCGGCTGTTGTGGATATTTTCGGGGCAGTTGAGAAAACGGTACTGGAATACCACGAGGGGAATGATCGGCTACGGAGACTGCTGCGGATCACACCGGAGATACCGCTATGTAGAATAGGTACGTTTGTAGTTCTACTGATAGCTAGCTATAGTTCTACCTTATTGATAAACTGTTTGGCTGAAGTGATCACTGTGAATCCATTTGAAAGAACAGTTAGCTAAGCTATTTAATGTAAGGTCCACCCGTGCATGATTTAAAAGTTGTGTGTTACGGAAAACCTATTGAAATAGCATAACTGGCTAGCTTTGCCATTCGGACGCCGATGCATTTCATTGGAGATATTAAATCTTTATTTTGATCAGCTGAGGGTAAATGGTCAAAGGCCGTTTCCAAGTAAAAGGACCCATGAGCATCAACATGTGAAATGCATATGAGCATATCAAATGAATATATTAATAAAGGCATAGATACATGTTTTGAATTTTTTTAGGAATAAGCAAAGGCTTTGATTTCTGGTTAAAAAAATGGAAAGGGGTCTTAAACATCTACCAGACAAATATATTAGAAATACATTAAAACACAATAATACTGAAATTAAGACCACTAAGGAAGGCCAACTAATAACATTTATTTTTCATTTTGCAGAAATGATTTGCCTAATGTGAGTTTTTAAGAGCATTACCTAGTGTCTTGTTATTGTTACAAAAACCCCACATACAGTTAGCTACAATAGTTTTGGCACAGTAACAATTTTTTTCTTGTTTTGGCTCAGTTTTGACTACAATAATACCACATATAAGTGAATTTGATTAATACACATCAAAGTGAATTTGTCCCAATACTTTTGGTCCCCTAAAATGTGGGGATTATCTACAAAACGTGTTGTAATTTCTAAACGGTTCACCCGATATGGATGAAAATACCCTCAAATTAAAGTTGACAGTCTGCACTTTAACCTCGTTGTCATGGTATCATTTCAAGTGCTGGAGTACAGAGCCAAAACAACCAGAAAACATTGTCAGTGTCCCGATACTTTTGGAGCTCACTGTGTCTTTAAGATAGTTTTCTAATTTCTCTCCCTTATGAGGAAAGATAATGAAAGTTTACAGAAGTAAGAAGTATAGTTGGACCTACCAATTCATTATTGTGTTTGTTTATGATTTATGAAGTGCTTTAAAAGTGTCATTCTGTTACGAAATACATAACAGACTTAGCGGAAAAAAATGATAATTATGCATTTCTGTGTAGTACAGATCAGGGACCCATGATGTCATTCAGTTACTGTCATTCTGTTATCAGGTGTTCATCCACTTCAGGGTCAATTTAAATACACACTGAACAGAAATATAAATGTGCAAACTGCAACAATCTCAATGATTTTACAGAGTTACAGTTCATATAAGGGAATCAGTCAACTGAAATAAAATCATTCGGCCCTGATCTATGGATTTCCAGAGATATGGATCTGTTGGTCACAGATACCTTTAAAAAAAGGTAGGTGTGGATCAGAAAACCAGTCAGTATCTGGTGTGACCACCATTTGCCTCATGCAGCGTGACACATCTCCTTCACATAGAGTTGATCAGGCTGTTGATTGTGGCCTATGGAATGTTGTCCCACTCCTCTTCAATGGCTGTGCGAAGTTGCTGGGTATTGGTGGGAACTGGAACACGCTGTCGTACACGTCGACCCAGAGCATCTCAAACATGCTCGATGGGCGACATGTCTGGTGAGTATGCAGGCCGGGGAAGAACTGGGACATTTTCAGCGTCAAGGAATTGTGTACAGATCCTTGCAACATCATGCTGAAACATGAGGCGATGGCCGTGGATGAATGGCACGACAATGGGCCTCAGGATCTCGTCACAGTATCTCTGTGCATTCAAATTGCCATCGATAAAATGCTATTGTTATGCCTGCCCATACCATAACCCCACCGCCACCATGGGGTACTCAGTTCACAACGTTGACATCAGCAAACCGCTCACCCACACTACGCCATACGTCTGCCATCAGCCTGGTACAGTTGAAACCAGGATTCATCCGTGAAGGGCATACTTCTCCAGCGTGCCAGTGGCCATCGAAGGTGAGCCTTTAACCACTGAAGTTGATTACGATACCGAACTGCAGTCAGATCAAGACCCTGGTGAGGATGACGAGCACGCAGATGAGCTTTTCTGAGTCGCTTTCTGACAGTTTGTGTAGAAATTCTTCGGTTGTGCAAACCTACAGTTTCATCAGCTGTCTGGGTGGCTGGTCTCAGACAATCCTGCTGGTGAAGAAGCCAGATGTGGAGGTCCTGGGCTGGAGTGGTTACACATGGTCTGTGGTTGTGAGGCCGGTTGAATGTACTTCCAAATTCTCTAAAACGATGTTGTAGGCGGATTATGGTAGAGAAATGAACATTCTCTGGCAACAGCTCTGGTGGATATTCCTGCAGTCAGCATGTCAATTCAAGTCTCTGGCAACTGCTCTGTTTATTCATTCCTGCAGTCAGCATGCCAATTGCACGCTCCCCCAAAACTTGAGACATTTTTTGTGTTGTGTGACAAAACTGAACATTTTAGAGTAGCCTTTTATTATCCCAGCAGAAGGTGCACCTGTGTAATGATCATTCCTTTTAATCACCTTCTTGATATGCCACACCTTGGAAAATGAGAAATGCTCACTAACAGGGATGTAAACAAATTTGTGTGCAAAATTTGAGAGAAATGTGTTTTTTTGTGCATATGGAGGATTTCTGCAATCTTTTATTTCAGCTCATGAAACATGGGACCAACACCTTACATTTTGTTTATATTTTTGTTCAGTATAGTTTTTTTTTTAAACTCGAGGTGTAATATTATAGCTGACTTCCCATTCTTTCTGCAGACATCTTGAATCTTGACTCAGAATAGATATTTAACAGTTTTTAGAAAACTTGGGTCACATAAAAAACATACAGAGATTTTACCGTCATTCTGTTACCAAACTTTACATCTGCGCTGTTCTTCAAGTAAATGTGTTTTTGTCAACTTTTCAGTGGACATTTTTTAAAGTTGTCCTTGTACAAAGAGTTTGTTTAACTTTGGAATTAATGTTTTTTTGTTTGGCTTACATAAAATAAAATAAAATCTAGCTCTGCGTCTCAGCTCTATCTAAAAAAAAACCTATTGATTCTTGATTGTGATACGGTTTTTGGAAACCTAAAAACTGAACTTCATAATCGTCCAAAAATAACTTTACAAATGATTCGAGCCAATGTTTGTTTTTGATCCCACACCTTGTTTCCATTCACTCAGGGAGTGTTGTAGTTCAGGTCAAAGTGCAACACTAAACACCTCTGTGGTAAAACAGCATTGGTGTATATTATTTTGGGTTGATATGAAAGTTGAGTTTCTAAGGTTTCCAAAACCGTATTGAACACAACAATTATTGAGGGTTAGACAGAGTGTCAGGACTTTTGTACACATTAGCCACAGTGAGTTCCATAGTAGGAATGAGAACCCAAGTCTTATATGGGTTGTGTTAAGAAGAGCAGATACCTAGCTGGACTCAGGCACGTCTAAAGGCTGTGTAGATCATAGACATCCATGCCAATAAAGCCATTTTATTTTTTTATTTTTTTAATAATTCACCTGTATGATTAAAGTGTTCTATTTAATTGTGTGGTATATAAATAACCTCTGCTCCTTCCCTCCAGACTCCCTGCAGTTCTCTCTTTCTGTCTCTGAAGAGGAGGTTCCCCCTGAGCAGCAGCACTGTGAGCAGGAGTGGAGCCCCAGTCTGGGGCAGATGGACCCAGAGACCATACAGATTAAAGAGGAACAGGAGGAAGTCAGGACCAGTCAGGAGGAAGAGCAGCTTCAAGGGTTGGAGCCTGATATCATAGATTTACAATTTACTCTTCCTTGTGTGAAAAGTGAATGTGATCAGGAGGACCCACTTTGGTCCTTTACTCTTCCTCAAACCAAGACTGAGGAAAACAGAGAGAGTGACTCTAAACCAGTGGATCTCAAACCTTTTATCACTGTGACCCACATTAAGGGTCTCTACATTCCCTGTGATGCTCCAGATAATCAAAACAATGCCTCCAGCCACAGTTCAGCTGTAAGCAGCGACACAGTAGAACTTGACATCAGCCCACCATTGGATCCCAGCCCACCATTGGATCCCAGTCCACCATTGGATCCCAGCCCACCATTGGATCCCAGTCCACCATTGGATCCCAGCCCACCATTGGATCCCAGTCCACCATTGGATCCCAGTCCACCATTGGATCCCAGTCCACCATTGGTTCCCAGTCCACCATTGGTTCCCAGTCCACCATTGGATCCCAGTCCACCATTAGAGAAACACTGTTCCAAACCCAGCACCACAGCTAGAAAAACTCACCACTGTCGTGACTGTGGTAAAACGTTTGCTCTAAAAGCTGACCTGCAGAGGCATATGACTCACGCCAGGAAGAGACCCAACGAATGCCACTTCTGCCAAAAACGCTACATCTCCACCTGTAAACTGGGGGCTCATGTCCAACTCTGCCACGTAGAGAAACCCTGCACCTGTTCCATTTGTAGCAAGTTCTTTAAACTCAAAAAAGAACTTTCCAGGCACATGAGGACTCACGCAGGAGAGAAATGTTTTAGCTGTGGTGATTGTGGGAAAGGCTTCAGTCTCAAGAAGGACCTAACCAGGCATAAACTGACTCACACCGGTGAGAAACCATTTAGCTGTGGTGACTGTAGGAAAAGCTTCAGTCAGAAGGGGAACCTAATTGAACATAAAAGGGCACACACAGGAGAGAAACGGTTTAGCTGTGGTGACTGTAGGAAAAGCTTCAGTCAGAAGGGCAACCTAATTGAACATAAAAGGACTCACACAGGAGAGAAACCATTTAGTTGTGGTGACTGTGGGAAAAGATTCCGTTTGAAGAGTACTCTGTTTATGCATGTTAAAAACATCCACAAAGAAAGAAAGCTATTGGGGCATTGACGTGCACATCAGAAGTGGAAAAGTTCCCAATAAGGAAGTTGCAATTCAAATGCTTTATTATCTAAATGTTGAAAGTGTGTGTGGGCGTGTGTGTGGGCGACGGAGAGAAACAAAATGGTGCAGTTTGAGGCCATGTGGTGGAGAGTGGTGCGGGCGCTGGAGATGGGAGTGTGGGCAGGGTGATGCTGGAGATGGGAGTGTGGGCAGGTGGGTCTGGGCAGGGTGATGCGGGTGCTGGAGATGGGAGTGTGGGCAGGGTGATGCGGGTGCTGGAGATGGGAGTGTGGGCAGGGTGATGCTGGAGATGGGAGTGTGGGCAGGTGGGTCTGGGCAGGGTGATGCGGGTGCTGGAGATGGGAGTGTGGGCAGGTGGGTCTGGGCAGGGGTGATGCGGACGCTGGAGATGGGAGTGTGGGCAGGTGGGTCTGGGCAGGGTGATGCGGGCGCTGGAGATGGGAGTGTGGGCAGGTGGGTCTGGGCAGGGTGATGCTGGAGATGGGAGTGTGGGCAGGGTGATGCGGGCGCTGGAGATGGGAGTGTGGGCAGGTGGGTCTGGGCAGGGGTGATGTTGTGGATGTTTGTGTGATGTTGTCGTTGGAATGTTTTGTATTGTGTTTGTAAAAAATAAAAAACAAGGAAGGAAGTCGCAAGTCTGACATGATTGTGTTCAAGGGCTTTTTGAAGTCGGAACAATTCTTCAACCATTAAGATTTTAGCAAGTTAGATAAGCAAGCTAATGTTGCTAACAATACATTTAGCTAGCTTGCTTGAAGGTGCAGTTTGGGATCTTAAAAGGATACTTCGGGATTTAGGCCTTTAGGCATTTAGGATTTAGGCCTTTAGGATTTTATTTTACAAATTGTATGTCTCTGTATCCAGTATGAAGGAAGTTAGAGGTAGTTTTGCGAGCCAATGCTAAATAGTGTTAGCACAATAACTGGAAGTCTATGGTATCTACTAGCATGCTAGCAGTTGCCATAGACTTCCAGTCATTGCGGTAACACTAGTTAGCAACTTCCTTCAAAACTACATGCCGAGACATAAAAATGGCATCCGAGAGTTCATCTGATTCAGGGGAAGTAGATAAAGGGCTTCATTGCCAAAATCCTGAACTATCCCTTTAAGCATTTCCAATGTTTTTAATCATATTGTACAAATTCTTTGTAACATCCTAGAAATTGGGATCAAGTATTATGAATCCCCTTACTTCTGCAGAGGCCATATCTCCATAAATGCCGCAGGGCTAATACAGATGCAGAGTGACCATGTATTTGTAGAGCCTTTTAAGTGCGTCGTTGAAGCACCTGTCGATACTGATAGAATCGAAAGGCAGCGCAGCTCAGCTTTCTCCATTCAAATATTACCTTATCATTAGAATTATTCCACAGTACTGACCACGGATCAGCTCCCATATAGATAGTATCACCTATGACTGCAAATATTGAGGCAGCTTATTAATGTGTACCTTATTATATAATGCGCTACATCAAGATTTGTCACCATGTTTTTACATCACCATGGTGTTGTGGAATTGTTAGATTACTTGTTAGATATTATTTCACTGTCGGAACTAGAAGCACAAGCATTTCACTACACTCGTATTAACATATTGTAACGACCCTGGATTTATAAACGCGGAAATCGACTCTGCCGCACGAGCATGCTTCATCGGCACAGTCGATGGCGCGCCGGACCTCGGGCTAGAAGGTCGAGGGTTCGAGACCTGCTCCCTGCCTGTTTCATTACAAAGGTTATCCATGTGTATATGACCAATGAAATTTGTTTTGATCATTAAACATATTCAGTCAAGAAATAACAGACAGTAGCCTACATCTGATATGTTACAGCCTTATTATAAAATGTATTAAATAAAAAAGAATCCTCATCAATCTACACACAATACCCCATAATGACAAAGCAAAAACGTTTTTTTTTCTTTTTGTGTGTGCAAATGTGTTAAAAAAAGAAACAGAAATACCTTATTTACATTAGTATTCAGACCCTTTGCTATGAGACTCGAAATTGAGCTCGGGTGCATCCTGTTTCCGCTGAGATGTTTCGACCAATTGATTGGACATGATTTTAAAAGGCACACACCTGTCTTTATAAGGTTGCACAGTTGACAATGCATGTCAGAGCAAAAACCAAGCTATATGGTCGAAGGAATTGTCTGTAGAGCTCAGAGACAGGATTGTGTTGAGGCACAGATCAGGGGAAGGGTACCAAAAAATGTTTGCAGCATTGAAGGTCCCCAAGAACACAGTGACCTCCATCATTCTTTCTGATGAAACCAAGATTGAACTCTTTGGCCTGAATGCCAGGCGTCACGTCTAGAGGAAACCTGGCACCATCCCTACGGTGAAGCATGGTGGTGGCAGCATCATGCTGTGGGGATGGGAAAGATGAACGGAGCAAAGTAAGGAGAGATCCTTGATGAAAACCTGCTCCAGAATGGTCAGGACCTCAGACTGGGGCAAAGGTTCACCTTCCAACAGGACAACAACTCTAAGCACACAGCCAAGACAACACAGGAGTGGCTTCGGGACAAGTCTCTGAATGTCCTTGAGTGGCCCAGCCAGAGCCCGGACTTGAACCCGATCGAACATCTCTGGAGAGACCTGAAAATAGCTGTGCAGCGACGCTCCCTGTCCAACCTGACAGAGCTTGAGAGGATCTGCAGAGTAGAATGGGAGACGCTCCCCAAATACAGGTGTGCCAAGCTTGTAGCATCATACCCAAGAAGACTCAAGGCTGTAATCGGTGCCAAAGGTGCTTCAACTAAGTACTGAGTAAAGCGTCTGAATAATTATGTAAATGTGTTATTTCCATTTTTAAAATTTGTATAAATTAGGAAACATTTCTAAACTTGTTTTTCCTTTGTCATTATGGGGTATTGTGTGTAGATTGATGAGGGGGAAAAAACTATTAAATACATTTTAGAATAAGGCTGAAACGTAACAAAATTTGGAAAAAGTAAAGTGGTCTGAATACTTTCCGAATGCACTGTATATACTTTATCATTGGATATTACAGCTCCAGAGGACAGACAGGAACAACACGGTGAGGTATTAGCACCCCCTGTGGTTCTCTATGATATTACAGCTACAGAGGACAGACCGACAGCTCCCGGAGTATTTCGACAGTGATGCTACATTTTTACATTTGGCTCTATACTCTTGTGTGCTAGGAATATGGGACCAAATACTAAACTTTTGACTACTTTAAGACACTAGAAGTGAATTTGTTCAAATACTTATGACAACTTCAAATGGGGGGACTAGATACATAAAGTGCTTTCATGTCTAAACTGTAAAACTGATATGTATGAAAATACCCTCAAATAAAAGGCGACATTCTGCTTCATATAAAATATTTGATCTCAAATCCAAAATGTTGGAGTACACTGCAGAGCCAATAGAAAAGTTTTAGCTTCACTGTCCAAGGGGAGAGTATATTCAATATATAATATATGTTCTTGTGGTAAATACCGGTAATACAGGGCGGTAAATACAGGGTGGTAAATACAGGGTGGTAAATACAGGGTAGTAAATACAGGGTGGTAATACAGGGTGGTAATACAGGGTTGTAAATACAGGGCGGTAATACAGGGTGGTAAATGGAGGGTGGTAAATACAGGGTGGTAAATACAGGGCGGTAATACAGGGTGGTAAATGGAGGGTGGTAAATACAGGGTGGTAAATAATACAGGGTGGTAAATACAGGGTGGTAAATGGAGGGTGGTAAATACAGGGTGGTAATACAGGGTGGTAAATACAGGGCGGTAATACAGGGCGGTAAATACAGGGTGGTAAATGGAGGGTGGTAAATACAGGGTGGTAAATACAGGGTGGTAATACAGGGTGGTAAATGGAGGGTGGTAAATACAGGGTGGTAATACAGGGTGGTAAATGGAGGGTGGTAAATACAGGGTGGTAAATGGAGGGTGGTAAATACAGGGCGGTAATACAGGGCGGTAAATACAGGGCGGTAAATACAGGGTGGTAAATACAGGGTAGTAAATACAGGGTGGTAATACAGGGTGGTAATACAGGGTGGTAATACAGGGTGGTAATGGAGGGTGGTAAATACAGGGTGGTAAATACAGGGCGGTAATACAGGGTGGTAAATGGAGGGTGGTAAATACAGGGTGGTAAATACAGGGTGGTAATACAGGGTGGTAAATGGAGGGTGGTAAATACAGGGTGGTAAATGGAGGGTGGTAAATACAGGGTGGTAAATACAGGGTGGTAATACAGGGTGGTAAATACAGGGCGGTAATACAGGGTGGTAAATGGAGGGTGGTAAATGGAGGGTGGTAAATACAGGGTGGTAAATACAGGGTGGTAATACAGGGTGGTAAATGGAGGGTGAATGTATTTCAATTGACTGATTTCCTTATATGAACTGTAACT
>NC_092116.1:28989489-29252994 GCF_045679555.1 Salvelinus alpinus
AACATGGATTCCAACATTTATTTTGCAACATTCGCGTACGCGACGTGAGCGGTGTAGTCAGGGTAGTCACGAAGATGTGGACCAATAGCAAGAGAGGGAGTGTGGTGATGTAGTGTCCACGACTAAAGAATCAATGTGGAATCTGAAAAGGCAGGTATCCCATGAGCATAATAGTGTACTTACTACGTGAACATGCTAACAGAAAGGAACGAGCTGGGTAGATAACTGTGTCATTGTAGCAAAGTATTTCTAAACTAAAAAATCAGATCGCTTCAAAGTTTCCTTTCGTTTTTGTTCTATTAGCCAATAGGCCTGAAATATTCCAACTTTCAAGGAGCTTTCCGTTTTGAAACTCTGCATCTCTGCCCAGCCTGCCAAGAGTGTCATCCCTAGTGGCTCTGCAAGCGAGGAGAGGGTCTGGCCTGCTGCTGGCCTGTTCTGTTCTGTTCTGGCCTGCTGCTGGCCTGTTCTGTTCTGGCATGTTCTGTTCTGGCCTGTTCTGTTCTGGCATGTTCTGTTCTGGCCTGTTCTGTTCTGGCCTGCTGCTGGCCTGTTCTGTTCTGGCCTGTTCTGTTCTGGCCTGCTGCTGGCCTGTTCTGTTCTGGCATGTTCTGTTCTGGCCTGTTCTGTTCTGGCCTGTTCTGTTCTGGCCTGCTGCTGGCCTGTTCTGTTCTGGCCTGTTCTGGTCTGGCCTGCTGCTGGCCTGTTCTGTTCTGGCCTGTTCTGGTCTGGCCTGTTCTCCAGTCACCATCACACGAGCCTGAAGACACAGACTCTGGACAAACTGCTGTTTGTAAACATGAATTCAAAGTGTAGAGACAATTAAGGCTTTTTTCCCCTCCATTTAATTTGTATTTAAGTCACAGCCTAGTATGTGCAATTTATAGACTACAATGATTTAATACAACACAATGTAGTTAAAATGCTCAGCCTTAATGTTCCTGTCTCTCTACCAGCCTAGTGTTGTCACACTCACTAATGTTTCACAATGGCTGTCTTTGTAGAGTATAACCTTGAAGTAATACAGCCTCAATAATTAATTTTCGTTCCTTCTTAGGCTTCCTGTCTGGCTCCTGACCTACTTAGTGTTAATATGCTGTTTTAATGGGGGCGGCAGGTAGCCTAGTGGTTAGAGCGTTGGGCCAGTAACCGAAAGGTCGAATCCCCGAGCTGACAAGGTAAAAATCTGTCGTTCTGCCCCTGAACAAGGCAGGTTAACCCACTGTTCCTAGGCTGTCATTGTAAATAGGGATTTGTTCTTAACTGACTTGCCTAGTTAAATAAAGGTTAAATATTTTTTTTTCTTCACATAATAATGTAATATGACATGAGCGACGAGCGGGATTTCCGACCGCTCAACTCCACTCACGAACTCTGGTTACCAGGCAGGATAGGTTTTAATAGACCAATAACAAAGAGTTCGCCCTCCTTTCGGCCAATAACAGCTCGTTTTCAGGTTACACGTCCATCCCATTAGGCTCCTCCTATTAGGCCCCTCTGACCACTCCCACACAGTACTAGCTAAATTCTTGCTTGAGAAATAGCATTTTGCAAAGAAGCTATTTTTGAACGTTTTAATTGAATACAATCACAGTAAGGTACTTAATTGTTACCCAGAAATGATTTTATAATGGACCTTTTAATGTTCTGATTGGAGGAGGGGAAGCTGATCTTAAATATGAAGCTTGGGGAAACTTCACGCCGGAGGGGGATGAAATTGTGGCTTCGGTGCCTATGTACTTCTCTCAGTCTCTCTCTCTCTCTCTCTCTCGCTCTCTCTCTCTCTCTCTCTCTCGCTCTCTCGCTCTCTCTCTCTCTCTCTCTCTCTCAATTCAATTCAATTCAATTGACTTTATTGACATGGCAAGTTATTATTACTTACATTGTCAAAGTATACATATCGAAAAATTTAAATAAAATATATATGTATATATATACACAAAATATATATATATTTATAAATAAATGGTGGGATTAACAGCAATAATAATAGTAGTAGTGGACATGGGATTACCATTAATAACAGCTACAACAACAATATTAATCAGAACAACAATACATTAAAGCAACAGTAGTAGACCAGTGTCAACATGACTGAGAAGACACATGACCTGGTACGAAAGACAAAACAAAACTAAGCTAAATGGGAAATATTATCAACATTACTTTGCATTTTTCACTGGCTGTCCCTCAGGCTGTGGCAGGAGGACACATATTTGGCTGCCAAAACTGCACATTTTGGCTTTTCACCCAATAAATATTTGAATTTTTCTTCATCTTTTATAGTTTCAAATTCTTTGTATTGAATTATAATTTTGGGAAAGAAATATGCTCTTAGGTCTGAGTATTTGTCACAGTGTAGTAGGAAATGCACTTCTGTCTCTACCTCTCCCCTGGAGCAGAGTGAGCACAGCCTGTCCTCCCTGGGCAGCCAGGTTTGTCTGTGACGACCGGTCTCTATAGCCAGACTGTGCTCACTGAGTCTGTACCTAGTCAATGTTTTCCTCAGTTTTCTATCAGTCACAGTGGTCAGATAGTCTGCCACCATGTACTGTCTGTTTAGAGCCAAATAGCATTGAAGTTTACTTTGATTTTTTGTGGTGTCTTTCCAATAGGTTATATATTTTTCTTTTTGTTTTGTGATGATTTGGTTGGGCCAGATTTTCTGAGGGCTGTCCCGAGGCTCTATGGGGTTGGTTTGGGTTGGTGAACTGAGCCTCAGAACCAGCTGGCTGAGGGGACTCTTCTCTGGTTTCATCTCTTGACATTGTAGAGCTGTGTGATGGAATGTTTTAGGGTCACTTGTTTTTAGATGGTTGTAAAATTTGATGGCTCTTTTTTCTATTCGAATGAGGAGGGGATATTGGCCCAATTCTGCCCTACATGCGTTATTTTGAGTTTTTCTTTGTACTTGCAATACAGTCTTGCAAAACTCTGCATGCAATACTTCAATTGGATGTTTGTCCCATTTAGTAAATTCATTATTAGACAGCGGACCCCATACTTCACTGCCATATAGAGCAATTGGTTCTATAACTGATTGAAAAATTTTGAGCCAGATTCTAATTGGAATTTCAATTTTGATGTTCCTTTTAATGGCATAGAATGCTCTTCTTGCTTTGTCTCTCAGCTCATTCACAGCCATGTGAAAGCTACCTGTGTTGCTGATATTTAGTCCTAGATATGTGTAGTTTTTGGTGTGTTCTAATAGAACTGTGTCCAAATAGAATTTATATTTGTCATCCTTATTTCCGGACCTTTTTTGGAATATCATTATATTTGTTTTTTTTAGGTTAACGGTCAGAGCCCAAGTCTGACAGAACCTGTGAAGATGATCTAGGTGTTGCTGTAACCCCTCTTTAGTGGGAGACAGCAGCACCAGGTCATCTGCGTACAGCAGACACTTGATTTCAGTGTTGTGTAGGGTGATACCAGGTGCTGCCGATTCTTCTAATGTTTTTGCCAATTCATTAATGTAGACGTTAAATAATGTTGGACTTATTGGGCAGCCCTGTTTCACTCCCCGCCCCTGAGAGAAGAAGTCTGTTTGCTTGTTGCCAATTTTAACCGCACATTTGTTTTTAGTGTACATTGATTTAATAAAATCATATGTTTTCCCTCCAATACCACTTTCTATTAGTTTATAAAAAAGACCTTCGTGCCAAATTGAATCAAATGCTTTCTTGAAATCTACAAAACACGAGTAGATTTTGCCTTTGTTTTGGTTAACTTGTTTATCAATTAGAGTGTGGAGGGTGTAAATGTGGTCTGTTGTACGATAATTTTTTAGAAATCCAATCTGGCTTCTGCTCAGGACGTTGTGTTCGTCAAGGAAATGATGTAGTCTGCTATTTATAATACTGCAGAGAATTTTCCCCAAGTTGCTGTTAACGCATATTCCTCTGTAATTATTTGGGTCAAATTTGTCTCCATTTTTATAGATTGGTGTGATCAATCCCTGGTTCCAAATATCGGGGAAAATACCTGCAGTGAGGATAATGTTGAAGAGTTTGAGTATAGCCAATTTGAATTTGTGGTCTGTATATTTGATCATTTCATTTAAAATCCCATCAGCACCACAGGCCTTTTTGGGTTGGAGATTGCATATTTTTTCCAATAATTCTTCTTCTGTAATTTGGGTATCCACAGGATTCTGATAGTCTTTGACTGCTAATTCAAGGATTTGTAATTTATCTTGTATATCTTTTTGTTCTGGGCTCTTTGTTATATTGCTGTAGAGGTTTGCAAAGTGATTTCTCCACATATCCCCATTTTGGATAGCCAACTCCTCATGATGAGGTTTGTTTAATTTATTCCAATTCTCCCAGAAGTGGTTTGATTCTATGGATTCCTCAATTCCATCCAGCTGATTTCTAATGTGCTGTTCCTTTTTTGTTCTTAGGGTGCGTTTGTATTGCTTCAGTGTTTCCCCATATTGAAGGCGTATATTTTTGTTGTCTGGTTCTCTGTGTTTTTGATTAGATATATTTCTCAATGACTTTCTTAGATTTTTGCAATCATTATCAAACCATTTTTCATTATCTGTTATTTTTGGTTTGCTCTTATGCTTCTTTAGATTAGCCAAGGAGGCTAATTTGTCAAATATAAAGTTTATGTTCCTAACGGCCAAATTTACACCTTCATTGCTGAAGGAGAATGTTAAGGCTAAAAAGTTGTCCAGGAGAGATTGTATTTTTTGGCTACTAATTGCTTTTTGGTAGATGTCTGTACTGTTTGCACTCCATCTATAGGCTTGTTTAGTACCATGTAATTGATTGGGCCATGATGCTTCATGGTTGGGTTCTGCTCTTCTCAGATACACTGTGATTTTACTGTGGTCTGAGAGAGGTGTTAGTGGGCTGACTGTGAAGGCTCTGAGAGACTCTGGGTTTAGGTCGGTGAGGAAGTAGTCTACAGTGCTGCTGCCAAGGGATGAGCTGTAGGTGTACCTACCAAAAGAGTCTCCTCTCAGCCTGCCATTGACTATGTACAGACCCAGTGTTCGACAGAGCCTCAGGAGCAGTAATCCATTTTTGTTTTTCACTTTGTCATAGTTGTTTCTGTGGGGGTATGTGGGGAGGGAAAGGTTATTGCTTCCTGGTATGTGTTTATCCCCATGACTGTTAATAGTGTCTTGTTCTTCTGCTATTCTAGCATTCAGGTCTCCACAGACCAGTACGTTGCCTTGGGCCTGAAAGTGACTAATCTCTCCCTCTAGAATGGAGAAGCTCTCTTCGTTGAAGTAGGGTGACTCTGAGGGGGGAATGTATGTGGCACAGAGGAAGACATTTTTATCTGTCAAGATAGCTTCCTTGTTGATTTTTAACCAGATAAAGAATTCTCCTGTTTTGATCAATTCGATTGAATTAATTAGTTCAGATTTATACCATATTAGCATTCCCCCTGAGTCTCTGCCCTGTTTGATTCCTTTTAATTTAGTGGATGGTATGATTATCTCCCTATAACCTAGTGGACAGCCAGTGGAAACATCACCTCTGCACCATGTTTCCTGTAGTACTAAAATATCAACATCATCAATTTCTTTCAGGAAGTCTGGGTTTCTGCTCTTTAGCCCAAAAGCAGAGGACTTCAATCCTTGTATATTCCAACATGCAACGTAAAAAGACTTCATAACTTTTTTTTTCTCTTTTCTTTACCTTTCAAAATGAGACAAACACTCACAATCCAAGAAGAACCATTAAAATAGGATTTTTCAATTAAAGTAAACTCTTATTTTGCAAATGTGATTTGTTTATCATTTAGATAGAATTTGTGTCATGCCACTTGGGTGGATGTAGTGTGAGAATGGTGGAGTTCTTGTGCTCATCTTACCATGACCCTCGGCCCATCACATGTGAGCATAGTAGACTCAGCATTTGTTTAATGTCACTCATTTGGTTGGTGGGGGCTGGGCCAGTTGCTCCTCTCACAGCCTGTGCGTAGCTCTGCCTGCTGGGCTGTGGCTCCTCCAGGTGTGGGTCTGCGGTGGGGAGGAGGGGGGTGGTAGGCCTCATCTGGGTGGCTCTGAAGCTGGGCTGGGGTGGTCTGTGCTGCGCTGGCTGTGGTGGGCATTGAGGTTGGTGGTGCTGTGGTCGTGGCTGGGGGGTCCAGGGTGCTGGTCCGGGATGTTGTCTCGGTGATCTCGGCGGGGTGGAGATTGCTCCGCTGTTCCTGGGTGGAGAGTTCGGGCTGCGGTTTAAAGCGACGTCCTTGAGAGTCTTGGCAAGGATGGGGACTGTCTCCCTGTACAGGTGAACATGGTCATAGAGACAGTCCAGATCGAGGGTGGGATGGTGGGCCAGGTGTACATTGGGTCGCAGGGCACAGTCCCGGGATAGGCTGGCGTTTATTCTTTGGGTTGTGGCAGGGTGGAAGTCCCTCCTCTGTAGAAGGGTTGACACTATGATTCTTGAGTTGGGGAAGATTGCGGAGGCCTTCTCAATCACTCCCCGTAGTGAAGTCGCCACCCTCTCCTGCTGAGCACGCAGGTCGTTGCTTCCGGTATGTATGATTATGTGGCTTGGCGACCCGAGATGGTTCTTATCAAGCAGCTCCATGGCACTTTGCGTTGTTGGGCACCACACCTTTCTCGTTTTGTGTCTAGGGAAAAGTTTCTTCTCCTGAACATACTTCCCATTTGAGTCCATTAACAGGACGATGTCAGCCAGTGTTTCTTCTGGACTGGGGGGGGCAGAGGGGGGGCTGGTGGGTGTTGGAGCTGGGGTGTGGCTGGTCTGTGTGGGTGCCACTGTCAGTGGGAGGCTGTTCTGTGGGTTGGGGAGGAGGGGTGCAGCAGCCAGGGCTGGGGAAGTCTGGCTGGTTGAGCTGGGCTCCTCTGCTGTGTGAGGGCAGGTCATAGGGTGGTGATCTATCTGCTCCTGCAGCCTGTCCTCTGCTCTCTTTCTCTCCTGCAGCTCCTCTCTTAGTGCGGTCAGCTCCTTATTGCTGCTCTGCCTGTCTTTTTGGAGCTCTCTCACCTCCTTTGTTAGATCAGCCAGCTCTCTCTTGAGTCCGTCTCTCTCTTGCTGAACCTCTTTCAGCTGTGTTGCAAAGCTGCTGTCCTGCTCTGTCCTCACCTTGGTTAGGAGCTCCTCTAAGGTGTGGTTGTCTGGTTGCTGTTTGCTCACGCTCTCCCTGAGCAGGACCACCTCCCCCTCCAGTTTGGTGAACTCATCCCTCATGGCAGCCATGGTGGTGAGGAGGGCCTGAGCCTGCTCTGCACTGAGGGGGTCGCTCTCCTCTTGGGGCGTGTCCTCCACTATGGTGGGAAGAGAGGTGCTGGATGTGCCTTGTTGGGTGGGGAGGGTAAGGGTGAGGGTGGTGCTGGGGGAGTTTGTCTTGTGGGAGGGCATGTCACTGGTGGTGTCCTTCTCTCTCTCCGCTCTCTCCTTAATGGTCTGAAAGTCTGTTTCAAACAGCCTGATGTTACCTTGCACCATGACAGTCCCAGTCTTGTAGAGGTTGATTGTTATCATGGTGCTGTCAGGGTCGTCTGTCTCTTTGATTTTCAGCTTCCACCCATTACAGATTCCCTCTTTCTTTATGCATGGGTAGTGAGAGCAGACTGCTGAGCGCCATGCATTTGGCTGGTCAGTGAGGAAGATGAGATTACTCACGTCACCGTTTTTGTAGAGGTCTGCAAAAAGGGTTTCTGGCCTCTCCTCTAGTAGTTTCTGTTTGAAAGCTTTCCTCATTGTGTCATTTTTGGCCTTTTTTGGGTAGAGAATGGATTCTGCGCTGAGGGGGAGTGGGGACATGGTGTCTGTGCGCTCTGCTACTACCGCTACTGCTGCGCTGTTCTGCTGCCCCGTTGCCATGGCAACCGATTTGTTCGTCTGCTGTTCGCGCTACTTTCAAAAATCAGCAAATATAGTGAAAAATCCGACTGAAGATATGTTTAAAGTTAGTCCGTGCTCCTTTTTGTTTTACTCACTCAGTTTGGTCGTTTGATGTAGTTGTATTAACTGACCTTGTTAGGTTTGTTCTAGCTCGTTTCTTATGGCTAGCTTGTTAGTCTGCTGGCTGGGTCTTTGTTGTGTAGCTAGCTAGCTAGACTCAAGACTTCTTAACTTGAGGCGCAAAGTTACTTTTTTTTCTATTCTGAATGTATAGAGTTGTTGTTCATCACTTCTTGTCTGGAATTCTTCTTCGATTAGAGTGTTTATCTCATTCTAAAAACCCAAAAAATCAAATATATCAGGAGCTCATGTTGAGCATGACTCTCTCTCTCTCTCTCTCTCTCTCTCAGGGTCTTCTGCCAGGGGGCGTGGTCAGGGGGACAACAAGGAGGATTCTGGGAGGAAAGGATCTGGCAGCTCGGCCAAAGTTTTGACCAGCCCGCTGGTCTCTGACCGCAAAAAGAGTGCCACACCCTCTACTGTGAGCACACACTCCACACTACTCTACTCTACTCTACTCCACACCACTCTACTCCACACCACTCTACTCCACTCCACTCCACACCACTCTATACCACTCCACTCTACACCACACCACACCACGCCACTCCTCCACGCCACACCACTCTACACCACTCTACACCACTTCACACCACTCTACACCACTCTATACCACTCCACTCTACACCACTCCACACCACTCCACATCACTCAACTCCACACCACTCTACACCACTTCACACCACTCTACACCACTCCACTCTACACCACTCTACACCACTCCACTCTACACCACTCTACACCACTCCACACCACCAAACACCACCAAACACCACCAAACACCACCAAACACCACACCACTCCACACCACTCCACACCACTCCACACCACTCTACACCACTCCACACCACCAAACATCACTCCACACCACTCTACTCCACTCCACTCCACACCACTCTACTCCACACCACTCCACTCCACTCTACACCACTCTACACCACTCCACACCACTCCACACCACTCCACACCACTCTACACCACTCCACATCACTCCACACCACTCTACTCCACACCACATAACTCCACACCACACCACTCACACCACTCCACACCACTCTACACCACTTCACACCACTCTACACCACTCCACTCTACACCACTCTACACCACTCCACACCACCAAACACCACTCCACACCACTCCACTCCACACCACTCCACACCACTCTACACCACTCTACACCACCAAACATCACTCCACACCACTCTATACCACTCCACTCTACACCACTCCACACCACTCTACACCACTCTACTCCACACCACTCTACACCACTCCACACCACTCTACACCACTCCACACCACTCTACACCACTCTACACCACTCCACTCCACTCTACTCCACACCACTCCACACCACCAAACACCACTCCACATCACTCAACTCCACTCAACTCCACACCACTCCACACCACTCTACACCACTCTACACCACTCTACACCATACCACTCTACACCACTCTACACCACTCCACACCACTCTACACCACTCCACACCACCAAACACCACTCCACACCACACCACTCCACACCACTCCACACCACTCTACACCACTCTACACCACTCTACACCACTCCACACCACTCCACACCACTCTACTCCACTCTACTCCACACCACTCTACTCCACTCTACTCCACACCACTCCACTCTACACCACTCTACACCACTCTACTCCACTCCACACCACTCCACACCACTCCACACCACTCCACACCACTCCACACCACTCTACACCACTCTACACCACTCCACACCACTCCACATCACTCCACACCACTCTACTCCACACCACATAACTCCACACCACTCCACACCACTCCACACCACACCACTCCACACCACTCTACACCACTTCACACCACTCTACACCACTTCACACCACTCTACACCACTCCACTCTACACCACTCTACACCACTCCACACCACCAAACACCACTCCACACCACTCCACACCACTCTACACCACTCTACACCACTCTACACCACTCCACACCACTCCACACCACTCTACACCACTCTACACCACTCTACACCACTCCACTCTACTCCACACCACTCCACACCACCAAACACCACTCCACTCTACACCACTCTACACCACTCTACACCACTCCACTCTACACCACTCTACACCACTCTACACCACTCTACACCACTCTACACCACTCCACACCACCAAACACCACTCCACACCACTCCACACCACTCCACACCACTCCACACCACTCCACACCACTCTACACCACTCCACACCACTCCACACCACCAAACATCACTCCACACCACTCTACTCCACACCACTCCACTCCACTCTACACCACTCTACTCCACACCACTCCACTCCACTCTACACCACTCTACACCACTCTACACCACTCTACACCACTCTACACCACTCTACACCACTCTACACCACTCCACATCACTCCACACCACTCTACTCCACACCACATAACTCCACTCCACACCACTCTACACCACTTCACACCACTCTACACCACTTCACACCACTCTACACCACTCCACTCTACACCACTCTACACCACTCCACACCACCAAACACCACTCCACTCCACACCACTCCACACCACTCCACACCACTCTACACCACTCTACACCACTCTACACCACTCCACACCACCAAACATCACTCCACACCACTCTATACCACTCCACTCTACACCACTCTACACCACTCCACACCACCAAACACCACTCCACACCACTCTACTCCACTCTACTCCACTCTACTCCACTCTACTCCACACCACTCCACTCTACACCACTCTACTCCACTCCACTCTACACCACTCTACACCACTCTACACCACTCTACACCACTCTACACCACTCTACACCACTCCACTCTACATCACTCCACACCACTCTACTCCACACCAATCTACACCACTCTACACCACTCAACACCACTCCACATCACTCTACTCCACACCACATAACTCCACACCACTCCACACCACACCACTCCACACCACACCACTCACACCACTCCACACCACTCACACCACTCACACCACTCACACCACTCACACCACTCTACACCACTCACACCACTCTACACCACTCACACCACTCTACACCACTCACTCCACACCACTCTACTCCACACCACTCTACACCACACCACTCTACTCCACTCTACTCCACACCACTCTACACCACTCACACCACTCTACTCCACACCACATAACTCCACACCACTCTACTCCACACCACTCCACACCACTCTACTCCACACCGCTCCACACCACTCTACTCCACACCACTCTACTCCACACCACTCTACTCCACACCACTCCACACCACTCTACACCACTCACACCACTCCACTCTACACCACTCTACACCACTCCACATCACTCCACACCACTCTACTCCACACCACATAACTCCACTCCACACCACTCCACACCACTCTACACCACTTCACACCACTTCACACCACTCTACACCACTCCACTCTACACCACTCTACACCACTCCACACCACCAAACACCACTCCACTCCACACCACTCCACACCACTCCACACCACTCTACACCACTCTACACCACTCCACACCACCAAACATCACTCCACACCACTCTATACCACTCCACTCTACACCACTCTACACCACTCCACACCACCAAACACCACTCCACACCACTCTACTCCACTCTACTCCACTCTACTCCACACCACTCCACTCTACACCACTCTACTCCACTCCACTCTACACCACTCTACACCACTCTACACCACTCTACACCACTCCACTCTACATCACTCCACACCACTCTACTCCACACCACTCTACACCACTCTACACCACTCCACACCACTCCACATCACTCTACTCCACACCACATAACTCCACACCACTCCACACCACTCTACACCACTCTACACCACTCCACACCACTCTACACCACTCTACTCCACTCTACTCCACACCACTCCACACCACCAAACACCACTCCACTCTACACCACTCTACACCACTCTACACCACTCTACACCACTCCACTCTACACCACTCTACACCACTCTACACCACTCTACACCACTCCACACCACTCCACACCACCAAACACCACTCCACACCACTCCACACCACTCCACACCACTCCACACCACTCTACACCACTCCACACCACTCCACACCACCAAACATCACTCCACACCACTCTACTCCACACCACTCCACTCCACTCTACACCACTCTACTCCACACCACTCCACTCCACTCTACACCACTCTACACCACTCTACACCACTCTACACCACTCTACACCACTCCACATCACTCCACACCACTCTACTCCACACCACATAACTCCACTCCACACCACTCCACACCACTCTACACCACTTCACACCACTCTACACCACTTCACACCACTCTACACCACTCCACTCTACACCACTCTACACCACTCCACACCACCAAACACCACTCCACTCCACACCACTCCACACCACTCCACACCACTCCACACCACTCCACACCACTCTACACCACTCTACACCACTCCACACCACCAAACATCACTCCACACCACTCTATACCACTCCACTCTACACCACTCCACACCACTCCACACCACTCTACTCCACTCTACTCCACTCTACTCCACTCTACTCCACACCACTCTACTCCACTCCACTCTAAACCACTCTACACCACTCTACACCACTCTACACCACTCTACACCACTCCACTCTACATCACTCCACACCACTCTACTCCACACCACTCTACTCCACACCACTCTACACCACTCTACACCACTCCACACCACTCCACATCACTCTACTCCACACCACATAACTCCACACCACTCCACACCACACCACTCCACACCACACCACTCACACCACTCCACACCACTCACACCACTCACACCACTCACACCACTCACACCACTCTACACCACTCACACCACTCTACACCACTCTACACCACTCTACTCCACACCACTCTACTCCACACCACTCTACACCACACCACTCTACTCCACTCTACTCCACACCACTCCACACCACTCTACACCACTCACACCACTCTACTCCACACCACATAACTCCACACCACTCTACTCCACACCACTCCACACCACTCTACTCCACACCGCTCCACACCACTCTACTCCACACCACTCTACTCCACACCACTCTACTCCACACCACTCCACACCACTCTACACCACTCACACCACTCCACTCTACACCACTCTACACCACTCCACATCACTCCACACCACTCTACTCCACACCACATAACTCCACTCCACACCACTCCACACCACTCTACACCACTTCACACCACTCTACACCACTTCACACCACTCTACACCACTCCACTCTACACCACTCTACACCACTCCACACCACCAAACACCACTCCACTCCACACCACTCCACACCACTCCACACCACTCCACACCACTCCACACCACTCTACACCACTCTACACCACTCCACACCACCAAACATCACTCCACACCACTCTATACCACTCCACTCTACACCACTCCACACCACCAAACACCACTCCACACCAATCTACTCCACTCTACTCCACACCACTCCACTCTACACCACTCTACACCACTCTACTCCACTCTACTCCACTCCACTCTACACCACTCTACACCACTCTACACCACTCTACACCACTCCACTCTACATCACTCCACACCACTCTACTCCACACCACTCTACACCACTCTACACCACTCCACACCACTCCACATCACTCTACTCCACACCACATAACTCCACACCACTCCACACCACACCACTCACACCACTCCACACCACTCACACCACTCCACACCACTCACACCACTCACACCACTCTACACCACTCTACACCACTCACACCACTCTACACCACTCACTCCACACCACTCTACTCCACACCACTCTACACCACACCACTCTACTCCACTCTACTCCACTCTACTCCACACCACTCCACACCACTCTACACCACTCACACCACTCTACTCCACACCACATAACTCCACACCACTCTACTCCACACCACTCCACACCACTCTACTCCACACCGCTCCACACCACTCTACTCCACACCACTCTACTCCACACCACTCCACACCACTCTACACCACTCACACCACTCCACTCTACACCACTCTACACCACTCCACACCACTCTACACCACACCATTCTACACCACTCTACACCACTCACACCACTCTACTCCACACCACTCCACTCTACACCACTCTACACCACTCCACACCACTCTACTCCACACCACTCCACACCACACCACTCTACACCACTCACACCTCTCTACTCCACACCACTCTACTCCACACCACTCTACTCCACACCACTCTACTCCACACCACTCTACTCCACACCACACCACTCTACTCCACACCACTCTACACCACTCTACTCCACAGTCGAGTTATAAGTGCATGGTTTAGATTGATGTGTTGTTGACATTGTTCTATACCACAATTATACCCTGTCTTCTTGGTCTGTCTCTCTCGCCTCTCTCTCTCCCCCCCTCCATCTCTCTCTCTCTCTCTCTCTCTCTCTCTCTCTCTCTCTCTCTACAGAATAGCATATTGTCGGGTCGCAGCAGAAACTCTCCTCTCACTGAGAGAGCTTCGCTGGACCAGGGGGTACAGAACGGCAAGGACAGGTACACACACACAGAGAGAGAGAGAGCTTGGCTCTGGCTGCTATTCCTTGCCAGGTTTTAGTCCCCAGCCGCTTGCCAGTTGGACCAGGCCGGCATGCAGCTGTTCCCTAGGGATGGTGAGCCTTCCTGGGCGTGAAAATCATCCATCACTGGACGAGGATTAGTAGACTAGGATTACTGGCTACACGACGGGCTTGTTGACACACGCAAGGATGGATACACACACACACACACACACACACACACACACACACACACACACACACACACACACACACACCCTTACTTCTCTTCCTCCTTTCACTTCTACCTGTATCTTTAAGAAGAAACTGTCTCTCCCTGCCGGTACCCTACTGTCTCTCCCTGCCGGTACCCTACTGTCTCTTCCTCCTTTCACTTCTACCTGTATCTTTAAGAAGAAACTGTCTCTCCCTGCCGGTACCCTACTGTCTCTCCCTGCCGGTACCCTACTGTCTCTCCCTGCCGGTACCCTACTGTCCCTCCCTGCCGGTACCCTACTGTCCCTCCCTGCCGGTACCCTACTGTCTCTCCCTGCCGGTACCCTACTGTCCCTCCCTGCCGGTACCCTACTGTCCCTCCCTGCCGGTACCCTACTGTCCCTCCCTGCCGGTACCCTACTGTCCCTCCCTGCCGGTACCCTACTGTCCCTCCCTGCCGGTACCCTACTGTCCCTCCCTGCCGGTACCCTACTGTCTCTCCCTGCCGGTACCCTACTGTCCCTCCCTGCCGGTACCCTACTGTCTCTCCCTGCCGGTACCCTACTGTCCCTCCCTGCCGGTACCCTACTGTCTCTCCCTGCCGGTACCCTACTGTCCCTCCCTGCCGGTACCCTACTGTCCCTCCCTGCCGGTACCCTACTGTCCCTCCCTGCCGGTATCCTACTGTCTCTCCCTGCCGGTACCCTACTGTCCCTCCCTGCCGGTACCCTACTGTCCCTCCCTGCCGGTACCCTACTGTCCCTCCCTGCCGGTACCCTACTGTCCCTCCCTGCCGGTACCCTACTGTCCCTCCCTGCCGGTACCCTACTGTCCCTCCCTGCCGGTACCCTACTGTCCCTCCCTGCCGGTACCCTACTGTCCCTCCCTGCCGGTACCCTACTGTCCCTCCCTGCCGGTACCCTACTGTCCCTCCCTGCCGGTACCCTACTGTCTCTCCCTGCCGGTACCCTACTGTCCCTCCCTGCCGGTACCCTACTGTCTCTCCCTGCCGGTACCCTACTGTCCCTCCCTGCCGGTACCCTACTGTCTCTCCCTGCCGGTACCCTACTGTCCCTCCCTGCCGGTACCCTACTGTCCCTCCCTGCCGGTACCCTACTGTCTCTCCCTGCCGGTACCCTACTGTCCCTCCCTACCGGTACCCTACTGTCCCTCCCTGCCGGTACCCTACTGTCCCTCCCTGCCGGTACCCTACTGTCCCTCCCTGCCGGTACCCTACTGTCCCTCCCTGCCGGTACCCTACTGTCCCTCCCTGCCGGTACCCTACTGTCCCTCCCTGCCGGTACCCTACTGTCCCTCCCTGCCGGTACCCTACTGTCCCTCCCTGCCGGTACCCTACTGCCTCTCCCTGCCGGTACCCTACTGTCCCTCCCTGCCGGTACCCTACTGTCTCTCCCTGCCGGTACCCTACTGTCCCTCCCTGCCGGTACCCTACTGTCCCTCCCTGCCGGTACCCTACTGTCCCTCCCTGCCGGTACCCTACTGTCCCTCCCTGCCGGTACCCTACTGTCCCTCCCTGCCGGTACCCTACTGCCCCTCCCTGCCGGTACCCTACTGTCTCTCCCTGCCGGTACCCTACTGTCCCTCCCTGCCGGTACCCTACTGTCCCTCCCTGCCGGTACCCTACTGTCCCTCCCTGCCGGTACCCTACTGTCCCTCCCTGCCGGTACCCTACTGCCTCTCCCTGCCGGTACCCTACTGCCTCTCCCTGCCGGTACCCTACTGCCTCTCCCTGCCGGTACCCTACTGTCTCTCCCTGCCGGTACCCTACTGTCCCTCCCTGCCGGTACCCTACTGTCCCTCCCTGCCGGTACCCTACTGTCCCTCCCTGCCGGTACCCTACTGTCCCTCCCTGCCGGTACCCTACTGTCCCTCCCTGCCGGTACCCTACTGTCCCTCCCTGCCGGTACCCTACTGTCCCTCCCTGCCGGTACCCTACTGTCTCTCCCTGCCGGTACCCTACTGTCCCTCCCTGCCGGTACCCTACTGTCCCTCCCTGCCGGTACCCTACTGTCCCTCCCTGCCGGTACCCTACTGTCCCTCCCTGCCGGTACCCTACTGTCCCTCCCTGCCGGTACCCTACTGTCCCTCCCTGCCGGTACCCTACTGTCCCTCCCTGCCGGTACCCTACTGTCCCTCCCTGCCGGTACCCTACTGTCCCTCCCTGCCGGTACCCTACTGTCTCTCCCTGCCGGTACCCTACTGTCCCTCCCTGCCGGTACCCTACTGTCTCTCCCTGCCGGTACCCTACTGTCCCTCCCTGCCGGTACCCTACTGTCCCTCCCTGCCGGTACCCTACTGTCCCTCCCTGCCGGTACCCTACTGTCCCTCCCTGCCGGTATCCTACTGTCTCTCCCTGCCGGTACCCTACTGTCTCTCCCTGCCGGTACCCTACCTGTCCCTCCCTGCCGGTACCCTACTGTCCCTCCCTGCCGGTACCCTACTGTCCCTCCCTGCCGGTACCCTACTGTCCCTCCCTGCCGGTACCCTACTGTCCCTCCCTGCCGGTACCCTACTGTCCCTCCCTGCCGGTACCCTACTGTCCCTCCCTGCCGGTACCCTACTGTCTCTCCCTGCCGGTACCCTACTGTCCCTCCCTGCCGGTACCCTACTGTCCCTCCCTGCCGGTACCCTACTGTCCCTCCCTGCCGGTACCCTACTGTCCCTCCCTGCCGGTACCCTACTGTCCCTCCCTGCCGGTACCCTACTGTCCCTCCCTGCCGGTACCCTACTGTCCCTCCCTGCCGGTACCCTACTGTCCCTCCCTGCCGGTACCCTACTGCCTCTCCCTGCCGGTACCCTACTGTCCCTCCCTGCCGGTACCCTACTGTCTCTCCCTGCCGGTACCCTACTGTCCCTCCCTGCCGGTACCCTACTGTCCCTCCCTGCCGGTACCCTACTGTCCCTCCCTGCCGGTACCCTACTGTCCCTCCCTGCCGGTACCCTACTGTCCCTCCCTGCCGGTACCCTACTGCCCCTCCCTGCCGGTACCCTACTGTCTCTCCCTGCCGGTACCCTACTGTCCCTCCCTGCCGGTACCCTACTGTCCCTCCCTGCCGGTACCCTACTGTCCCTCCCTGCCGGTACCCTACTGTCCCTCCCTGCCGGTACCCTACTGCCTCTCCCTGCCGGTACCCTACTGCCTCTCCCTGCCGGTACCCTACTGCCTCTCCCTGCCGGTACCCTACTGTCTCTCCCTGCCGGTACCCTACTGTCCCTCCCTGCCGGTACCCTACTGTCCCTCCCTGCCGGTACCCTACTGTCCCTCCCTGCCGGTACCCTACTGTCCCTCCCTGCCGGTACCCTACTGTCCCTCCCTGCCGGTACCCTACTGTCCCTCCCTGCCGGTACCCTACTGTCCCTCCCTGCCGGTACCCTACTGTCTCTCCCTGCCGGTACCCTACTGTCCCTCCCTGCCGGTACCCTACTGTCCCTCCCTGCCGGTACCCTACTGTCCCTCCCTGCCGGTACCCTACTGTCCCTCCCTGCCGGTACCCTACTGTCCCTCCCTGCCGGTACCCTACTGTCCCTCCCTGCCGGTACCCTACTGTCCCTCCCTGCCGGTACCCTACTGTCCCTCCCTGCCGGTACCCTACTGTCCCTCCCTGCCGGTACCCTACTGTCCCTCCCTGCCGGTACCCTACTGTCTCTCCCTGCCGGTACCCTACTGTCCCTCCCTGCCGGTACCCTACTGTCTCTCCCTGCCGGTACCCTACTGTCCCTCCCTGCCGGTACCCTACTGTCCCTCCCTGCCGGTACCCTACTGTCCCTCCCTGCCGGTACCCTACTGTCCCTCCCTGCCGGTATCCTACTGTCTCTCCCTGCCGGTACCCTACTGTCTCTCCCTGCCGGTACCCTACTGTCCCTCCCTGCCGGTACCCTACTGTCCCTCCCTGCCGGTACCCTACTGTCCCTCCCTGCCGGTACCCTACTGTCCCTCCCTGCCGGTACCCTACTGTCCCTCCCTGCCGGTACCCTACTGTCCCTCCCTGCCGGTACCCTACTGTCCCTCCCTGCCGGTACCCTACTGTCCCTCCCTGCCGGTACCCTACTGTCCCTCCCTGCCGGTACCCTACTGTCCCTCCCTGCCGGTACCCTACTGTCCCTCCCTGCCGGTACCCTACTGTCCCTCCCTGCCGGTACCCTACTGTCCCTCCCTGCCGGTACCCTACTGTCCCTCCCTGCCGGTACCCTACTGTCTCTCCCTGCCGGTACCCTACTGTCCCTCCCTGCCGGTACCCTACTGTCTCTCCCTGCCGGTACCCTACTGTCCCTCCCTGCCGGTACCCTACTGTCCCTCCCTGCCGGTACCCTACTGTCTCTCCCTGCCGGTACCCTACTGTCCCTCCCTGCCGGTACCCTACTGTCCCTCCCTGCCGGTACCCTACTGCCCCTCCCTGCCGGTACCCTACTGCCTCTCCCTGCCGGTACCCTACTGTCCCTCCCTGCCGGTACCCTACTGTCCCTCCCTGCCGGTACCCTACTGTCCCTCCCTGCCGGTACCCTACTGTCCCTCCCTGCCGGTACCCTACTGTCCCTCCCTGCCGGTACCCTACTGTCCCTCCCTGCCGGTACCCTACTGTCCCTCCCTGCCGGTACCCTACTGTCCCTCCCTGCCGGTACCCTACTGTCCCTCCCTGCCGGTACCCTACTGTCCCTCCCTGCCGGTACCCTACTGTCCCTCCCTGCCGGTACCCTACTGTCCCTCCCTGCCGGTACCCTACTGTCCCTCCCTGCCGGTACCCTACTGTCCCTCCCTGCCGGTACCCTACTGTCCCTCCCTGCCGGTACCCTACTGTCCCTCCCTGCCGGTACCCTACTGTCTCTCCCTGCCGGTACCCTACTGTCCCTCCCTGCCGGTACCCTACTGTCCCTCCCTGCCGGTACCCTACTGTCCCTCCCTGCCGGTACCCTACTGCCTCTCCCTGCCGGTACCCTACTGTCCCTCCCTGCCGGTACCCTACTGTCTCTCCCTGCCGGTACCCTACTGTCTCTCCCTGCCGGTACCCTACTGTCCCTCCCTGCCGGTACCCTACTGTCCCTCCCTGCCGGTACCCTACTGTCTCTCCCTGCCGGTACCCTACTGTCCCTCCCTGCCGGTACCCTACTGTCCCTCCCTGCCGGTACCCTACTGTCCCTCCCTGCCGGTACCCTACTGTCCCTCCCTGCCGGTACCCTACTGTCCCTCCCTGCCGGTACCCTACTGTCCCTCCCTGCCGGTACCCTACTGTCCCTCCCTGCCGGTACCCTACTGCCCCTCCCTGCCGGTACCCTACTGCCTCTCCCTGCCGGTACCCTACTGTCCCTCCCTGCCGGTACCCTACTGTCCCTCCCTGCCGGTACCCTACTGTCCCTCCCTGCCGGTACCCTACTGCCTCTCCCTGCCGGTACCCTACTGCCCCTCCCTGCCGGTACCCTACTGCCTCTCCCTGCCGGTACCCTACTGCCTCTCCCTGCCGGTACCCTACTGTCTCTCCCTGCCGGTACCCTACTGTCCCTCCCTGCCGGTACCCTACTGTCCCTCCCTGCCGGTACCCTACTGTCCCTCCCTGCCGGTACCCTACTGTCCCTCCCTGCCGGTACCCTACTGTCCCTCCCTGCCGGTACCCTACTGTCCCTCCCTGCCGGTACCCTACTGTCTCTCCCTGCCGGTACCCTACTGTCCCTCCCTGCCGGTACCCTACTGTCCCTCCCTGCCGGTACCCTACTGTCCCTCCCTGCCGGTACCCTACTGTCCCTCCCTGCCGGTACCCTACTGTCCCTCCCTGCCGGTACCCTACTGCCTCTCCCTGCCGGTACCCTACTGCCTCTCCCTGCCGGTACCCTACTGCCTCTCCCTGCCGGTACTCTACTGCCTCTCCCTGCCGGTACCCTACTGTCCCTCCCTGCCGGTACCCTACTGTCTCTCCCTGCCGGTACCCTACTGTCCCTCCCTGCCGGTACCCTACTGTCCCTCCCTGCCGGTACCCTACTGTCCCTCCCTGCCGGTACCCTACTGTCCCTCCCTGCCGGTACCCTACTGTCCCTCCCTGCCGGTACCCTACTGTCCCTCCCTGCCGGTACCCTACTGTCCCTCCCTGCCGGTACCCTACTGTCCCTCCCTGCCGGTACCCTACTGTCCCTCCCTGCCGGTACCCTACTGTCCCTCCCTGCCGGTACCCTACTGTCCCTCCCTGCCGGTATCCTACTGTCTCTCCCTGCCGGTACCCTACTGTCCCTCCCTGCCGGTACCCTACTGTCCCTCCCTGCCGGTACCCTACTGTCCCTCCCTGCCGGTACCCTACTGTCCCTCCCTGCCGGTACCCTACTGTCCCTCCCTGCCGGTACCCTACTGCCTCTCCCTGCCGGTACCCTACTGCCTCTCCCTGCCGGTACCCTACTGCCTCTCCCTGCCGGTACCCTACTGCCTCTCCCTGCCGGTACCCTACTGCCTCTCCCTGCCGGTACCCTACTGTCTCTCCCTGCCGGTACCCTACTGTCTCTCCCTGCCGGTACCCTACTGTCCCTCCCTGCCGGTACCCTACTGTCCCTCCCTGCCTCCCTGTCAACTAGCAGTCTCTCTACCGTTCCAACTGTCAGTTCTCTTCTCTCGCTAAAACAGATGCACACACACACACACACACACACACACACACACACACTTCAACCTGCCCTATGCTGTATTCAGTGAATTCTGCCCATTGGAATCATAAAAATAAAATCACATTATTTTGAATAGTTCACTTCATATTGACGTCGTAGTCATAAAATGATCATCTTAAACTTAAATCTTAAATGATTATTTTAAAATGTTTTGATTGTGTTTCTAATGTAGAAGTGCTCTCCTCCCAGGTTATCATTTAAATGGCACCTTGTTCCCTCTGTAGTACACTACTTATGACCAGGAGCACTAACCCTCCATGGAGCACCAACCCTCCATGGAGCACTAACCCTCCATGGAGCACTAACCCTCCATGGAGCACTAACCCTCCATGGAGCACTAACCCTCCATGGAGCACTAACCCTCCATGGAGCACTAACCCTCCATGGAGCACTAACCCTCCATGGAGCACTAACCCTCCATGGAGCACTAACCCTCCATGGAGCACTAACCCTACATGGAGCACTAACCCTCCATGGAGCACTAACCCTCCATGGAGCACTAACCCTCCATGGAGCACTAACCCTCCATGGAGCACTAACCCTCCATGGAGCACTAACCCTCCATGGAGCACTAACCCTCCATGGAGCACTAACCCTTCATGGAGCACTAACCCTCCATGGAGCACTAACCCTACATGGAGCACTAACCCTCCATGGAGCACTAACCCTACATGGAGCACTAACCCTACATGGCTCATGGTCTATAGTAGTGCACTATATAGGGAATAAGGTGTCATTAGACTTAAAGGGATTTAAGTGACGCTTTCAATGTTGATTTGATACGTGGCTGTGTCCCAAACGGCATGCTGTATAGTGGGCCCTGGTCTAAAGTAGTGCACTATATAGGGAATAGGGTGCCAGCCCTGCTCTAAAGTAGTGCACTATATAGGGAATAGGGTGGCGTTTTGGACACATCCCATGTCATGTTCATCATCATTAACCTAAATACAGTGTGGAGTTGTCCTCCCTCCCCCCCTCCCTTCCCCACTCCCTCCCTCTCTTCTTCCCTCCCTCCCTCTCTCCCATCTCTCTCTCTCTCCCCCTCCCATCCCTCTCTCCCCCTCCCATCTATCTCTTTCCCTCCCATCTATCTCTCCCCCTCCCATCTATCTCTCCCCCTCCCATCTATCTCTCTCCCACCCATCCCTCTCTCCCCCTCCCATCCCTCTCTCCCCCTCCCATCTCTCTCTCTCTCTCTCTCTCTCTCCCTCTCTCCCCCTCCCATCTCTCTCTCTCTCTCTCTCTCTCTCTCCCCCTCCCATCTCTCTCCCCCTCCCATCTCTCTCCCCCTCCCATCCCTCTCCCTCCCATCCCTCTCTCTCCCTCCCATCTCTCTCTCTCCCTCCCATCTCTCTCTCTCTCTCTCCCATCTCTCTCTCTCCCTCTCTCTCTCTCCCATCTCTCCTTCTCTCCCTCCCATCTCTCTCTCCCTCTCTCCCCCTCCCATCTCTCTCTCTCTCTCTCTCTCTCTCTCTCTCTCTCTCTCTCTCTCTCTCTCTCTCTCTCTCTCTCTCTCTCTCTCTGTGTATAAAGGGATTAGTGATGGAATATTAACTGTGGTGTTGTAAAGGTCTGCAGACTGCCTCTAGTAGTCTTCACACAACCTCCAGTCCTGAATAAATACTGTTATTTTCCCACCACAAGCCATGCTAATCCCTGTCTGTCTGTCTTTCCTCTTCTTTGGGCTGTATGGCTGTTCTGTCACTATGTAATCAGCAGTCTGTTGCTTTGACCTCCATTGAACCTCCTCTCTTTCTTTCTTTCTCCCTCTCTGTCTCTGTCTCTGTCTCTGTCTCTGTGTGTGTGTGTGTGTGTGTGTGTGTGTGTGTGTGTGTGTGTGTGTGTGTGTGTGTGTGTGTGTGTGTGTGTGTGTGTGTGTTTAAGCTCTTGTCAACAACTCTCTACTTCTGCTCCCCTGTATTTATTAAAGTCTATTTCCACTCTTTTACTCCTGTCCTCTCTTCTCCCCCTCCCCTTCTCCCCCTCCCCTTCTCTCCCTCCCCTTCTCTCCCTCCCCTCCTCCCTCCCCTTCTCTCTCTCCCCTCCTCCCTCCCCTTCTCTCCCTCCACTTCTCTCCCTCTACCTTCTCCCCCTCCCCTCCTCCCTCCCCTTCTATGCCTCCCCCCTCCCCTTCTCTCCCTCCCCTCCTCCCTCCCCTTCTCTCCCTCTACCTTCTCTCCCTCCCCTTCTCTCTCTCCCCTTCTCTCTCTCCCCTTCTCTCCCTCCCCTTCTCTCCCTCCCCTCCCCTCCTCCCTCACCTTCTCCCTCCCCTCCTCCCTCACCTTCTCCCCCTCCCCTTCTCCCCCTCCCCTCCCCTTCTCTCCCCTCCCCTTCTCCCCCTCCCCTCCTCCCTCCCCTCCTCCCTCCCCTTCTCTCCCTCCCCTCCTCCCTCCCCTTCTCTCCCTCCCCTCCTCCCTCCCCTTCTCTCCCTCCCCTCCTCCCTCCCCTTCTCTCCCTCCCCTTCTCTCCCTCCCCTCCTCCCTCCCCTTCTCTCCCTCCCCTTCTCTCCCTCTACCCCCTCCCCTCCTCCCTCCCCTTCTCTCCCTCCCCTTCTCTCTCTCCCCTTCTCTCTCTCTCCCCTTCTCTCTCTCTCCCCTTCTCTCTCTCCCCTTCTCTCTCCCTCCCCTCCTCCCTCCCCCTCTCTCTCTCCCCTTCTCTCTCTCTCCCCTTCTCTCTCTCTCCCCTTCTCTCTCTCTCCCCTTCTCTCCCTCTACCTTCTCCCCCTCCCCTCCTCCCTCCCCTTCTCTCCCTCCTCCCTCCCCTTCTCTCCCTCCCCCTCCCCTTCTCTCCCTCCCCCTCCCCTTCTCTCCCTCCCCCTCCCCTTCTCTCCCTCCCCTTCTCTCTCTCTCCCCTTCTCTCCCTCCACTTCTCCCCCTCCCCTTCTCTCTCTCTCCCCTTCTCTCTCTCTCCCCTTCTCTCTCTCTCCCCTTCTCTCTCTCTCCCCTCTCTCTCTCCCCTCCCCTCCTCCCTCCCCTTCTCTCTCTCTCCCCTTCTCTCTCCCCTTCTCTCCCTCCCCTTCTCTCCCTCTACCTTCTCCCCCTCCTCTCCACCCTCCCCTTCTCTCCCTCCCCCTCCCCTTCTCTCCCTCCCCTTCTCTCCCCCTCCCCCTTCTCCCCCTCCCCTCCTCCCTCCCCTTCTCCCCCTCCCCTTCTCTCCCTCTACCTTCTCCCCCTCCCTCCCCTTCTCTCCTCCCGCCCCTTCTCTACCTTCTCCCCCTCCTCCCTCCTCTTCTCCTCCCTCCCATTCTCCCCCTCCCTCCCCTTCTCCCCCTCCCCTATGCTGAAAGTGTTATTGTTTTTCTGCTCCTAACCATGCTTATTCCATCCACGCCCTGCCCGCCCTCACACACTCCTGTCATGCATGTGTGTGTGTGTATGTGTGTCGGGCGGGCGCTCCCCTCCCCCTACCAGCCTGAACACCCCCGGGTCCCGAGCCTCCACCTCGTCTGCTGCTGCCATCCTCTCCTCTTCCTCCTCTTCCTCCCGTCCCCGCCACCACAAGTCCCTGTCCACCTCCAACCACCCCTGTCCGCCTCCCGGCCCTGACTTCCACGCACTGCACCACCGGCCCAGGCAAGTGGCCTCTAACCCCCTTAATACACCCTGCTAGACCCCCTCCCTGAAGCCCCGGGTCTGGAGGAGAGAGGGAGGGAGAGCGAGGGGGATGGAAAGATAAATTGAGGATGGTTTTTTCAGAAGCAGGAAGAGTGGAGAGACGGACAGAGGAGAGGGAGGGAGAGACGGACAGAGGAGAGGGAGCGAGGGAGAGACGGACAGAGGAGAGGGAGCGAGGGAGAGACGGACAGAGGAGAGGGAGAGAGGGAGAGACGGACAGAGGAGAGGGAGGGACGTACAGAGGAGAGGGAGGGACGGACAGAGGAGAGGGGGGGAGGGACGGACAGAGGAGAGGGAGGGAGGGGGGGAGGGACGGACAGAGGAGAGGGAGGGAGGGAGGGAGGGACAGAGGAGAGGGAGGGAGGGAGGGACGGACAGAGGAGAGGGGGAGAGAGGGAGGGACGGACAGAGGAGAGGGAGGGAGGGAGGGAGGGACGGACAGAGGAGAGGGGGGAGAGAGGGAGGGACGGACAGAGGAGAGGGAGGGAGGGAGGGAGGGACGGACAGACGAGAGGGAGGGAGGGACGGACAGAGGAGAGGGGGGGAGGGAGGGAGGGACGGACAGAGGAGAGGGAGGGAGAGACGGACAGAGGAGAGGGAGAGACGGACAGAGGAGAGGGAGCGAGGGAGAGACGGACAGAGGAGAGGGAGAGACGGACAGAGGAGAGGGAGAGACGGACAGAGGAGAGGGAGAGACGGACAGAGGAGAGGGAGAGACGGACAGAGGAGAGGGAGGGACGTACAGAGGAGAGGGAGGGAGAGACGGAGGGACGGACAGAGGAGAGGGAGGGAGGGAGGGAGGGACGGACAGAGGAGAGGGAGGGAGAGACGGACAGAGGAGAGGGAGAGACGGACAGAGGAGAGGGAGAGACGGACAGAGGAGAGGGAGAGAGGGAGAGACGGACAGAGGAGAGGGAGAGACGGACAGAGGAGAGGGAGAGACGGACAGAGGAGAGGGAGGGACGGACAGAGGAGAGGGGGGGAGGGACGGACAGAGGAGAGGGAGGGAGGGAGGGACGGACAGAGGAGAGGGAGGGAGGGAGGGACGGACAGAGGAGAGGGGGAGAGAGGGAGGGACGGACAGAGGAGAGGGAGGGAGGGACGGACAGACGAGAGGGAGGGAGGGAGGGAGAGACGGACAGACGAGAGGGAGGGAGGGAGAGACGGACAGAGGAGAGGGAGGGAGGGAGGGAGAGACAGTGGGGAGGGAGGGAGGGAGAGACGGACAGACGAGAGGGAGGGAGGGAGAGACGGACAGAGGAGAGGGAGGGAGGGAGGGAGAGACAGTGGGGAGGGAGGGACGGACGGACGAGAGGGAGGGAGGGACGGACGGACGAGAGGGAGGGAGGGACGGACAGACGAGAGGGAGGGAGGGAGGGAGAGACGGACAGAGGAGAGGGAGGGAGGGAGGGAGAGACAGTGGGGAGGGAGGGAGGGACGGACAGAGGAGAGGGAGGGAGAGACGGACAGAGGAGAGGGAGCGAGGGAGAGACGGACAGAGGAGAGGGAGAGACGGACAGAGGAGAGGGAGAGAGGGAGAGACGGACAGAGGAGAGGGAGAGACGGACAGAGGAGAGGGAGAGACGGACAGAGGAGAGGGAGGGACGGACAGAGGAGAGGGGGGGAGGGACGGACAGAGGAGAGGGAGGGAGGGAGGGACGGACAGAGGAGAGGGAGGGAGGGAGGGACGGACAGAGGAGAGGGGGGGAGAGAGGGAGGGACGGACAGAGGAGAGGGAGGGAGGGACGGACAGACGAGAGGGAGGGAGGGAGGGAGAGACGGACAGACGAGAGGGAGGGAGGGAGAGACGGACAGAGGAGAGGGAGGGAGGGAGGGAGAGACAGTGGGGAGGGAGGGAGGGAGAGACGGACAGACGAGAGGGAGGGAGGGAGAGACGGACAGAGGAGAGGGAGGGAGGGAGGGAGAGACAGTGGGGAGGGAGGGACGGACGGACGAGAGGGAGGGAGGGACGGACGGACGAGAGGGAGGGAGGGACGGACAGACGAGAGGGAGGGAGGGAGGGAGAGACGGACAGACGAGAGGGAGGGAGGGAGAGACGGACAGAGGAGAGGGAGGGAGGGAGGGAGGGAGGGAGGGAGAGACAGTGGGGAGGGAGGGACGGACGGACGGTGGAGAGGGAGGGAAGGTCAGTGGGGTGTGAGGGAGTGGGAAATGTGTAAACACTTGGTGTGCTCTTTCTCAATTTGTCTTTTGATGATTCCTCGCCTCAACCTTATTGGAGAAGGTCCCACCCCTCTGACCTTCTTCTCCATTGGGTTTTCAGAAGGAGACGAGGAGATAGGATGCAAGGAATTGAGACAATATGATTGAGAAAGAGCCTGAGAGAGTGAACGGGACGATGGTTTGTGAAGGGAGGGAGTTTTCTGACTGAATGAGCAAATGCTTCCATGTTCCGATATCCGTCCTCTCACCCAACCAACGCCAGATTGACCCAGTAGTACCGTAGTAATTATCTTATTTGACATTTTGAAGAATGAAATCTCTTTTGAGATGCACGATCTCGTTTTCAAGTGTCCAAATATATACTTTAACTACTGCTACAACTACTAATACAACTAAGTACTTATATACATATTTACTAATATCTTGACATGGTGATGTTTCTATTAGTTTACAGTTAGTTCTGAACCCTATTTCTTGAAATCACCGTGTGATTTTTTTTATAGGTAAATTATTTCCAGTCAGTTGGGCCTTTTGTATCTGAAAGATGTACCTTTTGTAATTTGCTGCTGTGGTTGAAAAGAGTAGCGTGGGTCTTGTAAAGGTAGGTGTTCCTTTAATAATATATACAGGGACATTCAGAAATAAATTGGTCCCAATGCAGTTGTCTTCCGTTGGGGGAGTGACAGTCCGTTTAGTGATTCAGACAATGTCTTATAATGGCATCCAGGAATTAATCTGCAAATTATTGACAAGAGGTTTGGGAGTAGGGTTGTGAAAGTTTAAACAAAATTGGGATGCTTTAACGTTAAGAAAAATCCCTAATGGAAACTTTATTATATATTTTTCTTCTCCCTCCCACTAAATGTGAACGACAATGCAGCTGGTTGACTCTCTGTGTGTTCAGTCTGTTGCATGTGGAATCTCCTATTTATTGATGATAGGCCCTGCTTTACTGAAGTTGATCGTGCTTCATTATCCGTCCGTAACGGTAGGCCTGGGTGACTGTGGTAGATATAACTTAATTATCCGTCCGTAGCGGTAGGCCTGGGTGACTGTGGTAGATATAACTTCATTATCCGACCGTAACGGTAGGCCTGGGTGACTGTGGTAGATATAACTTCATTATCCGACCGTAACGGTAGGCCTGGGTGACTGTGGTAGATATAACTTCATTATCCGTCCGTAGCGGTAGGCCTGGGTGACTGTGGTAGATATAACTTCATTATCCGTCCGTAGCGGTAGGCCTGGGTGACTGTGGTAGATATAACTTCATTATCCGACCGTAACGGTAGGCCTGGGTGACTGTGGTAGATATAACTTCATTATCCGTCCGTAGCGGTAGGCCTGGGTGACTGTGGTAGATATAACTTCATTATCCGACCGTAGCGGTAGGCCTGGGTGACTGTGGTAGATATAACTTCATTATCAGTCCGTAGTGGTAGGCCTGGGTGACTGTGGTAGATATAACTTCATTATCAGTCCGTAGCGGTAGGCCTGGGTGACTGTGGTAGATATAACTTCATTATCCGTCCGTAGCGGTAGGCCTGGGTGACCGTGGTAGATGTAACTTCATTATCCGACCGTAGCGGTAGGCCTGGGTGACCGTGGTAGATATAACTTCATTATCAGTCCGTAGCGGTAGGCCTGGGTGACATAACTTCATTATCCGACCGTAACGGTAGGCCTGGGTGACTGTGGTAGATATAACTTCATTATCCGTCCGTAGCGGTAGGCCTGGGTGACCGTTGTAGATATAACTTCATTATCCGACCATAGCGGTAGGCCTGGGTGACTGTGGTAGATATAACTTCATTATCAGTCCGTAGCGGTAGGCCTGGGTGACCGTGGTAGATATAACTTCATTATCCGACCGTAGCGGTAGGCCTGGGTGACTGTGGTAGATATAACTTCATTATCAGTCCGTAGCGGTAGGCCTGGGTGACATAACTTCATTATCCGACCGTAACGGTAGGCCTGGGTGACTGTGGTAGATATAACTTCATTATCCGTCCGTAACGGTAGGCCTGGGTGACCGTTGTAGATATAACTTCATTATCCGACCATAGCGGTAGGCCTGGGTGACTGTGGTAGATATAACTTCATTATCAGTCCGTAGCGGTAGGCCTGGGTGACCGTGGTAGATATAACTTCATTATCCGACCGTAGCGGTAGGCCTGGGTGACTGTGGTAGATATATAACTTCATTATCTGTCCGTAGCGGTAGGCCTGGGTGACCGTGGTAGATATAACTTCATTATCAGTCCGTAGCGGTAGGCCTGTGTGACCGTGGTAGATATAACTTCATTATCCGTCCGTAGCGATAGGCCTGGGTGACCGTGGTAGATATATAACTTCATTATCTGTCCGTAGCGGTAGGCCTGGGTGACCGTGGTAGATATAACTTCATTATCAGTCCGTAGCGGTAGGCATGTGTGACCGTGGTAGATATAACTTCATTATCAGTCCGTAGCGGTAGGCATGTGTGACCGTGGTAGATATAACTTCATTTTCAGTCCGTAGCGGTAGGCCTGGGTGACTGCGGTAGATATAACTTCATTATCCGACCGTAGCGGTAGGCCTGGGTGACTGTGGTAGATATAACTTCATTATCCGACCGTAGCGGTAGGCCTGGGTGACTGTGGTAGATATAACTTCATTATCAGTCCGTAGTGGTAGGCTTGGGTGACTGTGGTAGATATAACTTCATTATCCGACCGTAACGGTAGGCCTGGGTGACTGTGGTAGATATAACTTCATTATCCGTCCGTAGCGGTAGGCCTGGGTGACCGTTGTAGATATAACTTCATTATCCGACCGTAGCGGTAGGCCTGGGTGACCGTGGTAGATGTAACTTCATTATCAGTCCGTAGCGGTAGGCCTGGGTGACATAACTTCATTATCCGACCGTAACGGTAGGCCTGGGTGACTGTGGTAGATATAACTTCATTATCCGACCATAGCGGTAGGCCTGGGTGACTGTGGTAGATATAACTTCATTATCAGTCCGTAGCGGTAGGCCTGGGTGACCGTGGTAGATATAACTTCATTATCCGACCGTAGCGGTAGGCCTGGGTGACTGTGGTAGATATAACTTCATTATCAGTCCGTAGCGGTAGGCCTGGGTGACATAACTTCATTATCCGACCGTAACGGTAGGCCTGGGTGACTGTGGTAGATATAACTTCATTATCCGTCCGTAACGGTAGGCCTGGGTGACCGTTGTAGATATAACTTCATTATCCGACCATAGCGGTAGGCCTGGGTGACTGTGGTAGATATAACTTCATTATCAGTCCGTAGCGGTAGGCCTGGGTGACCGTGGTAGATATAACTTCATTATCCGACCGTAGCGGTAGGCCTGGGTGACTGTGGTAGATATATAACTTCATTATCTGTCCGTAGCGGTAGGCCTGGGTGACCGTGGTAGATATAACTTCATTATCAGTCCGTAGCGGTAGGCCTGTGTGACCGTGGTAGATATAACTTCATTATCAGTCCGTAGCGGTAGGCCTGGGTGACTGTGGTAGATATAACTTCATTATCCGTCCGTAGCGGTAGGCCTGGGTGACCGTGGTAGATGTAACTTCATTATCCGACCGTAGCGGTAGGCCTGGGTGACCGTGGTAGATATAACTTCATTATCAGTCCGTAGCGGTAGGCCTGGGTGACATAACTTCATTATCCGACCGTAACGGTAGGCCTGGGTGACTGTGGTAGATATAACTTCATTATCCGTCCGTAACGGTAGGCCTGGGTGACCGTTGTAGATATAACTTCATTATCCGACCATAGCGGTAGACCTGGGTGACTATGGTAGATATAACTTCATTATCAGTCCGTAGCGGTAGGCCTGGGTGACCGTGGTAGATATAACTTCATTATCCGACCGTAGCGGTAGGCCTGGGTGACTGTGGTAGATATAACTTCATTATCAGTCCGTAGCGGTAGGCCTGGGTGACATAACTTCATTATCCGACTGTAACGGTAGGCCTGGGTGACTGTGGTAGATATAACTTCATTATCCGTCCGTAACGGTAGGCCTGGGTGACCGTTGTAGATATAACTTCATTATCCGACCATAGCGGTAGGCCTGGGTGACTGTGGTAGATATAACTTCATTATCAGTCCGTAGCGGTAGGCCTGGGTGACCGTGGTAGATATAACTTCATTATCCGACCGTAGCGGTAGGCCTGGGTGACTGTGGTAGATATATAACTTCATTATCTGTCCGTAGCGGTAGGCCTGGGTGACCGTGGTAGATATAACTTCATTATCAGTCCGTAGCGGTAGGCCTGTGTGACCGTGGTAGATATAACTTCATTATCCGCCCGTAGCGGTAGGCCTGGGTGACCGTGGTAGATATATAACTTCATTATCTGTCCGTAGCGGTAGGCCTGGGTGACCGTGGTAGATATAACTTCATTATCAGTCCGTAGCGGTAGGCATGTGTGACCGTGGTAGATATAACTTCATTATCAGTCCGTAGCGGTAGGCATGTGTGACCGTGGTAGATATAACTTCATTTTCAGTCCGTAGCGGTAGGCCTGGGTGACTGCGGTAGATATAACTTCATTATCCGACCGTAGCGGTTGGCCTGGGTGACTGTGGTAGATGTAACTTCATTTTTCCGACCGTAGCGGTAGGCCTGGGTGACTGTGGTAGATGTAACTTCATTTTTCCGACCTTAGCGGTAGGCCTGTGTGACCGTGGTAAATATAACTTCATTATCCGACCGTAGCGGTAGGCCTGGGTGACTGTGGTAGATATAACTTGTGTGTGTGTGTGTGTTCAGGTGTGTGTTCAGTGTGTGTGTGTTCAGGTGTGTGTTCAGTGTGTGTGTGTTCAGTGTGTGTGTGTGTTCAGTGTGTGTGTGTTCAGGTGTGTGTTCAGTGTGTGTGTGTTCAGGTGTGTGTTCAGTGTGTGTTCAGTGTGTGTGTGTTCAGTGTGTGTGTGTTCAGGTGTGTGTTCAGAATGTGTGTGTTCAGGTGTGTGTTCAGTGTGTGTTCAGTGTGTGTGTGTTCAGGTGTGTGTTCAGTGTGTGTGTGTTCAGGTGTGTGTTCAGTGTGTGTGTGTGTGTGTGTTCAGTGTGTGTGTGTTCAGTGTGTGTGTGTTCAGTGTGTGTGTGTGTGTGTTCAGTGTGTGTGTGGGCAGGTGTGTGTTCAGTGTGTGTGTGTTCAGTGTGTGTGTTCAGTGTGTGTGTTCAGTGTGTGTGTGTGTGTGTGTTCAGTGTGTGTGTGTTCAGTGTGTGTGTGTGTTCAGTGTGTGTGGGGGCAGGTGTGCTTACTGACTTGATCTCTCTGCGACCCCAAACAACAGCTCTGATGGCTTTGTGGATTATCTAAACATCACGAAACACACACACTCTGGGGACACACACACACACACACTCTGGGGACAGACACACACACACTCTGGACACACACACACACACACACTCTGGGGACAGACACACACACACACACTCTGGGGACAGACACACACACACACACTCTGGGGACAGACACACACACACACACTCTGGGGACAGACACACACACACACACTCTGGGGACAGACACACACACACACACTCTGGGGACAGACACACACACACACTCTGGGACAGAGACATATATATCCCGTTCCAGACTACCCCTCTATCATGGTAATAGATTTGGCACCACAGGTGTGAAGGACTTGGCTCTGACCAACGTTGGAGGGTAGCAGCCATTATCATCTATATTTAACTAGGCAAGTCAGTTAATAAGAACAAATTCTTAATTACAATGACGGCCTAGGAGCAGCGGGTTAAACTGCCTTGTTCAGGGGCAGAACGACAGATTTTTACCTTGTCAGCTCGGGGATTTGATCCCAGCAACCTTTCGGTTACTGAACCATCGCTCTAACCACTAGGCTACCTGCCGCCCCCATTATGCTACATTCTGTTATATAGCCATGGTGTACGTAGTAGTGTACCTTTTGTGTGTGTCTGCTATCCAAATGTTTATATAGAAGTTCACTACTCTAATCCACCCCTCCATCTCCTCCTCTCCGTCTTCACCTCTCTCCGTCTCCTAACAGCACTCCCCACCAGAGACCACCTGGCGCGTCCCCCTCAGCCCACAACATCAGCAGCTCCGCGGTGACGGACCGGACCAACTTCTCCCGGGGGGTGGCCATCCGCAGCACCTTCCACGCAGGTAATATTAAATGTTATTATACTTCCCCACACGCTGTTCCAGCTCCGTGGCGATCAGGTTGAAGCTACTGAATCACACCTGTGGTTCTCTCTGGTTCTCTCTGGTTCTCTCTGGTTCTCTGTGGTTCTCTGGTTCTCTGTGATTCTCTGTGGTTCTCTGGTTCTCTCTGGTTCTCTGTGTGGTTCTCTGTGATTCTCTGTGGTTCTCTGGTTCTCTGTGGTTCTCTGTCAGTGTCGTCTTGCATTACACTCATCTGCTGGTGGTGCTGTCATATCACTGAGTTTCAGTTTAAATGTTTCCGTCTTCTAACTGGGACGGTCAGCAGCGAGGGGCCTCTAACTGGGACGGTCAGCAGAGAGGGGCCTCTAACTGGGACGGTCAGCAGAGAGGGGCCTCTAACTGTGACCTACTATACACGCCGGCAGTGTCTCAAAACGCTTATCTGAGGTGTCCACAATGTGTATTTGATGTAACCAGCAGGGTTCTCCTTACTGCTCGGCTCACCCTCCCCCTCCCTCAGCCACTTCTCTAAATTCCCTCCCTCCCTCTAACAGGACAGCAGAGAGGTGCCAGAGACCAGCAGGGTTCTCCTTACTGCGCGGCTCCCCTCCCCCTCCCTCAGACACTTCTCTAAATTCCCTCCCTCCCTCTAACAGGACAGCAGAGAGGTGCCAGAGACCAGCAGGGTTCTCCGGGGGCGCCAGTCTCCCCCTCCCTCAGCCACGGCAACAGCCAGACCAGAAGACCTGGGGCCACCGGTATCTTCTCCAAGTTCACCTCCAAATTCGTACGCAGGTGAGACAAGGTGGAGGGAGGGAGGGGAGAGAAGGGGAGGATGGGGGAAAGGAAAGAAGGGGGGGGGTAGTCTGGGGTTAGGGGGGGTAGAGATAATGGAGGGTTTTGACTGGACAGACTGACTGACTGACTGACTGGACAGACTGACTGGACAGACTGACTGACTGACTGACTGACTGACTGACAGACTGACTGACTGACTGGACTGGACAGACTGACTGACTGACTGGACAGACTGACTGACTGACTGACTGGACAGACTGACTGACTGGACAGACTGACTGACTGACTGACTGACTGGACAGACTGACTGACTGGACAGACTACCCAGTGAGTCTCTCTCCTGTCCTCTACCTACCCTGTGAGTCTCTCCTGTCCTCTACCTACCCTGTGAGTCTCTCTCCTGTCCTCTACCTACCCTGTGAGTCTCTCTCCTGTCCTCTACCTACCCTGTGAGTCTCTCCTGTCCTCTACCTACCCAGTGAGTCTCTCCTGTCCTCTACCTACCCTGTGAGTCCCTCTACTGTCCTCTACCTACCCTGTGAGTCTCTCTCCTGTCCTCTACCTACCCTGTGAGTCTCTCTTCTGTCCTCTACCTACCCTGTGAGTCTCTCTCCTGTCCTCTACCTACCCAGTGAGTCCCTCTACTGTCCTCTACCTACCCTGTGAGTCTCTCTCCTGTCCTCTACCTACCCAGTGAGTCTCTCCTGTCCTCTACCTACCCTGTGAGTCTCTCTTCTGTCCTCTATCTACCCAGTGAGTCCCTCTACTGTCCTCTACCTACCCTGTGAGTCTCTCTCCTGTCCTCTACCTACCCAGTGAGTCTCTCCTGTCCTCTACCTACCCTGTGAGTCTCTCTCCTGTCCTCTACCTACCCTGTGAGTCTCTCTTCTGTCCTCTACCTACCCTGTGAGTCTCTCTTCTGTCCTCTACCTACCCTGTGAGTCCCTCTACTGTCCTCTACCTACCCTGTGAGTCTCTCTCCTGTCCCCTACCTACCCTGTGAGTCCCTCTACTGTCCTCTACATACCCTGTGAGTCCCTCTACTGTCCTCTACATACCCTGTGAGTCTCTCTCCTGTCCTCTACCTACCCTGTGAGTCTCTCTTCTGTCCTCTACCTACCCTGTGAGTCTCTCTTCTGTCCTCTACCTACCCTGTGAGTCCCTCTACTGTCCTCTACCTACCCAATGAGTCCCTCTACTGTCCTCTACCTACCCTGTGAGTCTCTCTTCTGTCCTCTACCTACCCTGTGAGTCCCTCTACTGTCCTCTACCTACCCTGTGAGTCTCTCTCCTGTCCTCTACCTACCCTGTGAGTCTCTCCTGTCCTCTACCTACCCTGTGAGTCTCTCTCCTGTCCTCTACCTACCCTGTGAGTCTCTCCTGTCCTCTACCTACCCAGTGAGTCTCTCCTGTCCTCTACCTACCCTGTGAGTCCCTCTACTGTCCTCTACCTACCCTGTGAGTCTCTCTCCTGTCCTCTACCTACCCTGTGAGTCTCTCTTCTGTCCTCTACCTACCCTGTGAGTCTCTCTCCTGTCCTCTACCTACCCAGTGAGTCCCTCTACTGTCCTCTACCTACCCTGTGAGTCTCTCTCCTGTCCTCTACCTACCCAGTGAGTCTCTCCTGTCCTCTACCTACCCTGTGAGTCTCTCTTCTGTCCTCTATCTACCCAGTGAGTCCCTCTACTGTCCTCTACCTACCCTGTGAGTCTCTCTCCTGTCCTCTACCTACCCAGTGAGTCTCTCCTGTCCTCTACCTACCCTGTGAGTCTCTCTCCTGTCCTCTACCTACCCTGTGAGTCTCTCTTCTGTCCTCTACCTACCCTGTGAGTCTCTCTTCTGTCCTCTACCTACCCTGTGAGTCCCTCTACTGTCCTCTACCTACCCTGTGAGTCTCTCTCCTGTCCTCTACCTACCCTGTGAGTCCCTCTACTGTCCTCTACATACCCTGTGAGTCCCTCTACTGTCCTCTACATACCCTGTGAGTCTCTCTCCTGTCCTCTACCTACCCTGTGAGTCTCTCTTCTGTCCTCTACCTACCCTGTGAGTCTCTCTTCTGTCCTCTACCTACCCTGTGAGTCCCTCTACTGTCCTCTACCTACCCAGTGAGTCCCTCTACTGTCCTCTACCTACCCTGTGAGTCTCTCTTCTGTCCTCTACCTACCCTGTGAGTCCCTCTACTGTCCTCTACCTACCCTGTGAGTCTCTCTCCTGTCCTCTACCTACCCTGTGAGTCTCTCCTGTCCTCTACCTACCCTGTGAGTCTCTCTCCTGTCCTCTACCTACCCTGTGAGTCTCTCTCCTGTCCTCTACCTACCCTGTGAGTCTCTCTCCTGTCCTCTACCTACCATGTGAGTCTCTCCTGTCCTCTACCTACCCAGTGAGTCTCTCTTTTGTCCTCTACCTACCCTGTGAGTCTCTCTTCTGTCCTCTACCTACCCTGTGAGTCTCTCTCCTGTCCTCTACCTACCAAGTGAGTCTCTCTCCTGTCCTCTACCTACCCTGTGAGTCTCTCTCCTGTCCCCTACCTACCCAGTGAGTCTCTCTCCTGTCCTCTACCTACCCAGTGAGTCCCTCTACTGTCCTCTACCTACCCTGTGAGTCTCTCTCCTGTCCTCTACCTACCCTGTGAGTCTCTCTTCTGTCCTCTACCTACCCTGTGAGTCTCTCTCCTGTCCTCTACCTACCCAGTGAGTCCCTCTACTGTCCTCTACCTACCCTGTGAGTCTCTCTCCTGTCCTCTACCTACCCAGTGAGTCTCTCCTGTCCTCTACCTACCCTGTGAGTCTCTCTTCTGTCCTCTATCTACCCAGTGAGTCCCTCTACTGTCCTCTACCTACCCTGTGAGTCTCTCTCCTGTCCTCTACCTACCCAGTGAGTCTCTCCTGTCCTCTACCTACCCTGTGAGTCTCTCTCCTGTCCTCTACCTACCCTGTGAGTCTCTCTTCTGTCCTCTACCTACCCTGTGAGTCTCTCTTCTGTCCTCTACCTACCCTGTGAGTCCCTCTACTGTCCTCTACCTACCCTGTGAGTCTCTCTCCTGTCCTCTACCTACCCTGTGAGTCCCTCTACTGTCCTCTACATACCCTGTGAGTCCCTCTACTGTCCTCTACATACCCTGTGAGTCTCTCTCCTGTCCTCTACCTACCCTGTGAGTCTCTCTTCTGTCCTCTACCTACCCTGTGAGTCTCTCTTCTGTCCTCTACCTACCCTGTGAGTCTCTCTTCTGTCCTCTACCTACCCTGTGAGTCCCTCTACTGTCCTCTACCTACCCAGTGAGTCCCTCTACTGTCCTCTACCTACCCTGTGAGTCTCTCTTCTGTCCTCTACCTACCCTGTGAGTCCCTCTACTGTCCTCTACCTACCCTGTGAGTCTCTCTCCTGTCCTCTACCTACCCTGTGAGTCTCTCCTGTCCTCTACCTACCCTGTGAGTCTTTCTCCTGTCCTCTACCTACCCTGTGAGTCTCTCTCCTGTCCTCTACCTACCCTGTGAGTCTCTCTCCTGTCCTCTACCTACCATGTGAGTCTCTCCTGTCCTCTACCTACCCAGTGAGTCTCTCTTTTGTCCTCTACCTACCCTGTGAGTCTCTCTTCTGTCCTCTACCTACCCTGTGAGTCTCTCTCCTGTCCTCTACCTACCAAGTGAGTCTCTCTCCTGTCCTCTACCTACCCTGTGAGTCTCTCTCCTGTCCCCTACCTACCCAGTGAGTCTCTCTCCTGTCCTCTACCTACCCAGTGAGTCCCTCTACTGTCCTCTACCTACCCAGTGAGTCTCTCTCCTGTCCTCTACCTACCCTGTGAGTCTCTCTCCTGTCCTCTACCTACCCTGTGAGTCTCTCTCCTGTCCTCTACCTACCCAGTGAGTCTCTCTCCTGTCCTCTACCTACCCAGTGAGTCTCTCTCCTGTCCTCTACCTACCCAGTGAGTCTCTCTCCTACCCAGTGAGTCTCTCTCCTGTCCTCTACCTACCCTGTGAGTCTCTCCTGTCCTCTACCTACCCTGTGAGTCCCTCTCCTGTCCTCTACCTACCCTGTGAGTCTCTCTCCTGTCCTCTACCTACCCTGTGAGTCTCTCTCCTGTCCTCTACCTACCCAGTGAGTCTCTCTCTTGTCCTCTACCTACCCAGTGAGTCTCTCTCCTGTCTTCTACCTACCCAGTGAGTCCCTCTACTGTCCTCTACCTACCCTGTGAGTCTCTCTCCTGTCCTCTACCTACCCTGTGAGTCTCTCTCCTGTCCTCTACCTACCCAGTGAGTCTCTCTACTGTCCTCTACCTACCCTGTGAGTCTCTCTCCTCTCCTCTACCTACCCTGTGAGTCTCTCTCCTACCCAGTGAGTCTCTCTCCTGTCCTCTACCTACCCTGTGAGTCTCTCTCCTGTCCTCTACCTACCCTGTGTGTCTCTCCTGTGTGTATGTGTTCCTGCCACACTTTGCTGTAAGATTTCTCCTCCTCCTCCGTAGCAACAGTAGTCATGGTTACAGCAGAGGTATCACTTTACCACAACTATAAATACCACTGGTGAGGACACCTTGACACACACACACACACACACTGTACATACTCTCTCTCTCGCTCTGCCTCTCTCTCTCTCTCGCTCTGCCTTTCTCGCTCTGCCTCTCTCGCTCTGCCTCTCTCTCTCTCTCGTTCTGCCTCTCGCTCTGCCTCTCTCTCTCGCTCTGCCTCTCTCTCTCGCTCTGCCTCTCTCTCTCGCTCTGCCTCTCTCTCTCGCTCTGCCTCTCTCGCTCTGCCTCTCTCGCTCTGCCTCTCTCTCTCTCGCTCTGCCTCTATCGCTCTGCCTCTCTCGCTCTCGCTCTGCCTCTCTCGCTCTGCCTCTCTCTCTCGTTCTGCCTCTCGCTCTGCCTCTCTCTCTCGCTCTGCCTCTCTCTCTCTCGCTCTGCCTCTCTCTCTCTCTTCCTCTCTTGCTCTCTCTCTCTCTCTCTGCCTCCCTCTCTCTCGCTCTGCCTCTCTCTCGCTCTGCCTCTCTCGCTCTGCCTCTCTCGCTCTGCCTCTCTCTCGCTCTGCCTCTCTCTCGCTCTGCCTCTCTCGCTCTACCTCGCTCTCTCTCGCTCTGCCTCGCTCTCTCTCAGCTCTCTTTCTCTCTCTCGTCTTCTCTCACACAGCGGCCTCTGTTTCTTTCACACTGATATTCTTTCTCTTTCTTTAACGCCTCTCTTGTACACACACACACACACACGCACACACAGACACACGCACAGACATGCACAGACACACACACGCGCGCACAGACATGCACACACACACAGATACACACACACACACACACACACACACACACACACACACACACACATGATTTGATACATACACACACACACACGCAGACACACACAGATACACACAGACACGCACTCACACAGACACACAGACACACACACACAGATATACGCACGACTCTAAATGAACATTATTTTTTATTGGTAGCACCATTAAATACGATGTTGATTGAGATACAGCCTATATGAAGTGTAGCTTCTTTTTGAAGCACATGTTGAGCCCCAGAAACTAATATGTAACACTGTAAATACATTGGTTTATTATCGAAGAAGAATTCCTGTGTGGAACATTAGGCTTCTACATTATATAAAGGCACTATTGAGACGCATTTACATTTGAAAATTGTACACTGTCTCTTTAAAAAAACAAAAAACGTCAAGTTTGTGATGATGTCATGCCAGAGATCTGTCATTCATTGCTATGATCATTGATCTCCTGAAGAAGCTACATTTATTTACCCCCCCCCCCTCCCAAAATGTTTGGATATACTGTTGTTATAGTTACCAGCTAGCCAATGAGGTAACGTGACCGAACAAAGTGTAAATAAATGGTTAACGACGTCGACGTGCGAGTCGTTTTAGAACGGCCCGCGACCAGGTCTATGAATGTAACATGCGATGCCGGCGATCCGCTGTAGGAAGATTAAAATGGTGCGTTGGTATTATGGGTCAGATCTTTTGACCTGGTTCGGTTAGAAGTGTTCCGAATCTGCACTTGTGTGTTGGTCTGGGGTAGTGTTGGTCTGGGTAGTGTTGGTCTGGGTAGGGTTGGTCTGGGTAGTGTTGGTCTGGGGTAGTGTTGGTCTGGGGTAGTGTTGGTCTGGGTAGTGTTGGTCTGGGTAGTGTTGGTCTGGGGTAGTGTTGGTCTGGGTAGTGTTGGTCTGGGTAGTGTTGGTCTGGGTAGTGTTGGTCTGGGTAGTGTTGGTCTGGGTAGTGTTGGTCTGGGTAGTGTTGGTCTGGGTAGTGTTGGTCTGGGTAGTGTTGGTCTGGGGTAGTGTTGGTCTGGGGGAGTGTTGGTCTGGGGGAGTGTTGGTCTGGGGGACTGTTGGTCTGGGTAGTGTTGGTCTGGGTAGTGTTGGTCTGGGGGACTGTTGGTCTGGGGGACTGTTGGGGGGACTGTTGGTCTGGGGGACTGTTGGTCTGGGGGACTGTTGGTCTGGGTAGTGTTGGTCTGGGGGAGTGTTGGTCTGGGGGACTGTTGGTCTGGGTAGTGTTGGTCTGGGTAGTGTTGGTCTGGGGTAGTGTTGGTTTGGGGTAGTGTTGGTCTGGGTAGTGTTGGTCTGGGTAGTGTTGGTCTGGGTAGTGTTGGTCTGGGGTAGTGTTGGTCTGGGTAGTGTTGGTCTGGGGTAGTGTTGGTCTGGGGTAGTGTTGGTCTGGGTAGTGTTGGTCTGGGTAGTGTTGGTCTGGGGTAGTGTTGGTCTGGGTAGTGTTGGTCTGGGGGAGTGTTGGGCTGGGGGACTGTTGGGCTGGGTAGTGTTGGTCTGGGTAGTGTTGGTCTGGGGTAGTGTTGGTCTGGGGGACTGTTGGTCTGGGGGACTGTTGGTCTGGGTAGTGTTGGTCTGGGGGACTGTTGGTCTGGGTAGTGTTGGTCTGGGTAGTGTTGGTCTGGGGGACTGTTGGTCTGGGGGACTGTTGGTCTGGGGGACTGTTGGTCTGGGGGACTGTTGGTCTGGGGTAGTGTTGGTCTGGGGTAGTGTTGGTCTGGGGTAGTGTTGGTCTGGGTAGTGTTGGTCTGGGGTAGTGTTGGTCTGGGGGAGTGTTGGTCTGGGGGAGTGTTGGTCTGGGTAGTGTTGGTCTGGGGGAGTGTTGGTCTGGGTAGTGTTGGTCTGGGTAGTGTTGGCCTGGGGTAATGTTGGCCTGGGGTAATGTTGGCCTGGGGTAATGTTGGTCTGGGGTAGTGTTGGTCTGGGGTAGTGTTGGTCTGGGGTAGTGTTGGTCTGGGGTAGTGTTGGTCTGGGGTAGTGTTGGTCTGGGGTAGTGTTGGTCTGGGGAGTGTTGGTCTGGGTAGTGTTGTTCTGGGGTAGTGTTGGTCTGGGTAGTGTTGGTCTGGGTAGTGTTGGTCTGGGTAGTGTTGGTCTGGGTAGTGTTGGTCTGGGGGGAGTGTTGGTCTGGGTAGTATTGGTCTGGGGTAGTGTTGGTCTGGGGTAGTGTTGGTCTGGGTAGTGTTGGTCTGGGTAGTGTTGGTCTGGGTAGTGTTGGTCTGGGGTAGTGTTGGTCTGGGGTAGTGTTGGTCTGGGGGGAGTGTTGGTCTGGGGTAGTGTTGGTCTGGGGTAGTGTTGGTCTGGTCTGGGTAGTGTTGGTCTGGGTAGTGTTGGTCTGGGGGAGTGTTGGTCTGGTCTGGGGTAGTGTTGGTCTGGGGTAGTGTTGTTCTGGGGAGTGTTGGTCTGGGGTAGTGTTGGTCTGGGGGAGTGTTGGTCTGGTCTGGGGTAGTGTTGGTCTGGGGTAGTGTTGTTCTGGGGAGTGTTGGTCTGGGGTAGTGTTGGTCTGGGGTAGTGTTGGTCTGGGGTAGTGTTGGTCTGGGGTAGTGTTGTTCTGGGGAGTGTTGGTCTGGGTAGTGTTGGTCTGGGGTAGTGTTGGTCTGGGTAGTGTTGGTCTGGGGGAGTGTTGGTCTGGGGTAGTGTTGGTCTGGGGTAGTGTTGGTCTGGTCTGGGTAGTGTTGGTCTGGGGGAGTGTTGGTCTGGGTAGTGTTGGTCTGGGGGAGTGTTGGTCTGGTCTGGGGTAGTGTTGGTCTGGGGTAGTGTTGTTCTGGGGAGTGTTGGTCTGGGGTAGTGTTGGTCTGGGGTAGTGTTGGTCTGGGGTAGTGTTGGTCTGGGGTAGTGTTGGTCTGGGGTAGTGTTGTTCTGGGGAGTGTTGGTCTGGGTAGTGTTGGTCTGGGGTAGTGTTGGTCTGGGTAGTGTTGGTCTGGGGTAGTGTTGGTCTGGGTAGTGTTGGTCTGGGGTAGTGTTGGTCTGGGGTAGTGTTGGTCTGGGGTAGTGTTGGTCTGGGGAGTGTTGGTCTGGGGAGTGTTGGTCTGGGGAGTGTTGGTCTGGGGAGTGTTGGTCTGGGGAGTGTTGGTCTCGGTAGTGTTGGTCTGGGGGGAGTGTTGGTCTGGGGGGAGTGTTGGTCTGGGGGAGTGTTGGTCTGGGGGAGTATTGGTCTGGGGGAGTGTTGGTCTGGGGGAGTGTTGGTCTGGGGGAGTGTTGGTCTGGTCTGGGGGAGTATTGGTCTGGGGAGTGTTGGTCTGGGGTAGTGTTGGTCTGGTCTGGGGGAGTGTTGGTCTGGGAGAGTGTTGGTCTGGGGGAGTGTTGGTCTGGTCTGGGGTAGTGTTGGTCTGGGGAGTGTTGGTCTGGGGGAGTGTTGGTCTGGGGAGTGTCGGTCTGGGTAGTGTTGGTCTGGGGTAGTGTTGGTCTGGGTAGTGTTGGTCTGGGGTAGTGTTGGTCTGGGGGAGTGTTGGTCTGGGGGAGTGTTGGTCTGGGGTAGTGTTGGTCTGGGTAGTGTTGGTCTGGGGGAGTGTTGGTCTGGGTAGTGTTGGTCTGGGGTAGTGTTGGTCTGGGGTACTGTTGGTCTGGGTAGTGTTGGTCTGGGGTAGTGTTGGTCTGGGGTAGTGTTGATCTGGGGTAGTGTTGGTCTGGGGAGTGTTGGTCTGGGGGAGCGTTGGTCTGGGGGAGTGTTGGTCTGGGGGAGTGTTGGTCTGGGGGAGTGTTGGTCTGGGGGAGTGTTGTTCTGGTCTGGGGGAGTGTTGTTCTGGTCTGGGGGAGTGTTGGTCTGGTCTGGGGGAGTGTTGGTCTGGTCTGGGGGAGTGTTGGTCTGGTCTGGGGGAGTGTTGGTCTGGTCTGGGGGAGTGTTGGTCTGGGGAGTGTTGGTCTGGATAGTGTTGGTCTGGGGTAGTGTTGGTCTGGGGTAGTGTTGGTCTGGGGTAGTGTTGGTCTGGGGTAGTGTTGGTCTGGGGGAGTGTTGGTCTGGGGGAGTGTTGGTCTGGGGGAGTGTTGGTCTGGGGGAGTGTTGGTCTGGGTAGTGTTGGTCTGGGGTAGTGTTGGTCTGGGGTAGTGTTGGTCTGGGTAGTGTTGGTCTGGGGAGTGTTGGTCTGGTCTGGGGGAGTGTTGGTCTGGTCTGGGGGAGTGTTGGTCTGGTCTGGGGGAGTGTTGGTCTGGTCTGGGGGAGTGTTGGTCTGGTCTGGGGGAGTGTTGGTCTGGGGGAGTGTTGGTCTGGGGGAGTGTTGGTCTGGGGGAGTGTTGGTCTGGGGGAGTGTTGGTCTGGGGGAGTGTTGGTCTGGGGGAGTGTTGGTCTGGGGAGTGTTGGTCTGGGGTAGTGTTGGTCTGGTCTGGGGGAGTGTTGGTCTGGTCTGGGGGAGTGTTGGTCTGGTCTGGGGGAGTGTTGGTCTGGTCTGGGGGAGTGTTGGTCTGGTCTGGGGGAGTGTTGGTCTGGGGAGTGTTGGTCTGGGTAGTGTTGGTCTGGGGGAGTTTTGGTCTGGGGGAGTGTTGGTCTGGGTAGTGTTGGTCTGGGGGAGTGTTGGTCTGGGGGAGTGTTGGTCTGGGTAGTGTTGGTCTGGGGGAGTGTTGGTCTGGGGGAGTGTTGGTCTGGGGGAGTGTTGGTCTGGGAGTGTTGGTCTGGGGGAGTGTTGGTCTGGGGGAGTGTTGGTCTGGGGGAGTGTTGGTCTGGGTAGTGTTGGTCTGGGGGACTGTTGGTCTGGGGTAGTGTTGGTCTGGGGTAGTGTTGGTCTGGGTAGTGTTGGTCTGGTCTGGGGGAGTGTTGGTCTGGTCTGGGGGAGTGTTGGTCTGGTCTGGGGGAGTGTTGGTCTGGTCTGGGGGAGTGTTGGTCTGGTCTGGGGGAGTGTTGGTCTGGGGGAGTGTTGGTCTGGGGGAGTGTTGGTCTGGGTAGTGTTGGTCTGGGGGAGTGTTGGTCTGGGGGAGTGTTGGTCTGGGGAGTGTTGGTCTGGGGTAGTGTTGGTCTGGTCTGGGGGAGTGTTGGTCTGGTCTGGGGGAGTGTTGGTCTGGTCTGGGGGAGTGTTGGTCTGGTCTGGGGGAGTGTTGGTCTGGTCTGGGGGAGTGTTGGTCTGGTCTGGGGGAGTGTTTGTCTGGTCTGGGGGAGTGTTGGTCTGGGGAGTGTTGGTCTGGGTAGTGTTGGTCTGGGTAGTGTTGGTCTGGGGGAGTTTTGGTCTGGGGGAGTGTTGGTCTGGGTAGTGTTGGTCTGGGGGAGTGTTGGTCTGGGGGAGTGTTGGTCTGGGTAGTGTTGGTCTGGGGGAGTGTTGGTCTGGGGGAGTGTTGGTCTGGGGGAGTGTTGGTCTGGGGGAGTGTTGGTCTGGGGGAGTGTTGGTCTGGGGGAGTGTTGGTCTGGGTAGTGTTGGTCTGGGGGACTGTTGGTCTGGGGTAGTGTTGGTCTGGGGTAGTGTTGGTCTGGGGTAGTGTTGGTCTGGGGTAGTGTTGGTCTGGGGTAGTGTTGGTCTGGGGTAGTGTTGGTCTGGGGTAGTGTTGGTCTGGTCTGGGGGAGTGTTGGTCTGGGTAGTGTTGGTCTGGGGGAGTGTTGGTCTGGGGGACTGTTGGTCTGGGGGACTGTTGGTCTGGGGGACTGTTGGTCTGGGGTAGTGTTGGTCTGGGGTAGTGTTGGTCTGGGGTAGTGTTGGTCTGGGGTAGTGTTGGTCTGGGTAGTGTTGGTCTGGGGTAGTGTTGGTCTGGGGAGTGTTGGTCTGGGTAGTGTTGGTCTGGGGGAGTGTTGGTCTGGGTAGTGTTGGTCTGGGGGAGTGTTGGTCTGGGTAGTGTTGGTCTGGGTAGTGTTGGTTTGGGGTAGTGTTGGTCTGGGTATTGTTGGTCTGGGTATTGTTGGTCTGGGGTAGTGTTGGTCTGGGGTAGTGTTGGTCTGGGTAGTGTTGGCCTGGGGTAATGTTGGTCTGGGGTAGTTGGTCTGGGGTAGTGTTGGTCTGGGGTAGTGTTGGTCTGGGGTAGTGTTGGTCTGGTGTAGTGTTGGTCTGGGGTAGTGTTGGTCTGGGGAGTGTTGGTCTGGGGTAGTGTTGGTCTGGGGTAGTGTTGGTCTGGGTAGTGTTGGTCTCGGTAGTGTTGGTCTGGGGGGAGTGTTGGTCTGGGTAGTGTTGGTCTGGGTAGTGTTGGTCTGGGGTAGTGTTAGTCTGGGGTAGTGTTGGTCTGGGGTAGTGTTGGTCTGGGTAGTGTTGGTCTGGGGTAGTGTTGGTCTGGGTAGTGTTGGTCTGGGTAGTGTTGGTCTGGGGGAGTGTTGGTCTGGGGGAGTGTTTGTCTGGGGGACTGTTGGTCAGGGGTAGTGTTGGTCAGGGGTAGTGTTGGTCAGGGGTAGTGTTGGTCTGGGGTAGTGTTGGTCTGGGTAGTGTTGGTCTGGGTAGTGTTGGTCTGGGGTAGTGTTGGTCTGGGGTAGTGTTGGTCTGGGGTAGTGTTGGTCTGGGGTAGTGTTGGTCTGGGGTAGTGTTGGTCTGGGGGGAGTGTTGGTCTGGGGGGAGTGTTGGTCTGGGGTAGTGTTGGTCTGGTCTGGGTAGTGTTGGTCTGGGGGAGTGTTGGTCTGGGTAGTGTTGGTCTGGGGGAGTGTTGGTCTGGTCTGGGGTAGTGTTGGTCTGGCGTAGTGTTGGTCTGGGTAGTGTTGGTCTGGGGTAGTGTTGGTCTGGGGTAGTGTTGGTCTGGGGTAGTGTTATTCTGGGGAGTGTTGGTCTGGGTAGTGTTGGTCTGGGGTAGTGTTGGTCTGGGTAGTGTTGGTCTGGGGTAGTGTTGGTCTGGGTAGTGTTGGTCTGGGTAGTGTTGGTCTGGGGTAGTGTTGGTCTGGGGTAGTGTTGGTCTGGGTAGTGTTGGTCTGGGGAGTGTTGGTCTGGGTAGTGTTGGTCTGGGTAGTGTTGGTCTGGGTAGTGTTGGTCTGGGGGGAGTGTTGGTCTGGGGGAGTGTTGGTCTGGTCTGGGGGAGTATTGGTCTGGGGGAGTGTTGGTCTGGGGGAGTGTTGGTCTGGGGGAGTATTGGTCTGGGGAGTGTTGGTCTGGTCTGGGGGAGTGTTGGTCTGGGGGAGTGTTGGTCTGGTCTGGGGTAGTGTTGGTCTGGGGAGTGTTGGTCTGGGGTAGTGTTGGTCTGGTCTGGGGGAGTGTTGGTCTGGTCTGGGGTAGTGTTGGTCTGGGGGAGTGTTGGTCTGGGGAGTGTTGGTCTGGGTAGTGTTGGTCTGGGTAGTGTTGGTCTGGGGTAGTGTTGGTCTGGGGGAGTGTTGGTCTGGGGGAGTGTTGGTCTGGGGTAGTGTTGGTCTGGGGTAGTGTTGGTCTGGGTAGTGTTGGTCTGGGGGAGTGTTGGTCTGGGTAGTGTTGGTTTGGGGTAGTGTTGGTCTGGGGTAGTGTTGGTCTGGGGTAGTGTTGGTCTGGGGGAGTGTTGGTCTGGGGGAGTGTTGGTCTGGGGGAGTGTTGGTCTGGGGGAGTGTTGGTCTGGTCTGGGGGAGTGTTGGTCTGGTCTGGGGGAGTGTTGGTCTGGTCTGGGGGAGTGTTGGTCTGGTCTGGGGGAGTGTTGGTCTGGTCTGGGGAGTGTTGGTCTGGATAGTGTTGGTCTGGGGTAGTGTTGGTCTGGGTAGTGTTGGTCTGGGTAGTGTTGGTCTGGGTAGTGTTGGTCTGGATAGTGTTGGTCTGGGGGAGTGTTGGTCTGGGGGAGTGTTGGTCTGGGGGAGTGTTGGTCTGGGGTAGTGTTGGTCTGGGGGAGTGTTGGTCTGGGGGAGTGTTGGTCTGGGTAGTGTTGGTCTGGGGTAGTGTTGGTCTGGGGTAGTGTTGGTCTGGGTAGTGTTGGTCTGGTCTGGGGGAGTGTTGGTCTGGTCTGGGGGAGTGTTGGTCTGGTCTGGGGGAGTGTTGGTCTGGTCTGGGGGAGTGTTGGTCTGGTCTGGGGGAGTGTTGGTCTGGTCTGGGGGAGTGTTGGTCTGGTCTGGGGGAGTGTTGGTCTGGGGGAGTGTTGGTCTGGGGTAGTGTTGGTCTGGGTAGTGTTGGTCTGGGTAGTGTTGGTCTGGGGGAGTGTTGGTCTGGGGGAGTGTTGGTCTGGGGGAGTGTTGGTCTGGGGGAGTGTTGGTCTGGGGGAGTGTTGGTCTGGGGGAGTGTTGGTCTGGTCTGGGGGAGTGTTGGTCTGGTCTGGGGGAGTGTTGGTCTGGTCTGGGGGAGTGTTGGTCTGGTCTGGGGGAGTGTTGGTCTGGTCGAGGGCCTGTTGGTCGAGGGCCTGTTGGTCGAGGGCCTGTTGGTCGAGGGCCTGTTGGTTTAAGGTCTGGGGTAGTGTTGGTGTAGGTAGTGTTGGTGTAGGTAGTGTTGGTGTAGGTAGTGTTGGTGTAGGTAGTGTTGGTGTAGGTAGTGTTGGTGTAGGTAGTGTTGGTGTAGGTAGTGTTGGTGTAGGTAGTGTTGGTGTAGGTAGTGTTGGTGTAGGTAGTGTTGGTCTGGGTAGTGTTGGTCTGGGGAGTGTTGGTCTGGGTAGTGTTGGTCTGGGGAGTGTTGGTCTGGGGGAGTGTTGGTCTGGGGGAGTGTTGGTCTGGGGGAGTGTTGGTCTGGGGGAGTGTTGGTCTGGGGGAGTGTTGGTCTGGGTAGTGTTGGTCTGGGGGAGTGTTGGTCTGGGGGAGTGTTGGTCTGGGGGAGTGTTGGTCTGGGGGAGTGTTGGTCTGGGGGAGTATTGGTCTGGTCTGGGGGAGTGTTGGTCTGGGGGAGTGTTGGTCTGGTCTGGGGTAGTGTTGGTCTGGGTAGTGTTGGTCTGGGGTAGTGTTGGTCTGGGGGAGTGTTGGTCTGGGGGAGTGTTGGTCTGGGGGAGTGTTGGTCTGGGGGAGTGTTGGTCTGGGGGAGTGTTGGTCTGGGTAGTGTTGGTCTGGGGGAGTGTTGGTCTGGGGGAGTGTTGGTCTGGGGGAGTGTTGGTCTGGGGGAGTGTTGGTCTGGGGGAGTGTTGGTCTGGGGGAGTGTTGGTCTGGGGTAGTGTTGGTCTGGGGGAGTGTTGGTCTGGGGGAGTGTTGGTCTGGGGAGTGTTGGTCTGGGGGAGTGTTGGTCTGGGGAGTGTTGGTCTGGGGGAGTGTTCGTCTGGGGGAGTGTTGGTCTGGGGTAGTGTTGGTCTGGGGGAGTGTTGGTCTGGGGGAGTGTTGGTCTGGGGGAGTGTTGGTCTGGGGGAGTGTTGGTCTGGGGTAGTGTTGGTCTGGGGGAGTGTTGGTCTGGGGAAGTGTTGGTCTGGGGGAGTGTTGGTCTGGGGAGTGTTGGTCTGGGGGAGTGTTGGTCTGGGGGAGTGTTGGTCTGGGGGAGTGTTGGTCTGGGGAGTGTTGGTCTGGGGGAGTGTTGGTCTGGGGGAGTGTTGGTCTGGGGGAGTGTTGGTCTGGGGAGTGTTGGTCTGGGGGAGTGTTGGTCTGGGGGAGTGTTGGTCTGGGGGAGTGTTGGTCTGGGGAGTGTTGGTCTGGGGGAGTGTTGGTCTGGGGGAGTGTTGGTCTGGGGAGTGTTGGTCTGGGGGAGTGTTGGTCTGGGGAGTGTTGGTCTGGAGTCCTGTGTGTTGGCGGTGAGAAGAAGAGCTCTTGTTTCAGTGGCACCGTGTTTTATTAACATATCAAATAACACACACACACACACACACCGTTTACCGGCGTATCACATGACCTGACCCCTACAGCCAGGAGGGGGGGGGGTGTGTAAGACGTTTACCCTCCCAAAGTGTCACATTTTAACATTTGAACAACCTCACAAAACCCATATTTTTTAAAGGTTTATTTGGTTCAGTCCTGGACCTCTCGCTGTGTCTCAGAACATTCCATTTAACATTAAAGGGGTTTGTTTATTTATTAAATTCCCATCCCCAACATTGTGGGAGTACCTTTTTATAGCTGGTTGGATGTTCACTTGGAAATGTTCATTTGCACGTTTGCACATTTTAAAACCCATTATAACTAAGTCTTTGAGTCCCCAAATGGTTTCCTATCCCCTATATAACATACTACTTTTAACCCAGAGGAGATTATAGTAGTAGTACACTATATAGGGGAAACGGTGCCATCCAATAATGTGTGTAAAGCCTGGATTGCTGATGTTCTGTCATGGCCTATGAGAGGCTTTGAAGAAGCATTCCTCCAATACGAATGGAATTCTAGATTATTTCAATAAAATGTTGCTAGGACAATAGTACATGTGTTTAAGTATGTATCTGTTGTCGTGGAGACAGTAACATTTAAATCTTTTAAGGATTTTATTTTTTTGCAATTTTTTATTTTTATGTTCACATATCATTTAACATTAAGGTGTCTGTAATATAATATACTTGGCAAAAAAAACAAATGTAGATGTTAATAAATAAAGGTATTGTTATAGCTTCCAAAATATTTGTTCCAATGGAGGTGTACCATGAAGATGGCTGTGTGGTGGCTTCAATACGGCGCTGCCTGTCAGTCATCCAGGGGTTTATACACATCGTTGGTGCCATCCAGTATTAAACTCCTTCTAAAATCCTCTTCACTCGTCTGATAAGCTCATGAAACTGATGCAGCATTTTATTGGTGTTGTCGAATAGTTGCGTTAAAAAATATATATATTATTCAAAGTTTATTTTGGTATTTTCAAGGGGTTTTTCTATGTAAAAGAAATGTATTTAAAAAATTAGATATTATATAACAGGATTTTGTTGGTTTTTGAATCCTGAATCCCACCGCTATAGTAACAGACTCAGACAGTTAAATGCTATAGTAACAGACTTAGACAGTTAAATGCTATAGTAACAGACTCAGTTAGACCGTTAAATGCTATAGTAACAGACTCAGACAGTTAAATGCTATAGTAACAGACTTAGACAGTTAAATGCTATAGTAACAGACTCAGTTAGACCGTTAAATGCTATAGTAACAGACTCAGACAGTTAAATGCTGAATACATTTTGAGTCCCAAATGGCACCCTACTCCCTATATTCTTGGCCAGGTCGCAGTTGTAAATGAGAACTTGTTCTCAACTAGCCTACCTGGTTAAATAAAGGTGAAATAAAAAAAAATGTAGTGCACTACTTTTGACCAGAGCTGGCTCCCTATTCCCTATGTAGTGCACTACTTTTGACCAGAGCTGGCTCCCTATTCCCTATGTAGTGCACTACTTTTGACCAGAGCTGGCTCCCTATTCCCTATGTAGTGCACTACTTTTGACCAGGGCTCACAGGGCTCAGTAGTGCACTATATAGGGAATAGGGTGCCATTTGGGAAGCACACATTGTTCTCTGTTGATAAATCGACTCTTGTGAAACAACTTCAGTCAGTCAATGTACACATATATATATATATATTTATATTTTTGTTCCTTTTTGTTTTTGTAGAAATCTCTCCTTCAGATTTCTGAGAAGGTAGGCAACTACGTCACCCACGATAATAACCCCTTTTTTGGTCCTATATATATATATAATATATATATATATAGACTAATATTATTTGCATCCCAAATGGCACCCTTTCCCCTATATAGACCAGAGCCCCTGGTCAAAAGTAGTGCATTATGTAAGGAATAGTGTTTCATTTGGGAGGCAACCCAAAATTCTCCCCCTTGTTTGGTGTTTCGTAACGCTTTTTGTTTTGATTTTTCCCTGTGGCTTAACCTCTGACCTTTACCCTCTCTATTCTGTGGCTGGCCCCTTTTTTTTGCCGTTGGTTTGGAGTGAAGTGGTTTTTTTGCTCCGGTTACTAATGTTACACACCCCCCCTCACCCCCGTAGGGTTGGAAAATCCTATCTAAAATGGTCTGGTTTTACAGAAATCCTGGTTGGAGGATTTCTAGAATCAGCAGGGGACAATCTCCAGTGAATCCTCAAACCTGGAATTGGGAAAACCAAGGAATTTTGGAAAACTTTTGCACAATTAAACCCATCTTTCCCTCCATCCATCATCCTCTAACCTCATCCCTCCATCCATCATCCTCTCACCTCATCCCTCTCTGTGTGAGCTCACCCTTTGTGTCTGAGATAGAGTGAGTGTGTAAATAGAGAGAGTAGGTGTTGGAGGAATAGAGGGAACACCTGGGATCAGGTTACCCCTGCCTCAAAATAGGAAGTGATGTCACTGGTTTGACAGGATATGATGTCATCTCTTCTGTTAGGGAGGTTGCTCAGCTAGCAACAGGTGTTTTTTAGGTACGGGGGTGAATCTCAAAGAGCACCCTAACCCTGTACAGTACACAACAACTAACCAAACCCCTATGGGTCATATGAGAGACATATGAGAGACAATCACCTCACCTGACCCCATACACACTCACCTTTAATTCACCTCATACCCTGGCCGGTACTGACAAATGCTAAAGTGATCACTGACCAGAGGTGGAAAAAGTACTATTGTAAAAGTTAAGAAAGATACTTTTTTAATAGAAAATGACTAAAGTGAAAAATCACCCAGTAAAATACTACTTGAGTAAAAGTATTTGGTTTTAAATATACTTAAGTATCAAAAGTGAAAGTATAAATAATTTCAAATTCCTTATATTAGGCAAACCAGATGGCACCGTTTTTTTATTTACGGATAGCCAGGGGTCACACTCCAACATGCAGACATTTACAAACGAAGCATGTGTGTTTAGTGAGTCCACCAGATCAGAGGCAGTAGGGATGACCAGGGATGTTCTCTGTTTAGTGAGTCCACCAGATCAGAGGCAGTAGGGATGACCAGGGATGTTCTCTGTTTAGTGAGTCCACCAGATCAGAGGCAGTAGGGATGTTCTCTGTTTAGTGAGTCCACTAGATCAGAGGCAGTAGGGATGACCAGGGACGTTCTCTGTTTAGTGAGTCCACCAGATCAGAGGCAGTAGGGATGACCAGGGATGTTCTCTGTTTAGTGAGTCCACCAGATCAGAGGCAGTAGGGATGACCAGGGATGTTCTCTGTTTAGTGAGTCCACCAGATCAGATGCAGTAGGGATGACCAGGGATGTTCTCTTGATAAGTATGTGAATTTGACCATTTTCCTGTCCTGCTAATAAGTATTCAAAATGTAGTGAGTACTTTTGGATGTCAGGGGAAATGTATGGAGTAAAAAGTACATTATTTTCTTTAGGAATGTAGTGAAGTAAAAGTTGTAAAAAATATAAATAGTAAAGTACAGATACCCCCCAAAAAAACTTAAGTAGTACTTTAAAGTATTTTTACTTAAGTACTTTATACCACTGTCACTGACAACACCATTGTGTGGTACGATGGTTTTGTAGTAGACGGATCTACCATGGTTCTACGCAGGATTTTGGGTCGATTTGCAATTTTATTTGAAAATCCAATTAAATTCTTGAATTCACTCATGAAGTGGAGAATGGAATTGAATTCTTTGAATGACCTAATAATGGAATTGAATTCTTTGAATGACCTAATAATGGAATTTAATTCTTTGAATTACCTAATAATGGTATTGAGATTAATTGAATTATCTCTCAATTCAAAGACTGACCTGGAATTTGAATGGAATTTACAGGGAGAGAAAATGTAAATATAATTTAATTTGTGGAATTAATCCCAACCCTTTAGGAAGTTGTTTTATCAGTATTTTATTCATCCTTCTTGAGAGAGAGGTTATGTCACACACACAAACACACACTCTCACATACACACATGCACTACTGCAACAACACTCTCACTTTCACAGAAGACACCTGGGTTTTTCCACCAGTGGGTTATGATGTTTACATTTAAATGTCAGTGTGCTGACACTTTACACCACCAGGGGGTGTAATTCAGCAGGTTAGGCGGAGTGACTGCTCTCTCTGCTGGGGAAGATTAGGAACAGCAACCACATGTTTTATTGGAGCAGAGCGTAATGGGCCACCATTATTATATCATTATAGCTCTCTACATTATATCACTATCATTATTATATACTGGTCATATTATATCTATATTATATCATTATATCTATATTATGTCATATATATTTATTTTTTTCACCTTTATTTAAACCAGGTAGGCCAGTTGAGAACAAGTTCTCATTTACAACTGTGACCTGGCCAAGAGAAAGCAAAGCAGTGCGACACAAACAACAACACAGAGTTACACATGGGATAAACAAACATACAGTCAATAACACAATAGAAAAGTCTATATACAGTGTGTGCAAATGAGGTAAGATTAGGGAGGTAAGGCAATAAATAGGCCATGGTGGCGAAATAATTACAATTTAGCAATTTACCACTGGAGTGATAGATGTACAGAAGATGAATGTGCAAGTAGAGATACTGGGGTGCAAAGGAGCAACAAATAAATAAATAACAATATGGGGATGAGGTAGTTGGGTGTGCAGTTTACAGATGGGCTATGTACAGATGCAGTGATCTGTGAGCTGCTTAAAGTTAGTGAAGGAGATATGAGTCTCCAGCTTCAGTGATCTTTGCAATTCGTTCCAGTCATTGGCAGCAGAGAACTGGAAAGAAAGGCAGCCAAAGGAGGAATTGGCTTTGGGGATGACCAGTGAAATATACCTGCTGGAGCGCGTGCTACGGGTGGGTGCTGCTATGGTGACCAGTGAGCTAAGGCGGAGCTTTACCTAGCAAAGACTTATAGATGACCTGGAGCCAGTGGGTTTGGCAACGAATATGAAGCGAGGGCCAGCCAACGAGAGCATACAGGTCGCAGTGGTGGGTGGTATATGGGGTTTTGGTGACAAAACGGATGGCACTGTGATAGACTGCATCCAGTTTGCTGAGTAGAGTGTTGTAGGCTATTTTGTAAATGACATCGCCGAAGTCAAGGATCAGTAAGATAGTCAGTTTTACGTGGATATGTTTGGCAGCATGAGTGAAGGATGCTTTGTTTTGTGAAATAGGAAGCCGATTCTAGATTTGATTTTGGATTGGAGATGCTTAATGTGAGTCTGGAAGGAGAGTTTACAGTCTAACTAAACACCTAGGTATATATACTTGTCCACATATTCTAAGTCAGAACCGTCCAGAGTAGTGATGCTGGACGGGTGGGTAGGTGTGGGCAGCGATCGGTTGAAGAGCATGCATTTAGTTTTACTTGCATTTAAGAGCAGTTGGAGGCCACGGAAGGAGTGTTGTATGGCATTGAAGCTCGTTTGGAGTTTTGTTAACACAGTGTCCAAAGAGGGCCAGAAGTATACAGAATGGTGTCGTCTGCGTAGAGGTGGATCAGAGAATCACCAGCAGCAAGAGCGACATCATTGATGTATACAGAGAAAAGAGTCGGCCTGAGAATTGAACCCTGTGGCACCCCATAGAGACTGCCAGAGGTCCGGACAACAGGCCCTCCGATTTGACACACTGAACTCTGTCTGAGAAGTAGTTGGTGAACCAGGCTAAGCAATCATTTGAGAAACCAAGGCTGTTGAGTCTGCCGACAGGAATGTGGTGATTGACAGAGTCGAAAGCCTTGGCCAGGTCGATGAATACAGCTGCGCACAGTATTGTCTTTTATCGATGGCGGTTATGATATCGTTTAGGACCTTGAGCGTGGCTGCGGTGCACCCATGACCAGCTCGGAAACCAGATTGCATAGCGGAGAAGGTACTGTGGGATTCGAAATGGTCGGTGATCTGTTTATTAACTTGGCTTTCGAAGACCTTAGAAAGGCAGGGTAGGATAGATATAGGTCTATAACTGTTTGGGTCTGCAGTGTCTCCCCCTTTGAAGAGGGGGATGACCGCAGCAGCTTTCCAATCTTTAGGAATCTCAGACGATACGAAAGAGAGGTTGAACAGGCTAGTAATAGGGGTTGCAACAATTTCGGCAGATAATTTTAGAAAGAGGGTCCAGATTGTCTAGCCCAGCTGATTTGTAGGGGTCCAGATTTTGCAGCTCTTTCAGAACATTAGCTATCTGGATTTGGGTAAAGGAGAAATGGTGGGGGCTTTGGCGGGTTGCTGTGGAGGGTGCAGGGCAGTTGACCGGGGTAGGGGTAGCCAGGGGGAAAGCATGGCCAGCCGTAGAGAAATGCTTATTGAAATTCTCAATTATAGTGGATTTATAACATATGTATATAACATAGATATTATATCATTATCTGTATATTTTATATATGTTATATCATTATTATATCTATATATCTTATGTAATATCTATAGTCATTATTATATCTATATTATCTCTTATCTATGTTATATCATTATATCTATATTTTCTCTGTTTTATCTATGTTATATCATTATTATATCTACATATCTGTTATATCTATATGTCATTATTATATCTATGTTATATCGATATATCTGTCATTATTATATCTATATATCATTATTATATCTGTGTCATATCTATGTCATTATTATATCTATGTCATAATCATATCTTTATGTCATTATTATATCTATATGTCATTATTATATCTATGTCATTATTATATCTATATGTCATTATTATATCTATGTCATATCTATATATCATTATTATATCTATATGTCATATCTATATGTCATTATTATATCTGTATGTCATATCTATATATCATTATTATATATATATGTCATATCTATATGTCATTATTATATCTATGTCATATCTATATATCATTATTATATATATATGTCATATCTATATATCATTATTATATCTATATGTCATATCTATATGTCATTATTATATCTGTATGTCATATCTATATATCATTATTATATATATATGTCATATCTATATGTCATTATTATATCTATGTCATATCTATATATCATTATTATATCTATATGTCATATCTATATGTCATTATTATATCTGTATGTCATATCTATATATCATTATTATATATATATGTCATATCTATATATCATTATTATATCTGTATGTCATATCTATATATCATTATTATATATATATGTCATATCTATATGTCATTATTATATCTGTATGTCATATCTATATATCATTATTATATCTGTATGTCATATCTATATATCATTATTATATATATATGTCATATCTATATATCATTATTATATCTGTATGTCATATCTATATATCATTATTATATCTGTATGTCATATCTATATGTCATTATTATATCTGTATGTCATATCTATATATCATTATTATATATATATGTCATTCTTATAGCTAAACTTTTTTGGGGAGATGTTGACATGTTTAACGGTCCTGGCTAAGCATTTTATGCTCTGTTCTCTCCTATTGAATCATTTGATAATGATTTGTCTGTTTTTAACTGCTATTTTATTTATGTTCAGTATAAAAGGAACGATTTAGTCGGTGCTCAGTTGAATTTGTCGGTTTGTCAGTCTGCATGTCATGTCTCTATGGCTCTGTTTTTTTCTGTCATACACTACCGGTCAAAAGTTTTAGAACACCTACTCATTCAAGGGTTTTTTGTTATTTTTACTATTTTCTACATTGTAGAATAATAACGATATCAAAACTATTAAATAACACATATGGAATCATGTAGTAACCAAACAAGTGTTAAACAAATCAAAATATATTTGAGATTCTTCAAAGTAGCCACCCTTTACCTTGGTGACAGCTTTGCACACTCTTGGAATTCTCTCAACCAGCTTCACCTGGAATGGTTTTCCAACAGTCTTGAAGCAGTTCCCACATATGCTGAGCACTTGTTGGTTGCTTTTCCTTCTCTCTGCAGTCCGACTCATCCCAAAACATCTCAATTTGGTTGAGGTCGGGGGATTGTGGAGGCCATGTCATCTGATGCAGCACTCCATCACTCTCCTTCTTGGTAAAATAGCCCTTACACAGCCTGGAGGTGTGTTGGGTCATTGTCCTGTTGAAAAACAAATGATCGTCCCACTAAGCCCAAACCAGATGGGATGGCATATTACTGCAGAATGATGTGGTAGCCATGCTGTTTAAGTGTGCCTTGAATTGTAAATAATACACAGTGTCACCAGCAAAGCACCCCCACACCATAACACATCCTCCTCCATGCTTTATGGTGGGAAATACACATGCGGAGATCATGCGTTCACTCACACCGCGTCTCACAAAGACACGGCGGTTGGGAACCAAAAATCTCCAATTTGGACTCCACCGGTCTAATGTCCATTGCTCGTGTTTCTTGGCCCAAGCAAGTCTCTTCTTCTTCTTGGTGTCCTTTAGTAGTGGTTTCTCTGCAGCAGTTTGACCATGAAGTCCTGATTCACGTAGTCTCCTTTGAACAGTTGATGTTGAAATGTGTCTGTTACTTGAACTCTGTGAAGCATTTATTTGGGCTGCGTGAATCAGGCTGTTAACTAATGAACTTATCCTCTGCAGCAGAGGTAACTCTGGGTCTTCTATTCCTGTGGCGGTCCTCATGAGAGCCAGTTTCATCATAGCGCTTGATGGTTTTTGCGACTGCACTTGAAGAAACTTTCAAAGTTCCGTATCGACTGACCTTCATGTCTTAAAGTAATGATGGACTGTCGTTTCTCTTTGCTTATTTGAGCTGTTCTTGACATAATATGGACTTGGTCTTTTACCAAATAGGGCTATCTTCTGTTTACCACCCCTACCTTGTCACAACACAACTGATTGGCTCAAACGCATTAAGAAGGAAAGAAATTCCACAAATTAACTTTTAACAAGACACACCTGTTAATTGAAATGCATTCCAGGTGACTACCTCATGAGCTGGTTGAGAGAATACCAAGCGTGTGCAAAGCTGTGAAGGCAAAGGGTGGCTACTTTGAAGAATCTAAAATAGATTTTGATTTGTTTAACACTTTTTGGTTACTACATGATTCCATGTGTATTATTTCATAGTTTTGATGTCTTCACTATTATTCTACAATGTAGAAAATAGTAAAAATAAAGAAAAACCCTTCAATGAGTAGGTGTTCTAAAACTTTTGACCGGTAGTGTATGGCTCTATTTCCTTATCTAATATATTGTTAATTCTATCCGTTCTCTTATCTGTACATGGCTGTGCTGCGTGTGCAGGTTTAGTCTGACTAGGTGCAGTTGGAGAGACTGAAACGGTGGTGGGGTTATTTGACCCTCCTTCCTTCCCTCTTCTTTAGTCACAGGACTCATACTCCCCTCCAGACCAGACCATACCATTCCAGACCATACCATTCCAGACCAGACCATTCCAAACCATTCCAAACTAAACATACCATTCCAAACCATTCCAAACTAAACATCCCATTCCAAACTAAACATCCCATTCCATACCGTTCCAAACTAAACATCCCATTCCAAACTAAACATCCCATTCCATACCGTTCCAAACTAAACATCCCATTCCAAACTAAACATCCCATTCCATACCGTTCCAAACTAAACATCCCATTCCAAACTAAACATCCCATTCCATACCGTTCCAAACTAAACATCCCATTCCAAACTAAACATCCCATTCCATACCGTTCCAAACTAAACATCCCATTCCAAACTAAACATCCCATTCCATACCGTTCCAAACTAAACATACCATTCTAAACTAAACATACCATTCTAAACTAAACATACCATTCTAAATCAAACCATCCCTCTAATAGATTAGAACAGTTATTCATCCTAAACATTTCAATCATCATGAATAAATCTTTAAAATGCCCTTACTTCCCTTAACCTTTGAAACTAAAGTGAATTTTCGTTAGTTTTTTTTCTCCCTGGTGTGGTTTTATGCTACAGGGCGTTCTGTACTGATACACAAAGCCACTGGGTTCTGGAATAGGAATGGGTTCTGGAATAGGATTGTCAACGTGTGTGCTTGTGGAGGATGGTACTGTGCTTAGTGGTGTTGCTAGCTGTTAAACTAACATTGTAGCCTGTTAGCTCCGAAGACTAAACTTGTGTTGATTTTTCTTGAGGAGTCCGTATGAGGGAGAGGGTCAGGATGAGGAAAGCAGGTGAGACTCAAACCAACCATCAATCAGACCTAATCAGTAGATCTCGGAGGGATAGATATGATTGGATTAAAGGGTGATTTGGTAAATTTATTCGGTAATTGGTTGACAAACCTTAGTTTTAACCAATCAGGGATGAGGTTTCTGAATGTTACCGAATGGGATGGTGTGTGTGTGACGTAGGCATGTACATGCATGGTAAGAGGTGTGTGTGTGTGTGTGTGTGTGTGTGTGTGTGTGTGTGTGTGTGTGTGTGTGTGTGTGTGTGTGTGTGTGTGTGTGTGTGTGTGTGTGTGTGTGTGTGTGTGTGTGTGTGTGTGTGTGTGTGTGTGTGTGTGTGTGTCAGGGCTATTTAAGTCATATTGGGTGTTGTCCTTACCTTATCCCCCTGTTTCTCCTAATCATCTCATCCCTCACTCTGTTTCTCTCTTTCTCCCCTTCTCCAACCCCCCTACTCCCTCTCTGCCCCTTCAACACCCCTACTCCCTCTCTGCCCCTTCAACACCCCTACTCCCTCTCTGCCCCTTCAACACCCCTACTCCCTCTCTGCCCCTTCAACACCCCTACTCCCTCTCTGCCCCTTCAACACCCCTACTCCCTCTGCCTCCCCTTCTCCAACCCCCCTACTCCCTCTCTCCCCCTCTCCAACCCCCCTACTCCCTCTCTCCCCTTCTCCAACCCCCCTACTCCCTCTCTCCCCCTCTCCAACCCCCCTACTCCCTCTGCCTCCCCTTCTCCAACCCCCCTACTCCCTCTCTCCCCCTCTCCAACCCCCCTACTCCCTCTCTCCAACCCTCCTACTCCCTCTCTCCCCCTCTCCAACCCCCACACTCCCTCTGCCTCCCTCTCCAACCCCCCTACTCCCTCTCTCCCCCTCTCCAACCCCCCTACTCCCTCTCTCCCCTTCTCCAACCCCCCTACTCCCTCTCTCCCCTTCTCCAACCCCCCTACTCCCTCTGCCTCCCTCTCCAACCCCCCTACTCCCTCTGCCTCCTTCTCCAACCCCCCTACTCCCTCTCTCCCCTTCTCCAACCCCCCTACTCCCTCTCTCCCCCTCTCCAACCCCCCTACTCCCGCTCTCCCCCTCTCCAACCCCCCTACTCCCGCTCTCCCCCTCTCCAACCCCCCTACTCCCTCTCTCCCCCTCTCCAACCCCCCTACTCCCTCTCTCCCCATCTCCAACCCCCCTACTCCCTCTCTCCCCAACCCCCCTACTCCCTCTCTCCCCAACCCCCCTACTCCCTCTCCCCCTCTCCAACCCCCCTACTCCCTCTCTCCCTCTCTCCCCCTCTCCAACCCCCCTACTCCCTCTGCCCCCCTCTCCAACCCCCCTACTCCCTCTGCCTCCCCTTCTCCAACCCCCCTACTCCCTCTCTCCCCTTCTCCAACCCCCCTACTCCCTCTGCCTCCCCTTCTCCAACCCCCCTACTCCCTCTCTCCCCTTCTCCAACCCCCCTACTCCCTCTGCCTCCCCTTCTCCAACCCCCCTACTCCCTCTCTCCCCTTCTCCAACCCCCCTACTCCCTCTCTCCCCTTCTCCAACCCCCCTACTCCCTCTCTCCCCTTCTCCAACCCCCCTACTCCCTCTGCCTCCCTCTCCAACCCCCCTACTCCCTCTGCCTCTCCTCTCTCCCCCCTCTGCCACTCCTGTCTCCTCCTGCCCCCTCCGTCTCTCCCCCTGCCCCATCCTCTCCCTCTTGCTTTCATCCCTCCACTCTCTCCTCCTATAGGTCGATGCTGAGCAGCACCGTCGACAAATCAGAGAAGAGCGGTGTCCTAGGCTCCTCCCACAGCGGCAGCGGAGACGAGAACAAGGATAACTCCTCCCCTGTTTCCGGTACCGCCACCCCGCCACCGAAGGACCCGTCGACCAAACCGCGTTCCCTCCGGTTCACCTGGTCCATGAAGACCACGTCCTCCTTGGATCCCGGGGAGATGATGAGAGAGATCCGGAAGGTTCTAGAATCCAACAGCTGTGAGTACGAGCTGCGGGAGCGCTACATGCTGCTGTGCATCTTCGGGAACCCTTCCCGCGACGACTTCGTCCAATGGGAGATGGAGGTGTGCAAGCTGCCCCGCCTCTCACTGAACGGCGTGCGCTTCAAGAGGATCTCCGGGACGTCGATCGCGTTTAAGAACATCGCGTCGAAGATAGCTAACGAGCTCAAACTGTGAGACGGAGAGAGGGATGGAGAGATGAGGGGTTTTACACATGTGGATAGAGAGGAATGGAGAGACTGATTGAGAAGGATGCTGCACTGAGAGCAGTGCTGGGTAGGTGGGAGGGGTTCAGTGTTTGAGAAGATAATGGGTGGAGTGACTGTTCTTCTGCTGGGGGGAGGGGGGGGGGGTTTCTGTCTAGTTTTTTTCCTCTGTTGAGGTTTGTGTTTTAGAACCTCGCTGGGTTCTCTAGCTGGGGTTCTCGTCTTCTAGATCCACTGCATGTTGGTTCTGCCGCTCTCTCTTTTCACCTGGTGGTTGTACACACTCTGCCTCTCTCTCGCTGCCACACAAACACGCTGTACTGTACTGAGGGGAGGCCTAAGTCTGAACACACCTTCATACCTGCTCCGAGGCTCTTCTCCTGTCGGTTCTACTTAAATGGGTTCTAGACTGGGTTACACTCAGAGTTCTAAAGAGAACAGAGCGGACTGACTTGATGCTGGAAATAAACTAACTCAACGCTGGAACGGTTCTCCTGGGTTCTACTGTTCTCTGACCCAAATGGACTCCCCGGAACCTGAACTGTAGAACACACCACAGGCCTTTGGTGGAAGGACAGTCTTTCTGCCCGTTTGATGTGAGGGGAGACAGCCAAGACACTGCTCTGTTTTAAGTCTCTCTCACACACACACACACCAAACTGGACCCTTAATGACTGCTGTCTGTTTTGAATCCAAACACACCAGGCCCCCCCCCCCCCCCCCCCCCTGACCCTCAACCCTCTCTTTTTATTTTTTCATCAGGGGTGAAATCATCCCCCTTTCGTCCAATCACAGGCCCAATAGACTTGATTCACCATTGGACGACAACACTTTATTTTCCTCATTCTGGTTGTTGGTTTTCAAGGTCAAAGGTTTTACACTGGAAAAGGGGAATTTCCTTTCTTTAATAGAAGACAAATGGAAACATGTAGTTCTTCTTGTTGCTGTTCTATTATGTTAATGATCGATGGGGTTGTATCACGCGTCTGTACAGAGAGAGAACACAGCAGCCATCTTTCTACTCCCCCTTCCTGCCCCCAAGGAGTAGTATGTTCAGATATTCAGCCTTTTATCAACCAGTATTTCATTTTAAAATTATATGTATTCAGATCTCTGAACAAATTAATTTAGAACTTCTTGTTGATTTATTTTAAGTTGTTTTTTATAACTTTGTTTGGGTTAAAGAATGCCTCACCTGAGCTTCCCCCCCCCCCCCCACCCACCTTGTGTATCCCTTCACCCCCACATGACCCCACCTTAGCTGGGCATCTACCTGACTGGTGTCAACAGGGTGATGAAGACTACTGATTGTTTTCTGTGGGATGGTTGGGTTTTATAACGTAAACTTGTTGCCCGTTGCCTTTTTTGTAGGATCAGGCCAAACGTGGTGTCACTGTGCCCGCCTTGTGACTGACTGTATTCTTGTCATCAGCGGCATTGATTCTAATTTAGCAGGAGCCCTCGCCCTCCTTTCTCTGCCAGTGGAAAAGAGTGAGGAGGGGTTTGTGAGTAATCTCTAGCCAAATGATAGCGGCCTGCTTGGGGGACGGTGTACTTGAGCAAAACGCCTCAGTTCTTTTGTTTAAAAAGTCATTCTATTTGTTCTGTTAAATCATTGTTTTAAGGTGCTGGGAAAATGTAGTCTTCTTTACTTATTGCTGTTATTACTATATTTCAGTGTTGATTTATTTTGTTTTACTTTTTTTTTTGCTGTAATTTGAGTCAGACATTTTAACCAGTATTTGGTTGGTTTGGGAGAGATGGGGGAGTTGACTCCAAATGTATTTGTTTTTGTGCAAAGAAATTATGAAAAGTAATAAAAAGCTGGTTGCAGTTAGGCCAGCGATAAAAGTGTGTATTTAACAAATGTAATTCAGTGGAAACAATATGGTTGTAATTTTTTGTTTTATTCCAAAAGAAAATATCCTGAAAACAATAACAAGCAAATCCAGTCTCAAACTTCGTGAACATTACCTGCTGCTAAGTGTCGAAGGTTGTTTTGCTAAAACACAGTCAAGTCATTTGTAGTAGGCCACAAAGTGCACAAAGTATTTGAATCTACGTCCCAAATGGTCAAAAGTAGTGCACTATGTAGGGAATTGGGTGCCAGACGTATCACGAAAGATCTGCGTTATAGCCCGATTTGACATTTTTTTTAAACGCAACGCTGCATATTCAGAAATGACTTTTTTGTTTGTTGTTTTTTTTCCTCCACCAATTGGTAGTTACAGTCTTGTCTCATCGCTGCAACTCCCGTACGGACTCGGGAGAGGCGAAGGTCGAGAGCCATGCGTCCTCCGAAACACAACCCAACCAAGCCGCACCAATGTGTCGGAGGAAACACCGTACACCTGGCGACTGTGTCAGCGTGCACTGCGCCCGGCCCGCCAGTGCGCGATGAGACAAGGACATCCCTGCCGGCCAAACCCTCCCTAACCCGGACGACGCTGGGCCAATTGTGTGCCGCCCGCGACAGAGCCTGGACTTGAACCAGGATCTCTAGTGGCACAGCTAGCACTGCCTCGCGCCACTCGGGAAGCCTCAGAAATGACTTTCTAATGCAGATCTTCCCTCCATACGGCTTGAATCCAGCCCTACGAGTATTTCAGCTTCACACTTTGTTCTCAGACACCTGTGAATGGCACAGTATGTACAGTACTATCCCTTACATAGCACACAACTGTAACCAGAGCTAAATAGAGCTGACATTTGACACTCAGTATTTTTTTGTGTGCTTTTAATCAAAAACAGGTCTCTGTTCCATATAGCATGCTACTTAGAATGGAGAAATGCATGGGCCTTGGATTACAAATTGCATCCTATTCCCTTTTATAGTGCACCACATTGGACCAGGATCTATAGGGATTTGGTCAAAATGGGCTCCGATCCAAAGCAGTGCACTATATAGGAACGTCTACCTACTTAGAGATCACCTAACAAAAGAATGCTGCAGTCATAAGACCAACAATAGGTGGATTTGGTAGAAGAGGGATGTCTTCCTGATTCCCCTGTGGAATCATCAGTTCAGCACCTTGTAGTGTGGGAGTGGAACCTGGGTGTGTTTTGCCAGAGTTCGTTCTGTTGTTGCCATGGAGACTGTGTGTGGGGTTCTGTTGTCATGGCATCCATCACCACAATCCAGTGTATTTTTTTTCCTTGAGGGTTTTGGTATTCTGAAAGTTCTGTTCTTTGGGGAGGAGGGATGGGTGAAATACAGGGTCACCGTTGCTGTGGGTGATGGACACATCTGTGCTGGCTGCTACGGAGACAGCCGTGAGGCATGTCATGTCCTTCTATTTTCTGCTGAGAAGAGAGAGGGGGGGGCGGGAACAGAAGGATGGATGACCCAAGCCTCAGATGGAAGTATGGTTATTCACAGGTTGTGTCGTTGGTTAAGAGTGTGAGTCAGAACGGAGTTATACAGAGAGGACTTAACGAGAGGCTTCTGAACATAACAGACTGGCGAGGCTTTGAACTCAACTACTGATTTCTGATGTCTATTGTTCCACCATAATGGATAAACACTCCACTAGCAGCACAATCTACCCATCTGAGTATACAAGAGTCCCCTCCTTTCTGTCAGTGAGAGTTGGTTTGCTCTACTTTGAGCCCTACCAGTGAGGGAGGCTGACCAGCGCCAGAGCAAACAGGAGGAGAGGAGCGGAGGTTGTTTCCTAGTTCCCTACGGTGACTAGAGCTCCCCTGTTGGCCCGGAGTCGCGACTGCAGGACGGATCAACGGGGGAGGGGGATGATTGTGGGGGGTTCGGGTCTGGAGGGGTCGGGTCTGGAGCGGGGGGGGCTGCCGGAGGAGGCTGGGGGGGGCAGAGGGGGGAGCCGGGCGCAGTAAGGGGGGAGGCTGGGAGAGGGAAGGAGGAGGGGTGTGGTTGTTGGATGAGGGGGGAGAGGGGGAGTTGGTGTCACCGCCGGGGGGAGTAACGTCTTCTAGCTTTATCTGGAAGGAGAGAAGGGAGGAGTTAGATCAGCACCAGACTTGTCAAACTTTTACCAAAACAAACCCTCACCCCCTCCTCACCTCTTCTTCCTCCTCCTCTGCTCCTCCCCTCTCTTCGTTCCTACTACGACTCCCACAAGGCCCCTGTGTGGAGGCTACGTCTTGTTCCGCCTGCCACTCCTTGACGACCTCGTCCAGATTGAATCGCCGTCGGTAACTAACGAAGAAGGAGCTCACCTGGGCCAGAGTTTTGTTGCCGATTACCTCGGCAACCACCGCAAAGTCCTTGCCATAGCGACGGATAGCTGAGGAGAAGAGGGTGTTTAAAGAGAAAGATACGTTTCAGATCACAACATTGAAATCATCAAACTGTGTTTCTTCTGTGAGTTATATTTGCCAGAATACAAGAATTTCCTGTGTTAAAGAAAATGATTGAGTTGTATTTTGGGGGTGTGTTAACTCACCCTGCACAGCCAGCAGCTGTTCCTCAGTGGACCAACGAGAGTTCATCTTGTGAGCTGGCTGGAGAGAGAGGAGGAAGAGTTAGTTTATTTATAACCGTTTTCATTATGACCTAAACAACCAGGTGAGAGGAGTTCCTAACTAATCCATTATGACCTAAACAACCAGGTGAGTGGAGTTCCTAACTAATCCATTATGACCTAAACAACCAGGTGAGTGGAGTTCCTAACTAATCCATTATGACCTAAACAACCAGGTGAGTGGAGTTCCTAACTAATCCATTATGACCTAAACAACCAGGTGAGGGGAGTTCCTAACTAATCCATTATGACCTAAACAACCAGGTGAGTGGAGTTCCTAACTAATCCATTATGACCTAAACAACCAGGTGAGTGGAGTTCCTAACTAATCCATTATGACCTAAACAACCAGGTGAGTGGAGTTCCTAACTAATCCATTATGACCTAAACAACCAGGTGAGTGGAGTTCCTAACTAATCCATTATGACCTAAACAACCAGGTGAGAGGAGTTCCTAACTAATCCATTATGACCTAAACAACCAGGTGAGTGGAGTTCCTAACTAATCCATTATGACCTAAACAACCAGGTGAGTGGAGTTCCTAACTAATCCATTATGACCTAAACAACCAGGTGAGGGGAGTTCCTAACTAATCCATTATGACCTAAACAACCAGGTGAGTGGAGTTCCTAACTAATCCATTATGACCTAAACAACCAGGTGAGTGGAGTTCCTAACTAATCCATTATGACCTAAACAACCAGGTGAGTGGAGTTCCTAACTAATCCATTATGACCTAAACAACCAGGTGAGGGGAGTTCCTAACTAATCCATTATGACCTAAACAACCAGGTGAGTGGAGTTCCTAACTAATCCATTATGACCTAAACAACCAGGTGAGAGGAGTTCCTAACTAATCCATTATGACCTAAACAACCAGGTGAGGGGAGTTCCTAACTAATCCATTATGACCTAAACAACCAGGTGAGTGGAGTTCCTAACTAATCCATTATGACCTAAACAACCAGGTGAGTGGAGTTCCTAACTAATCCATTATGACCTAAACAACCAGGTGAGGGGAGTTCCTAACTAATCCATTATGACCTAAACAACCAGGTGAGTGGAGTTCCTAACTAATCCATTATGACCTAAACAACCAGGTGAGTGGAGTTCCTAACTAATCCATTATGACCTAAACAACCAGGTGAGAGGAGTTCCTAACTAATCCATTATGACCTAAACAACCAGGTGAGTGGAGTTCCTAACTAATCCATTATGACCTAAACAACCAGGTGAGGGGAGTTCCTAACTAATCCATTATGACCTAAACAACCAGGTGAGTGGAGTTCCTAACTAATCCATTATGACCTAAACAACCAGGTGAGGGGAGTTCCTAACTAATCCATTATGACCTAAACAACCAGGTGAGTGGAGTTCCTAACTAATCCATTATGACCTAAACAACCAGGTGAGGGGAGTTCCTAACTAATCCATTATGACCTAAACAACCAGGTGAGTGGAGTTCCTAACTAATCCATTATGACCTAGACAACCAGGTGAGGGGAGTTCCTAACTAATCCGTGACCTTTTAACCTCTCTAGGGTATGTGGGACGGTAGCGTCCCACCTCGTCAACAGCCAGTGAAACTGCAGGGCGCCAAATTCAAAACAGAAATCCCATAATTTAAATTCCTCAAACATTCAAGTATTTTACACCATTTTAAAGCTACACTTGTTGTAAATCCAGCCAAAGTGTCCGATTTCAAAAAGGTTTTACGACGAAAGCACACCAAACGATTATGTTAGGTATGAGCCAAGTCACAGAAAAATAGCAATTTTTCCAGCCAAAGAGCCATTTTTCCAGCCAAAGAGAGCAGTAACAAAAAGCAGAAAGAGATTAAATTAATCACTAACCTTTGATGGTCTTCATCAGATGACACTCATAGGACTTCATGTTACACAATACATGTATTTTTTGTTCGGTAAAGTTCATATTTATATCCAAAAAGCTGAGTTTAGGCAAGTTAGGCAAGACGCTACTGTCTCAGGCAAAAAGCCTGAGAAAATGCATAGCGCCATATTCAAATTAATTACTATAAAATCAAACTTTCATTAAATCATACATGAAAGATAACAAATTAAAGCTACACTGGTTGTGAATACAGCCAACATGTCAGAATTCAAATAGGCTTTTCGGTGAAAGCATACGATGCTATTATCTGAGTATAGCAACATTGTAAACAAAGAGAGATACGCATATTTCAACCCTGCAGGCGCAACACAAAACGCAGAAATAAAAATATAATTCATGCCTTACCTTTGACGAGCTTCTGTTGTTGGCACTCCAATATGTCCCATAAACATCACAAATGGTCCTTTTGTTCGATTAATTCCGTCGATATATATCCAAAATGTCCATTTATTTGGCGCGTTTGATCCAGAAAAACACAGGTTCCAACTTGCTCAAACGTGACGACAAAATATCTCAAAGGTTACCTGTAAACTTTGCCAAACAATTTCAAAGTACTTTTGTAATACGACTTTAGGTATTTTTTAACGTTAATAATCGATAAAATTGAAGACGGGATGATCTGTGTTCAATACAGGATTAAAACCAAATGTAGCATGCCTTCTGGTCATGCGCTTCAATCAAACAGGACACCTAGAGTGACTCGACTTCAAGATGTCCGTATTTCTTCATTACACAAAGGAATAACCTCAACCAATTTCTCAGGACTGTTGACATCCAGTGGAAGCCGTAGTAACTGCAAGCAATTCACTTAGAAATCTGGTTTCCCAATGAAAACTCATTGAAAAGAGTGACCTCAACAACAAAAAAATATGAATGGTTTCGCCTGCTAAATAAGTTCTGTTATACTCACAGACATGATTCAAACAGTTTTAGAAACTTCAGAGTGTTTTCTATCCAAATCTACTAATAATATGCATATCTTATCTTCTGGGGATGAGTAGCTGGCAGTTGAATTTGGGTATGCTTTTCATCCAAACGTGAAAATGCTGCCCCCTACCCTAGAGAAGTTAACTGATGAGGGTGTAGATCAGGGGGTGTCAAACTCATTTTCCCCCGCGGGCTGCATTCTGTCTTCAACGAGGTCCGGAGAGCCGTACTGAAAATGTGTTTTATTTCCTTGCCGGCAAAATTTTATAAAAAATAGTCCAATATCCATTGATTTGATGCCCACTGACTGTCAAGTGATTATTAGAGCAGGACAGTCAATAAAATGTTGTTATGTAGGCCCATTATATACAGTACCAGTCAAAGGTTTTGACTTTTCCAGTCACCTGGAAATGCATTCCAGGTAACTAACTACCTCATGAAGCTGGTTGAAAGAATGCCAAGAGTGTGCAAAGTTGTCAAGGCAAAGGCTGACTACTTTGACGAATCTAAAATCTATTTTGATTTGTTTAACACTTTTTTGGTTACTACATGATTCCATATGTGTTATTTCACAGTTTTGATGTCTTGACTGTTATTTTACAATATAGAAAATAGTAAAAATAATGACAAACCCTTAGTTGTGTCCAAACTTTTGACTGGTAATATATATATAAATAAATATTTTATTGCAGGCACCCAGCCCACCACAAGGAGTCGCTAGAGCGCGATAAGCTAAGGAAAGCCACCCGGCCAAACCTTCCCCTAACCCGGACGACAACACTGGGACAATTGTGCGCTGACCTATGGGACTCCCGGTCACGGTCGTCTGTGACACAATCTGAGATCCCATGATCATTTCTACACAGTTTCGATTTGGCTCAAAACAATTAAAAAAGGTTTTATATTTTTTACTCTAATCACCCACGTGCCGTATGTTTGACACCACTAGTATAGATGAAGGAACTTTAGCCTATTGAGACACACCCCTGGTGTAGAGAAGACCTACTTGGGTATCTCCGGAAAACAGGGAAGAGGAAGTTAAATAAGGAAATGTATGTACCCCTGTAGGACGCAGGTTGTCGATGCCCTCGTCTAGACAGTGTTTCATACTACTGTTGTTCTGCTTAATACTCTGGACCTGAGACACACAGAGAGAGACAGACGGAGAGAGAGGGAATCTATTACTCTATAAGTGATGTGTGTGTGTGTGTGTGTGTGTGTATGGTCTGTGTGTATGGTCTGTGTGTATACCCGTCTCTTGAGTGACACCAGGTGTGTGTCTAGCTGTCTGCCAGAGCCATGGTGGTGATTGGCTGACACAGCCATGATGTCCTTGGGGTTCAGATGCATGCCTTTACAGAGGAGAGAGAGGAGTGTGTTAATACACACACACACAGAGAGAGAGAGAGAGAGGGAACATAACTTATATGTATTACACTCCGTCACGATTTTATTGGCAACTGCAAGGAGATATTTTATTATACTGATTAACAACATTTGCATAGAAGATTCGATCTCTTCTTTTATAAAAGTGTGCACAGTCTCTGTAATGAGGTCGTGCATGAGGCAGAATATGGAATGTAGTGGAAACCAGACGGGAGGTGAGAGAGACGAAGACGGGAATTCGTTTTTGGTGGTGAGGGAGACTAAGTGAATTAACAACGTTTTTTTTTTTTTTTTTTTTTAACAGACAATCGGCTTTGAAATCATCTTGTTTGCCTATTATCACAAACAAAGTACTAGGGAAGTGAATTGATGTGAATTACAAAGCCACATTGAGTTGGCAAGGGAACAACTATGTATTTTTTGATCGGTGGCTCTCAAGAGGTCAAGACCCTTGAGGATTTAAAGACTCATACTTCGAGCAGTTTCAAGAATTGTCTTCAGGAAAGGGTTGCGACCTACATTTATGAGCACAAGGATCTCACTCGAGAAAGCTGCAGATGTTTGTGATGACACAATGACCTTCACAAACAATGACCTTCACAAACAATGCACCCCGTAGTTATTATCCCTATGCAAAAAGCAATTCAGAAAAGTCACCTCCTTACTGAGAGGTTTCAGTCCAATTCTACAGTGCCCTAAGATAAAGATCGGCAGAAAACATTTTTTTTTTTTCATATCCACTCTCCAGCTCATTAGGTCTCTGGTGGGGACTCTCCAGCTCATTAGGTCTCTGGTGGGGACTCTCCAGCCCATTAGGTCTCTGGTGGGGACTCTCCAGCCCATTAGGTCTCTGGTGGGAACTCTCCAGCCCATTAGGTCTCTGGTGGGGACTCTCCAGCCCATTAGGTCTCTGGTGGGAACTCTCCAGCCCATTAGGTCTCTGGTGGGAACTCTCCAGCCCATTAGGTCTCTGGTGGGAACTCTCCAGCCCATTAGGTCTCTGGTGGGGACTCTCCAGCCCATTAGGTCTCTGGTGGGGACTCTCCAGCCCATTAGGTCTCTGGTGGGAACTCTCCAGCCCATTAGGTCTCTGGTGGGGACTCTCCAGCTCATTAGGTCTCTGGTGGGAACACTCCAGCCCATTAGGTCTCTGGTGGGAACACTCCAGCCCATTAGGTCTCTGGTTGGAACTCTCCAGCTCATTAGGTCTCTGGTTGGAACTCTCCAGCTCATTAGGTCTCTGGTTGGAACTCTCCAGCTCATTAGGTCTCTGGTTGGAACTCTCCAGCTCATTAGGTCTCTGGTTGGAACTCTCCAGCTCATTAGGTCTCTGGTTGGAACTCTCCAGCTCATTAGGTCTCTGGTTGGAACTCTCCAGCTCATTAGGTCTCTGGTTGGAACTCTCCAGCTCATTAGGTCTCTGGTTGGAACTCTCCAGCTCATTAGGTCTCTGGTTGGAACTCTCCAGCTCATTAGGTCTCTGGTTGGAACTCTCCAGCTCATTAGGTCTCTGGTTGGAACTCTCCAGCTCATTAGGTCTCTGGTTGGAACTCTCCAGCTCATTAGGTCTCTGGTTGGAACTCTCCAGCTCATTAGGTCTCTGGTTGGAACTCTCCAGCTCATTAGGTCTCTGGTTGGAACTCTCCAGCTCATTAGGTCTCTGGTTGGAACTCTCCAGCTCATTAGGTCTCTGGTTGGAACTCTCCAGCTCATTAGGTCTCTGGTTGGAACTCTCCAGCTCATTAGGTCTCTGGTTGGAACTCTCCAGCTCATTAGGTCTCTGGTTGGAACTCTCCAGCTCATTAGGTCTCTGGTTGGAACTCTCCAGCTCATTAGGTCTCTGGTTGGAACTCTCCAGCTCATTAGGTCTCTGGTTGGAACTCTCCAGCTCATTAGGTCTCTGGTTGGAACTCTCCAGCTCATTAGGTCTCTGGTTGGAACTCTCCAGCTCATTAGGTCTCTGGTTGGAACTCTCCAGCTCATTAGGTCTCTGGTTGGAACTCTCCAGCTCATTAGGTCTCTGGTTGGAACTCTCCAGCTCATTAGGTCTCTGGTTGGAACTCTCCAGCTCATTAGGTCTCTGGTTGGAACTCTCCAGCTCATTAGGTCTCTGGTTGGGACTCTCCAGCTCATTAGGTCTCTGCTTGGGACTCTCCAGCTCATTAGGTCTCTGGTGGGGACTGGGAACACTCCAGCCCATTAGGTCTCTGATGGGGACTGGGAACACTCCAGCCCATTAGGTCTCTGATGGGGACTGGGAACACTCCAGCCCATTAGGTCTCTGGTGGGGACTGGGAACACTCCAGCCCATTAGGTCTCTGGTGGGGACTGGGAACACTCCAGCCCATTAGGTCTCTGGTGGGGACTGGGAACACTCCAGCCCATTAGGTCTCTGGTGGGGACTGGGAACACTCCAGCCCATTAGGTCTCTGGTGGGGACTGGGAACACTCCAGCCCATTAGGTCTCTGGTGGGGACTGGGAACACACCAGCCCATTAGGTCTCTGGTGGGGACTGGGAACACACCAGCCCATTGGGTCTCTGATGGGGACTGGGAACACTCCAGCCCATTGGGTCTCTGATGGGGACTGGGAACACTCCAGCCCATTGGGTCTCTGATGGGGACTGGGAACACTCCAGCCCATTGGGTCTCTGGTGGGGACTGGGAACACTCCAGCCCATTAGGTCTCTGGTGGGGACTGGGAACACTCCAGCCCATTAGGTCTCTGGTGGGGACTGGGAACACTCCAGCCCATTAGGTCTCTGGTGGGGACTGGGAACACTCCAGCCCATTAGGCCTCTGGTTGGGACTGGGAACACTCCAGCCCATTAGGTCTCTGGTGGGGACTGGGAACACTCCAGCCCATTAGGCCTCTGGTTGGGACTGGGAACACTCCAGCCCATTAGGCCTCTGATGAGGAGTGGTGTATCTCCTAAACCAGACTTTGGATCAGATGTGTATGAAACCTTTGTTTCAGATGGATTTGTGTGTCTGCAGAGTAGCGATGCTGTTGAGCAGCCGGGGAAGATACTGCGAGACACCGGGGCGGGCCCAGTCCTTCATTTTGGATGGTGTTCTGCCTTTGACGCTCCAGCAACTGGCTACAGTGTGTTAGTACGAGGAGTGGAGATTAATTTGTATAATGTGGAACTCGAATCTGATCTTATTTCTGGTTCCGTCGTCGTTGTAGTGAGGCCTAGCCTACCGGTAAAGGGGGTCTCATACATTTTTGGAAACGATTTGGCTGGAGGGAAGGTCGTGCCAAATCCTGTCGTTTGTAAGGAACTCAGAGTAGAGGAACCTGATGGGTTATCAGAAAAGTACCCTAGAGTGTTTCCACAGTGTGCCGTTACACGTGCTCCGTCTAAGAAAGTTGCCGGGAGCAAGTCTGGCGTTGAGGATGTCAGCGATCCCACCATGGTTGATCTGTCTGAGACGTTTATGGGTGATCATGATTTTGGTGAACCTCCCAAGTTGGGCCTTCCGAGTGGCGCAGCGGTCTAGGGCACTGCATCGCAGTGCTAGAGGCTCACTACAGACCCTTGTTTGATCCCAGGCTGTGTCGCAGCCGGCCGCGACCAGGAGACCCATTAGGCGGCGCACAATTGGCCGGTATGTCCTTGTCCCATCACGCTCTACCGACTCCTTGTGGCGGGCCGGGTGTATTGCACGCTGACTGCGGTCGCAAGACGTACGGTGTTCCCTCCGACACATCGGTGCTGCTGGCTTCCGGGTTAAGCGAGCAGTGTGTCAAGAAGCAGTGCGGCTTGGCGGAGATGCGTTTCTGAAGACGCAGGGCTCTCGACCTTCGTCTCTCTCTCTCTCTCTCTCTCGAGTCCGTACGGGAGTTGCAGCGATGGGGCAAGACTAACTACCAATTGGATATTGCGAAATCGGGGGGGGGGGGACTCCTAAGTTCATCTCCGCTTTGAAAACCCCAAAGGTGAGTGATTTTGTAGGACCGCTGAAGGAAGACCGGTTGACACTTTAAGGTCTAGGAAACAGCCGATTGCTGAACAGAGTAATGACGTTTCCCTCTTTTAGTTGAGATACGTCCAGAGGAGTTTGATGAAGTTCGTGGGGGTTACTTTTGACGGAGATGGCGTTCTGATGAGGAGATGGCATTCTCACACCACTTCCTGGCAAGACAATTGGCCCACTGTATCTCAAATTGCTGTTCCAGTTACGCTTCGACAAGGGATACCGAGGTTGGGTCATGATGGTAGTATGTCAGGCCATCTTGGGGTCAACAAGACGTGTGACCGTATCTTGCATAACTTCTTCTGACCTGGTCTGAAACAGGATGTTGTGGCTCACTGTAAATCCTGTGGCGTTTGCCAACATACGGGTAAACTGAACCAAGCTGTACCGGTTGCACCTTTGCAGCCTATTCCTGCTTTTGACTAACCTTTCAGCAGGGTTCTGGTGGATTGTGATGGTCCTCTTTGCCCAGAGAGAAGAGCGGGAAGCAGTTTCTCTCAACCCCGGCGGGGTTCTTTTCAACGTTTCTGGCTTCAGCAGGTAGTGCAGGCGGACCACGGTTTGAGTTTCATGTCAAGGGTCTTGGGTGTAGCACGTTGTCCCTCTGGTGCCTACCGCCCAGAGGCTCTTGGGAGATTTCATCAGACTTTGAGGTCTATGTTGAGAGCTTACTGCTTTGAGTTGGATGGGTCCCTCTTGTACTGTTTGCAGCGTGGGAGGTTGTGCAGGAATCTCTCGGTTTTAATCCGAACCGGCTCGTATTTGGACATCAAGTCAGCAGAAAAAACCTGGCTGTGTCATGTCAACATGTTGAAACCGTACTTCAACCGCTACGATCGGGTGACGATGTCGTTGGAAACCGGTAGTGATGTTCTGCCTGTGGCCACTAGTGTCATCGTTGACTATAGTCGTCCTCAAGAGCACGAGGAAAGCCCAATACACCCGGTACCGGTTGAGTAACTCAGAGATTCTAGAAAACCTTGATGTCTTTTTGGCACCATTGTCTCGCTACTTTTAGAATATCAGGGTTTACGCTCAGATGTGCCAACTCACACAAATGTACTAGAGCACAACATTGACGTTGGGGCCTCGATCCAACAACATGTCTAATCGACCGAACGCTGAAAAGAGAGAAGCTCCACAATGAGGTGGTAACTTTCCTCACGACAGGAAAGTTACTATGGATGTTGCAGGAGTTTCCCCTTGAAATCAGACATGTCTGTGGTGAGGACAACTTGGTTGCTGATTGTCTTTCAGTCAATAAGTTTGGTGTTTTGTGTTAAGCCAGTGGGTAGCTCTCTGACTCACAATTTATTTTGACTGTACGTTTTGCGTTCTAGAAGCATACGTGAGTTTTTCCAAAACTTCAGAGTTTTTTTTTAAAGCAAACTATGTCCAAAAAACAAAAAAAAGGTAAATAAAAATATATATTTTCCAAACCAAAAACAAAACCCATACACATTTAAAAACTAAATAAAAAAGGTGGCTTTTCTATCTGGCATTTAATTATTGACAGCCAAGACACCATGTTTATATTGGAGACGGCAGTACATTTAAGCTGATTATGTTGTGAGATGGTTGTTTCCTGTTGGTGATGAGCAAACTTGTCCAACAAAAATAATAGGAGGGAGATGTTACAGGTTTTGGTTTTTCCATTTATGTTTTGAGGTTGTACTTTAGCACGTATGGGGGACACACCGATTGGTGTCACCTCGTTAGTCAGTATGTGTTACACCTGTGCTGGTTGTCCATCTCGTTAGTGGGAAGGTGTTTCACCTGTGCTGGTTGTCCATCTCGTTAGTGGGAAGGTGTTTCACCTGTGCTGGTTGTCCATCTCGTTAGTGGGAAGGTGTTACACCTGTGCTGGTTGTCCATCTCGTTAGTGGGAAGGTGTTACACCTGTGCTGGTTGTCCATCTCGTTAGTGGGAAGGTGTTACACCTGTGCTGGTTGTCCATCTCGTTAGTGGGAAGGTGTTTCACCTGTGCTGGTTGTCCATCTCGTTAGTGGGAAGGTGTTACACCTGTGCTGGTTGTCCATCTCGTTAGTGGGAAGGTGTTACACCTGTGCTGGTTGTCCATCTCGTTAGTGGGAAGGTGTTTCACCTGTGCTGGTTGTCCATCTCGTTAGTGGGAAGGTGTTACACCTGTGCTGGTTGTCCATCTCGTTAGTGGGAAGGTGTTACACCTGTGCTGGTTGTCCATCTCGTTAGTGGGAAGGTGTTTCACCTGTGCTGGTTGTCCATCTCGTTAGTGGGAAGGTGTTACACCTGTGCTGGTTGTCCATCTCGGTAGTGGGAAGGTGTTTTACCTGTGCTGGTTGTCCATCTCGTTAGTGGGAAGGTGTTACACCTGTGCTGGTTGTCCATCTCGTTAGTGGGAAGGTGTTACACCTGTGCTGGTTGTCCATCTCGTTAGTGGGAAGGTGTTTCACCTGTGCTGGTTGTCCATCTCGTTAGTGGGAAGGTGTTTCACCTGTGCTGGTTGTCCATCTCGTTAGTGGGAAGGTGTTTTACCTGTGCTGGTTGTCCATCTCGTTAGTGGGAAGGTGTTTCACCTGTGCTGGTTGTCCATCTCGTTAGTGGGAAGGTGTTTCACCTGTGCTGGTTGTCCATCTCGTTAGTGGGAAGGTGTTTCACCTGTGCTGGTTGTCCATCTCGTTAGTGGGAAGGTGTTTCACCTGTGCTGGTTGTCCATCTCGTTAGTGGGAAGGTGTTTCACCTGTGCTGGTTGTCCATCTCGTTAGTGGGAAGGTGTTACACCTGTGCTGGTTGTCCATCTCGTTAGTGGGAAGGTGTTACACCTGTGCTGGTTGTCCATCTCGTTAGTGGGAAGGTGTTACACCTGTGCTGGTTGTCCATCTCGTTAGTGGGAAGGTGTTACACCTGTGCTGGTTGTCCATCTCGTTAGTGGGAAGGTGTTACACCTGTGCTGGTTGTCCATCTCGTTAGTGGGAAGGTGTTACACCTGTGCTGGCCCAGTGCTCCAGTTGTCTTGGTAGATGTGGAAGGTTAACACCTTTTAGTTGGCGCTCCAAATTTCGATTTCTAGACAAACATTCTTTTATCTGATCTTCCCTGTTTTTGTTTTAGCTCCACCGTTTTGGTTTGTTTCCTGTCTTTAAGTTTTGGTGTGGGTTTTTCTTTTGTTTTCCTCTTCTTGGGCAAATTTAGTGGCTCTCATGGTGAGAGTGTCTTTTAGGTTCCAGTTGTTACCCCCTAAAACCCCTCCTACTTTGTTTTAGTTGTTGTTGTCAGTGACTCTTTGTTGGTTTTCTTGCTGGGGAACGTGACAAAAGCTTCAGCTGTAAGCTAGCAAGGAAAGTTAGCCTACAAAGCTAGCTGGAAGCTACAGGTACCTTCCTGCATTGTAAAGTTTTTCCAGCCTGTATGGACATTGTTTTGAGAACAGTAATTAACAGTTTCTACATGCCAGATGGCACTAGTAATGAATGACTCAGTGGACCAGGCACTTTGCTCTATAAAAGGGCTGCGCTGACAGACTTCAGTCTCTCAAGACATTTGACAGAAGTTTGAGTTCTGAACGTAAACAAAAATTCCAGTAACGAACTTTTGTTTTTTAAATCGAAAAAAGTTTCGGTATACCATGCAACACTAACGCACGCGCACACCTGGATAAAGAAACCCGGTGTGTGTCTAAGGTACCTTTAGGTGGTCTCCGACGAGCTCTCAGGGGGTGGTGGCGGTACTGAGCCCCAACAGACTCCTTCCTCTGTGGGTTAGACCGGCCTGGCGCTCCCCTCTCTCCTCCAGAACCACTGGAGCTCTGCTGCTTCACTGTCTGGAGAGATGGAGGGTCCGTACACAGACATTTAACCTTTATTTAACTAGGCAAGTCAGTTAAGAACAAATTCTTATGTACAATGACGGCCAAACCCTCCCCTTGTGCGCTGCCCTATGGAACTCCCGATCGTGGCAGGTTGTGATACAGCCCGGAATCAAACCGGGGTCTGTAGTGACGCCTCTAGCACTGAGATGCAGTGCCTTAGACCGCTGTGCCACTCAGGAGAAGAGGAACACTTCATTCTGCTCACCTCTTTCTTGGTGTCGATCTCAAAGTCGCTGTCGCTGCCCGGGTCTCCCTCTATCTCATCATTACTGAGGGAGGGAGAGAGAAGGGATGGAGAGAGAGAAGAGATGGAGGGATAAAGAGAAGGGGGATGAATAAGTGACAGAGCGATTAATTTTGTACATTCTTACTTTCAATCTCTTTACCCTTTCAAATCTCTCTCTAACCTCCCCCCCCTCCTTGTCTCACTCTACCCTCCCCCCCCTCGTCTCACTCTAAACCCCCCTCCCCCCCCTCCTTGTCTCACTCTAAACCCCCCCCTCCTTGTCTCACTCTAAACCCCCCCTCGTCTCTCTCTAACCTCCCTGCCACAAATAGCAGGGTGGAGCACGCGCTCCAGCAGGTATATCTCACTGGTCGTCCCCAAAGCCAATTCCTCCTTTGGCCGCCTTTCCTTCCAGTTCTCTGCTGCCAATGACTGGAACGAATTGCAAAAATCACTGAAGCTGGAGACTTATATCTCCCTCACTAACTTTAAGCGTCAGCTGTCAGAGCAGCTTACCAATTGCTGCAGCTGTACACAGCCCATCTGTACACAGCCCATCTGTACACAGCCCATCTGTACACAGCCCATCTGTACACAGCCCATCTGTACATAGCCCATCTGTACATAGCCCATCTGTAGATAGCCCATCTGTACACAGCCCATCTGTACACAGCCCATCTGTACACAGCCCATCTGTACACAGCCCATCTGTACACAGCCCATCTGTACACAGCCCATCTGTACACAGCCCATCTGTACACAGCCCATCTGTACATAGCCCATCTGTACATAGCCCATCTGTACATAGCCCATCTGTACATAGCCCATCTGTAGATAGCCCATCTGTAGATAGCCCATCTGTAGATAGCCCATCTGTACATAGCCCATCTGTACACAGCCCATCTGTACACAGCCCATCTGTAGATAGCCCATCTGTAGATAGCCCATCTGTACATAGCCCATCTGTAGATAGCCCATCTGTAGATAGCCCATCTGTAGATAGCCCATCTGTACATAGCCCATCTGTACACAGCCCATCTGTAGATAGCCCATCTGTACACAGCCCATCTGTACACAGCCCATCTGTAGATAGCCCATCTGTAGATAGCCCATCTGTACATAGCCCATCTGTACATAGCCCATCTGTACATAGCCCATCTGTACATAGCCCATCTGTACACAGCCCATCTGTACACAGCCCATCTGTACACAGCCCATCTGTAGATAGCCCATCTGTACACAGCCCATCTGTACACAGCCCATCTGTACACAGCCCATCTGTAGATAGCCCATCTGTACACAGCCCATCTGTACACAGCCCATCTGTACACAGCCCATCTGTACACAGCCCATCTGTACATAGCCCATCTGTACATAGCCCATCTGTACATAGCCCATCTGTACACAGCCCATCTGTACACAGCCCATCTGTAGATAGCCCATCTGTACACAGCCCATCTGTACACAGCCCATCTGTACACAGCCCATCTGTAGATAGCCCATCTGTAGATAGCCCATCTGTACACAGCCCATCTGTACACAGCCCATCTGTACACAGCCCATCTGTACACAGCCCATCTGTACATAGCCCATCTGTACACAGCCCATCTGTACACAGCCCATCTGTAGATAGCCCATCTGTACACAGCCCATCTGTACACAGCCCATCTGTACACAGCCCATCTGTAGATAACTACCTCATCCCCATATGTTTTTCTGCTCTTTTGCACACCAGTATTTCTACTTGCACATCCTAATCTGCACATCTATCACTCCAGTGTAAATTGCTATATTGTAATTTCTTCACTACTGTTGGCCTATTTACCGCTTTACTTCATTTGCACACACTGTAAATGAGAACTTGTTCTCAACTGCCTACCTGGTTAAATAATAAAGGTGAAATAAATAAATGAAATGTAAAATAAACATCACTAGAGGAACAGAGGAGGAGTAGGATGAGGGTACGGCTAAAAGCTATAAGAACTGGTCGTCTACTGCGTTGGGAACAGAGAATAAAAGGAGCAGATTTCTGGCCGTGGTAGGATAGATTCAGGGCATAATGTACAGACAAGGGTATGGTAGGGTGCGAGTACAGTGGAGGTAAACCTAGGCATTGAGTGACGATGAGAGAGGTTGCATCTCTGGAGGCACCAGTTAAGCTAGGTGCGGTCTATCTGAGGCATGTTGAGCAGGACTAGGGGCTCCTCAGTAAAATAAAACAATGAGAGCTGCCCTAAACAACAGTAGACAAGGCATATTGACATTAGAGAGAGGCATAAAGAAATCACAGGTGTTGATTGGGAGAGCTAAGACAACAACGGGTAAAGAGCTCGGACAACAACAACAAGTATATGGCGATGAATGGGCCGAGAGGGTCAGTTAGCTACACACAGGGCCTGGGGCCGACAGATAAACAAAATAGGGACTCCCAATCACAGCTGGTTGTGAAACAGCCTGGAATCAAACCAGGGTCTGTAGTGACGCCTCTAGCACTGAGATGCAGTGCCTTGGACCGCTGCGCCACTCGGGAGCCCTTGTGTATGTCGAATTTTGTTCCTTTTAAAATGGCATAGAAGGCCCTTCTTGCCTTGTTTCTCAGCTCGTTCACAGCTAAGTGGAAGTTACCTGTGGCGCTGGTGTTTAGGCCGAGGTATATATAGTTTGTGTTCTCTAGTCTCTCCCCTCCCCATGTCTCCCTCCTGTCCACCTCCCACCCCTCCATTCCTCCCCCCTCTCCTCCTTACCCATCTTCCTTGTCTGTCTTTCTGACCAGTCTTCTAGCCTGTCGGTCCATAACACTGGTTCTGGTCCTGGTCTTCTTCCAGCTGTAGTAGTACCGGACCAGGCCTGAGACCAGCTTATCAGGCAGCTACAAAAAGAAGGGGGGGGGGGGGAACAGAGAGAGAGAGAGGGAGGGGGGAACAGAGAGAGAGAGGGAGGGAGGGGGGGAGAGAGAGAGGGAGGGGGGAACAGAGAGAGAGAGGGGGGGGGACAGAGAGAGAAAGAGAGGGGGGGGACAGAGAGAGAAAGAGAGGGGGGGACAGAGACAGAGAGAGAGCGAGAGAGAGAGAGCGAGAGGGGACGGACAGAGCGAGAGAGGGGGGGACGGACAGAGCGAGAGAGGGGGGGACGGACAGAGCGAGAGAGGGGGGGACGGACAGAGCGAGAGAGGGGGGGACGGACAGAGCGAGAGAGGGGGGGACGGACAGAGCGAGAGAGGGGGGGACGGACAGAGCGAGAGAGGGGGGGACGGACAGAGCGAGAGAGAGAGGGAGGGACGGACAGAGCGAGAGAGAGAGGGAGGGACGGACAGAGCGAGAGAGAGAGGGAGGGACGGACAGAGCGAGAGAGAGAGGGAGGGACGGACAGAGCGAGAGAGAGAGGGAGGGACGGACAGAGCGAGAGAGAGAGAGACGGACAGAGCGAGAGAGGGAGGGACGGACAGAGCGAGAGAGGGAGGGACGGACAGAGCGAGAGAGAGAGGGAGAGACGGACAGAGCGAGAGAGGGAGGGACGGACAGAGCGAGAGAGAGAGGGAGAGACGGACAGAGAGAGAGAGGGAGGGGGGGACAGAGAGAGAGAGGGAGGGGGGGACAGAGAGAGAGAGGGAGGGGGGGACAGAGAGAGAGAGGGGGGGACAGAGAGAGAGAGGGAGGGAGAGAGATTAAAATTACACTCTGGTTCTCCAGTGTAAACAGGTTAAACAGTGTTTTCACAACGCTCCAGTGTAGCTCCCCAGTAAGTGTCCTCACCATCTGTTGTATACGATGGAAGCTCTTGCCATGGAAGCTGAAGGCCTGTTCAAACAGGACCTTGTCCTCTATGGTCCACTCCTCAGGAAAGGGAGTGAAGTTAGCCAGGTCAGCAAGGGAACACTCCACATCATGTTTATGCCACAGCAACATCCCCAGGGCCTGGACAGACAGATAGACAGAGAGCAGTGACATTTAGACCCAGGGCCTGGACAGACAGCAGTGACATTTAGAGACAGGGCCTGGACAGACAGACAGAGAGAGAGCAGTGACATTTAGACCCAGGGCCTGGACAGACAGACAGACAGACAGACAGACAGACAGACAGACAGACAGACAGAACAGACAGAGAACAGTGACATTTTGACCCAGGGGAGGGGGACAGACAGAGAACAGTGACATTTTGACCCAGGGGAGGGGGACAGACAGAGAACAGTGACATTTTGACCCAGGGGAGGGGGACAGACAGAGAACAGTGACATTTTGACCCAGGGGAGGGGGACAGACAGACAGAGAGAGAGAGAGCAGTGACATTTTGACCCAGGGGAGGGGGACAGACAGACAGAGAGAGAGAGAGCAGTGACATTTTGACCCAGGGGAGGGGGACAGACAGACAGAGAGAGAGCAGTGACATTTTGACCCAGGGGAGGGGGACAGACAGAGAGAGAGAAGTGACATTTTGACCCAGGGGAGGGGGACAGACAGAGAGAGAGAGAAGTAACATTTTGACCCAGGGGAGGGGGACAGACAGACAGACAGACAGAGAGAGAAGTAACATTTTGACCCAGGATAGGGGGACAGACAGAGAGAGAAGTAACATTTTGACCCAGGGGAGGGGGACAGACAGACAGACAGACAGAGAGAGAAGTAACATTTTGACCCAGGGGTGGGGGACAGGCAGAGAGAGAGAGAGAAGTGACATTTTGACCCAGGGGAGGGGGACAGACAGACAGACAGAGAGAGAAGTAACATTTTGACCCAGGGGTGGGGGACAGGCAGAGAGAGAGAGAGAAGTGACATTTTGACCCAGGGGAGGGGGACAGACAGAGAGAGAAGTAACATTTTGACCCAGGGGAGGGGGACAGACAGACAGACAGACAGACAGAGAGAGAAGTAACATTTTGACCCAGGGGTGGGGGACAGGCAGAGAGAGAGAGAGAAGTGACATTTTGACCCAGGGGAGGGGGACAGACAGAGAGAGAGCAGTGACATTTTGACCCAGGGGAGGGGGACAGACAGAGAGAGCAGTGACATTTTGACCCAGGGGAGGGGGACAGACAGGAGGATTAATTCCCAGTGTCACTTTATTCCCTATTTAGTGCATTATTTTGAACCAGAGCTCTATGAGATAACTACACAGAACATACATATAAAACACAACATGTAAGGTGTTGGTCCCATGTTTCATGAGCTGAAATAAAAGATCCCAGAAATGTCCCATATACACAAAATGCTTATTTCACTCAAAATTGTGAACAAATTTGTTTACATCCCTATTAGTGAGCATTTCTACTTTGCCAAAATAATCCATCCACCTGACAGGTGTGGCATATCAAGAAGCTGATTAATACAGCACAATCATTACACAGGTGCACCTTGTGCTGGGGGCCAGTAAAAGGCCATTTTTTAATAAATTGCAGTTTTGTCACACAAGTTTTGAGGGAGTGTGAAATTTGTTTGCTGACTCCAGGATTGTCCACCAGAGGTGTTGCCAGAGAATTTAACGTTAATTTCTCTACCATACGCTGCCTCTGTCGTTTTAGAAAATTTGGCAGTACGTCCAACCATAGAATTTGTATAGCGTCGTGGAGCCGAGCGGTTTGCTGATGGCCACATTGTGAACAGAGCGCCCCATGGTGGCGGTGGAGTTATGGTACGGGCAGGTATAAGCTACGGACAACGAACACAATTGCATTTTATCTTTGCCAATTTCTATTGGCCGCCATCACCTCATGTTTCAGCAGGATAATACACAACCCCATATCGCAAGGATCTGTACACAATTCCTGGAAGCTTAAAATGTCCCAGTTCTTCCATGGCCTGCATACTCACCAGACATGTCACCCATTGAGCATGTTTGGGATGCTCTGGATCGACGTGTACGACAGCGTGTTCCAGTTCCCGCCAATATCCAGCGACTTTACATAGCCATTCAAGCGGAGTGGGACAACATTCCACAGGCCACAATCAACAGCCTGATCAACTCTATGTGAAGGAGATGTTTCGCGCTGCATGAGGCACATGGTGGTCACACCAGATACTGACTGGTTTTCTGATCCACGCCCCTACTTTTTTAAAGGTATCTGTGACCAACAGATGCTTATCTGTAATCCCATTCATGTGAAATTCTGAGATTAGTACCTTTTTTTATTTTTTTTTTATTGGCTGATTTCCTTGTGAACTGTAACTCAGTAAAATCTTTGAAATGTTTTGTTTATATTTGTTCAGTATATTTCCTGTTTAAAGTCAGATTGACTGTACCTGTTCCATGTTGTAGCCATGCTTCTCTTTAGCCATCAGAATATACTCATCCACTGGGGGGAGAGAGGAGAGAGAGCAGAGGAGAGGGAGAGGAGAGATAGAGTGAGCAGAGGAGAGAGCAGAGGAGAGAGCAGAGCAGGAGAGTGAGCAGAGCGAGAGGGAGAGTGAGCAGAGCGAGAGGGAGAGTGAGCAGAGCGAGAGAGCGAGAGGGGGAGAGTGAGCAGAGGAGAGTGAGCAGAGGAGAGAGAGCAGAGGAGAGAGAGCAGAGGAGAGGGAGAGCAGAGAGCAGAGCGGGAGAGTGAGCAGAGCGAGAGGGAGAGTGAGCGAGAGGGGGAGAGTGAGCAGAGGAGAGTGAGCAGAGGAGAGGGAGCAGAGGAGAGGGAGAGGAGAGAGCAGAGCAGGAGAGTGAGCAGAGCGAGAGGGAGAGTGAGCGAGAGGGGGAGAGTGAGCAGAGCGAGAGAGAGAGGAGAGTGAGCAGAGCGAGAGAGGGAGAGTGAGCAGAGGAGAGGGAGAGCAGAGAGAGGGAGGGAGGGAGAGTGAGCAGAGAAAGGGAGAGAGCGAGAGTGAGCAGAGAGTGAGCAGAGCGAGAGGGGGAGAGTGAGCAGAGCGAGAGGGGGAGAGTGAGAGGGGGAGAGTGAGAGGGGGAGAGTGAGCAGAGCGAGAGAGTGAGCAGAGCGAGAGGGGGAGAGTGAGAAGAGCGAGAGAGTGAGAGTGAGAGGGAGAGAGAGCAGAGCGAGAGAGAGAGAGAGAGCAGAGCGAGCGAGAGAGCAGAGCGAGCGAGAGAGCAGAGCGAGCGAGAGAGGGAGAGCAGAGTGAGCAGAGCGTTGAACAGAGTGAGCAAAGAGAGGGAGAGTGAGCAGAGGGAGAGAGAGAGCAGAGTGAGCAGAGCGTTGAACAGAGTGAGGAGGGAGAGAGGGAGAGTGAGCAGAGCGAGAGAGGGAGAATGAGCAGAGCGGGAGAGTGAGCAGAGCGAGAGGGAGAGTGAGCAGAGACGGGAGAGAGAGTGAGCAGAGCGAGAGAGAGAGTGAGAGAGAGGGGGAGTGAGCAGAGAGAGGGGGAGAGAGAGCAGAGTGAGCAGAGCGTTGAACAGAGTGAGCAGAGTGGGCGGAGCGAGAGGGTGAGTGAGCAGAGCGAGAGGGTGAGTGAGCAGAGCGAGAGGGTGCGAGAGGGTGAGTGAGAAGAGCGAGAGGGTGAGGGAGAGTGAGCAGAGGGTGAGGGAGAGTGAGCAGAGGGAGGGAGAGCAGAGCGGGAGATTGAGGAGAGCGAGAGAGAGTGAGGAGAGCGAGAGAGCAGAGCGAGAGGGGGAGAGTGAGCAGAGAGAGAGAGAGAGAGAGGGAGAGAGAGAGAGAGTTGAACAGAGGGAGCAGAGGGAGAGAGAGAGCAGAGTGAGCAGAGCGTTGAACAGAGTGAGCAGAGAGAGGGAGAGTGAGCGAGAGAGGGAGAATGAGCAGAGCGGGAGAGTGAGCAGAGCGAGAGGGAGAGTGAGAGAGAGGGGGAGAGTGAACAGAGAGAGGGGGAGAGAGAGCAGAGTGAGCAGAGCGTTGAACAGAGTGAGCAGAGTGGGCGGAGCGAGAGGGTGAGTGAGCAGAGCGAGAGGGTGAGTGAGCAGAGCGAGAGGGTGAGTGAGCAGAGCGAGAGGGTGAGTGAGCAGAGCGAGAGGGTGCGAGAGGGTGAGTGAGAAGAGCGAGAGGGTGAGGGAGAGTGAGCAGAGCGTTGAACAGAGTGAGCAAAGAGAGGGAGAGTGAGCAGAGGGAGAGAGAGAGCAGAGTGAGCAGAGCGTTGAACAGAGTGAGGAGGGAGAGAGGGAGAATGAGCAGAGCGAGAGAGGGAGAATGAGCAGAGCGGGAGAGTGAGCAGAGCGAGAGGGAGAGTGAGCAGAGCGAGAGAGGGAGAATGAGCAGAGCGGGAGAGTGAGCAGAGCGAGAGAGGGAGAATGAGCAGAGCGGGAGAGTGAGCAGAGCGAGAGGGAGAGTGAGCAGAGACGGGACAGAGAGTGAGCAGAGCGAGAGAGAGAGTGAGAGAGAGGGGGAGTGAGCAGAGAGAGGGGGAGAGAGAGCAGAGTGAGCAGAGCGTTGAACAGAGTGAGCAGAGTGGGCGGAGCGAGAGGGTGAGTGAGCAGAGCGAGAGGGTGAGTGAGCAGAGCGAGAGGGTGAGTGAGCAGAGCGAGAGGGTGCGAGAGGGTGAGTGAGAAGAGCGAGAGGGTGAGGGAGAGTGAGCAGAGGGTGAGGGAGAGTGAGCAGAGGGTGAGGGAGAGTGAGCAGAGGGTGAGGGAGAGCAGAGCGGGAGAGTGAGGAGAGCGAGAGAGAGTGAGGAGAGCGAGAGAGCAGAGCGAGAGGGGGAGAGTGAGCAGAGAGAGAGAGAGAGAGGGAGAGAGAGAGAGAGTTGAACAGAGGGAGCAGAGGGAGAGAGAGAGCAGAGTGAGCAGAGCGTTGAACAGAGTGAGCAGAGAGAGGGAGAGTGAGCGAGAGAGGGAGAATGAGCAGAGCGAGAGTGAGAGTGAGAGAGAGGGGGAGAGTGAACAGAGAGAGGGGGAGAGAGAGCAGAGTGAGCAGAGCGTTGAACAGAGTGAGCAGAGAGAGGGAGAGTGAGCAGAGAGAGGGAGAGTGGGCGGAGCGAGAGGGTGAGTGGGCGGAGCGAGAGGGTGAGTGAGCAGAGCGAGAGGGTGAGTGAGCAGAGCGAGAGGGTGAGGGAGCAGAGCGAGAGGGTGAGGGAGCAGAGCGAGAGGGTGAGGGAGCAGAGCGAGAGGGTGAGGGAGCAGAGCGAGAGGGTGAGGGAGAGTGAGCAGAGGGAGAGTGAGCAGAGGGAGAGTGAGCAGAGGGTGAGGGAGAGTGAGCAGAGGGTGAGGGAGAGTGAGCAGAGGGAGAGTGAGCAGAGCGTGAGAGTGAGCAGAGCGAGGGAGAGCAGAGCGGGAGAGTGAGCAGAGCGAGAGAGAGTGAGGAGAGCGAGAGAGCAGAGCGAGAGGGGGAGAGTGAGCAGAGAGAGGGAGAGTGAGCAGAGAGAGAGAGAGAGGGGGAGTGAGCAGAGCGAGGGGGAGAGTGAGCAGAGGGTGAGCAGAGCGAGGGGGAGAGTGAGCAGAGCGAGGGGGAGAGTGAGCAGAGCGAGGGAGAGTGAGCAGAGCGAGGGAGAGTGAGCAGAGAGAGGGAGAGTGAGCAGAGAGAGAGGGAGAGTGAGCAGAGAGAGAGGGAGAGTGAGCAGAGAGAGAGGGAGTGAGCAGAGCGAGGGGGAGAGTGAGCAGGGAGTGAGAAGAGCGAGGGGGAGAGTGAGCAGAGGGTGAGCAGAGCGAGGGGGAGAGTGAGCAGAGCGAGGGGGAGAGTGAGCAGAGAGGGGGAGAGTGAGCAGAGAGGGGGAGAGAGAGAAAGGGAGAGAGCAGAGTGAGCAGAGCGAGAGTTGTTTATTATCTACTTCACATGCTTTGGCAATGTTAACATATGTTTCCCATGTCAATAAAGCCCTTCAATTGAATTGAGAGAGAGACAGAGAGAGAGAGAGAGACAGCAGAGAGAGAGAGAGAGAGACAGCAGATAATTTGTGTGTTTACACATGGCGTCAGAGATGAGGCTGTTGGGGCACCACACCAGCATACTCCTCTGCTCCTTCTCATTGTAGCGGCTTGGAGTGTCTGTACACACACACACACACACACGTTAGTCATACATTCCTCATTTTCTCTCACTCCATCTGTCACATACACAGCCAAATAATCAAATCCACCTCCCTCTCCGTCCCCCCCTTCCCTCTTTGGTACCTGGGTTTAACTCAGGTATCTGTGCCTGGTAGTCTCCTCCCACTCGAATCATACTGTCTGTGGAGAGAGAGAGAAAAGAGGGATGAGTGGAGGAAGAGAGACATCAGCAGAGAGAGTATTAGCAATACGCCCAGAGAGAGTTAGCGATAAGCCCAGAGAGTTAGCGATAAGCCCAGAGAGAGAGTTAGCGATAAGCCCAGAGAGAGAGTTAGCGATAAGCCCAGAGAGAGAGAGAGAGAGAGATTTAGCGATAAGCCCAGAGAGAGAGAGAGAGAGAGAGATTTAGCGATAAGCCCAGAGAGAGAGAGATTTAGCGATAAGCCCAGAGAGAGAGAGAGAGAGAGAGTTCGCGATAAGCTCAGAGAGAGAGAGAGTTCGCGATAAGCTCAGAGAGAGTTCGCGTTAGCGATAAGCCCAGAGAGAGAGAGAGAGAGCGTTAGCGATAAGCCCAGAGAGAGAGAGAGAGAGAGCGTTAGCGATAAGCCCAGAGAGAGAGAGAGAGCGTTAGCGATAAGCCCAGAGAGAGAGAGAGCGTTAGCGATAAGCCCAGAGAGAGAGAGAGCGTTAGCGATAAGCCCAGAGAGAGTTAGCGATAAGCCCAGAGAGAGTTAGCGATAAGCCCAGAGAGAGAGAGAGCGTTAGCGATAAGCCCAGAGAGAGAGAGAACGTTAGCGATAAGCCCAGAGAGAGAGAGAACGTTAGCGATAAGCCCAGAGAGAGAGAGAACGTTAGCGATAAACCCAGAGAGAGAACGTCAGCGATAAACCCCAGAGAGAGAGTTAGCGATAAACCAAGAGAGAGAGAGAGTTAGCGATAAACCCAGAGAGAGACAGACGAGCAGAGAGATGAGCGCGTGAGAGATTTGTCTCAGGCTGTTGTCGGTAGGTGCACCCAATTCAGCTGCCCTGCGCACCGGGTAGGCGAACTGTTGCCATTTTGAACCATTTCATGTGCGAGGGCACAAACTCTGCCTTCCTGGCAGGCCCAGAGAGCAAATCAATCATGTAGCATGGCATGAAAGAAAGCTACTGTGAGATTTCAAAATGTTTAAATCCACAACTAGAGAGAGACTGTCAACGAATACAGCAAAGAGCTGCTGTTTTTAAACTTTAAAACCACGACTAGAGAGAGACTGTCAACGAATACAGCAAAGAGCTGCTGTTTTTAAACTTTAAAACCACGACTAGAGAGAGACTGTCAACGAATACAGCCAAGAGCTGCTGTTTTTAAACTTTAAAACCACGACTAGAGAGAGACTGTCAACGAATACAGCCAAGAGCTGCTGTTTTTAAACTTTAAAACCACGACTAGAGAGAGACTGTCAACGAATACAGCAAAGAGCTGCTGTTTTTAAACTTTAAAACCACGACTAGAGAGACTGTCAACGAATACAGCCAAGAGCTGCTGTTTTTAAACTTTAAAACCACGACTAGAGAGAGACTGTCAACAAATACAGCAAAGAGCTGCTGTTTTTAAACTTTAAAACCACGACTAGAGAGAGACTGTCAACGAATACAGCAAAGAGCTGCTGTTTTTAAACTTTAAAACCACGACTAGAGAGAGACTGTCAACGAATACAGCAAAGAGCTGCTGTTTTTAAACTTTAAAACCACGACTAGAGAGAGACTGTCAACGAATACAGCCAAGAGCTGCTGTTTTTAAACTTTAAAACCACGACTAGAGAGAGACTGTCAACGAATACAGCCAAGAGCTGCTGTTTTTAAACTTTAAAACCACGACTAAAGAGAGACTGTCAACGAATACAGCAAAGAGCTGCTGTTTTTAAACTTTAAAACCACGACTAGAGAGAGACTGTCAACGAATACAGCCAAGAGCTGCTGTTTTTAAACTTTAAAACCACGACTAGAGAGAGACTGTCAACGAATACAGCAAAGAGCTGCTGTTTTTAAACTTTAAAACCACGACTAGAGAGAGACTGTCAACGAATACAGCAAAGAGCTGCTGTTTTTAAACTTTAAAACCACGACTAGAGAGAGACTGTCAACGAATACAGTAAAGAGCTGCTGTTTTTATGAGTGACTTCATGTTTAAAGTTCTTACTCAGCGCTGTCAAACACTTTGTATTCAACACTTTTATAATCCATAAAATGCACGTTCTTCCCATTTCCACTCAGTGCTACAAGCAGTGCAGCTGTAATGAATGAGTAGGAAAGTGTATCTATAGGCTTTGTTGTTGTTAGTGGATTGGGTCTTTTTTAATATCAAGGACCTGCTGTTTTCGACTCTTTCTCTACCGCACCTGCTGTCTCTAACTCTGAATGATCGGCTATGAAAAGCCAACTGACATTTACACTCCTGAGGTGCTGACCTGTTGCAGCCTCGACAACCACTGTGGTGATTATAATTATAATTATTTGACCATGCTGGTCATCTATGAACATTTGAACATCTTGGCCATGTTCTGTTATAAATTCCACCCCGGCATAGCCAGAAGAGGACTGGCCACCCCTCAGAGCCTGGTTCCTCTCTAGGTTTCTTCCTGGGTTCTGGCCTTTCTAGGGAGTTTTTCCTAGCCACCATGCTACTACATCTGCATTGCTTGCTGTTTAGGGTTTTAGGCTGGGTTTCTGTATTAGCACTTTGTGACAACTGCTGATGTAAAAAGGACTTTATAAAATACATTTGATTGATTGATTTCACTTTCTCTGTTCACAGGAGTGTTTGAATGAATGTTTACATGAAGCAGAAACAATGTGGTGCGACTCGAGTTTTGCCGTCAGCTGGAAGACGGTGTCTCCTTTTGGTCAGTGTCAGAGGAGGAAAGAGAGAGCGGAGGGATGTTGAGAGACGGACCCTCAGTCTGCTGCTCTCTCCCTGAGACGGACCCTCAGTCTGCTGCTCTCTCCCTGAGACGGACCCTCAGTCTGCTGCTCACTCCCTGAGACGGACCCTCAGTCTGCTGCTCTCTCCCTCTGCTGAGACTGACCATCAGTCTGCTGCTCTCTCCCTCTGCTGAGACTGACCCTCAGTCTGCTGAGACTGACCCTCAGTCTGCTGCTCTCTCCCTCTGCTGAGACTGACCCTCAGTCTGCTGAGACTGACCCTCAGTCTGCTGCTCTCTCCCTCTGCTGAGACTGACCCTCAGTCTGCTGCGCTCTCCCTCTGCTGAGACTGACCCTCAGTCTGCTGAGACTGACCCTCAGTCTGCTGCTCTCTCCCTCTGCTGAGACTGACCCTCAGTCTGCTGCTCTCTCCCTCTGCTGAGACTGACCCTCAGTCTGCTGCTCTCTCCCTCTGCTGAGACTGACCCTCAGTCTGCTGCTCTCTCCCTCTGCTGAGACTGACCCTCAGTCTGCTGCTCTCTCCCTCTGCTGAGACTGACCCTCAGTCTGCTGCTCTCTCCCTCTGCTGAGACTGACCCTCAGTCTGCTGAGACTGACCCTCAGTCTGCTGCTCTCTCCCTCTGCTGAGACTGACCCTCAGTCTGCTGCGCTCTCCCTCTGCTGAGACTGACCCTCAGTCTGCTGAGACTGACCCTCAGTCTGCTGCTCTCTCCCTCTGCTGAGACTGACCCTCAGTCTGCTGCTCTCTCCCTCTGCTGAGACTGACCCTCAGTCTGCTGCTCTCTCCCTCTGCTGAGACTGACCCTCAGTCTGCTGCTCTCTCCCTCTGCTGAGACTGACCCTCAGTCTGCTGCTCTCTCCCTCGGCTGAGACTGACCCTCAGTCTGCTGCTCTCTCCCTCGGCTGAGACTGACCCTCAGTCTGCTGCTCTCTCCCTCTGCTGAGACTGACCCTCAGTCTGCTGCTCTCTCCCTCTGCTGAGACTGACCCTCAGTCTGCTGCTCTCTTTCTCTCTGCTGAGACTGACCATCGGATGCAGGCACCATCAGCCCAGTAAAATAAAAGCACATGATTTAAAAATGTATACTCACTCAGCTGTGTTTCACAAGTAATACAACAATAGGATCTATTACCGGTATGATCATATAGCCTACCTCAAATGTAGAAATATACATTTTAAGAAATGGCCCAAACAACAAATGCATCGGTAGGGCAATTCAAGCAAAGCCAATATGCAGTGATACTGTATTGGGCCTATAGCTTCCTTCCGTTTTTTTTAAGTCATGCTATAAAAATAAAAATAATAAATCTGAGCGGTAGATCTCAGCTTGCATTTCGACTCAAAGTGATATTGACTCAGAAAAATAAGTTTGGTGACCACTGTTCTAGAGTTTTTCCCTGTTAACACCATCAACGTTTCCCTTTACTGTGGCAAATGTGATCGACTGACCACAATATCAGCCACTTTTAATGCAACATACCTGGGGGGGGATAAAAAGAAAAAAACTATGCAAAATAGTTTTGTTGTAGGATTCTATTGTATAGACATACACTACTCAGCACAGACTAGTGCACCATAACCAATCAGAGCTGCAGTAGGCCTATATGCATATAGACAATTGCCATATATGGATCTGTGCCAGGCACTTTGAACTGGACTGTGTTTACAGTATGAGCGGTCGTGAGTATATGCGCTTGTTTTGAGATCATAGTGAGAGCTGCATGTAGCCACGTGTGCACATTTTGTTCATATCCTTTGCCAGTTAGTGAGTTATTAGCACAGTTATAGATCAGTTGTAGTCAGAAATAGGGGAGTGACTGCTTCCTACAAGGGCACAAAACGAGTACATTTCTAGACATCTTTGAAAAGCCAGTCATGTAAAGAGCTTCTTTTTTTTTTGGTCTTAAAGGGGCAGTGTTGTATTTTGAGACAGGCTTGAATAAGCTAAGTAGCCAATAGGTAATGTATCACATTCTCTGTAATAAATGGTATGGGAATAATAATGCATTTTATTTTGTAACGTGATATCTTGCATCAAACAACATGTCCAGTCACCACCTTGTCAGAGGGACAAGTGGATAAACAGGTTAAATGTCAAGCCCTGCATGTTATTTTTTTCAAAAGTCTAATGGAATGTAGGCCTTCATTGAACACTGAATGATAGAACAGCTGTTTCCATGTTAAAATATTATGGGATGCATTTTCTCCATTGTGTTCGATTCCAGGCTGCATCACAAACGGCCGTGATTGGACGTCCCATAGGGCGGCGCGCAATTGGCCCAGCGTCGTCCGGGTTTGGCCGCCGGTAGACAGTCATTGTAAATAAGACTTTGTTCTTAACTGACTCGCCTAGTTAAATAAAGGTTCAATAAATAATAATAAAGACCACTCCGTTAGGCCTACATTATGATCAAATATCCTCAGTAGCCTACACGGCCACTGTTACACCTGTAACTTAATGAGGGTACAGCCTCAGTAGCCACTGTTACACCTGTAACTTAATGAGGGTACAGCCTCAGTAGCCTACTGTTACACCTGTAACTTAATGAGGGTACAGCCTCAGTAGCCACTGTTACACCTGTAACTTAATAAGGGTACAGCCTCAGTAGCCTACTGTTACACCTGTAACTTAATGAGGGTACAGCCTCAGTAGCCACTGTTACACCTGTAACTTAATGAGGGTACAGCCTCAGTAGCCACTGTTACACCTGTAACTTAATGAGGGTACAGCCTCAGTAGCCACTGTTACACCTGTAACTTAATAAGGGTACAGCCTCAGTAGCCTACTGTTACACCTGTAACTTAATGAGGGTACAGCCTCAGTAGCCTACTGTTACACCTGTAACTTAATGAGGGTACAGCCTCAGTAGCCTACTGTTACACCTGTAACTTAATAAGGGTACAGCCTCCGTGTTCACACTAAAGGCACGCTGGAAGTTGCACATGTCTTAAACGGAAGCAAAGAGAACGAAATGGGGAGGGACTGTGTTTTTTGTCTATTGTGAACTCTTCAGTGCTTTTGTGTGTGTGTGTGTGTGTGTGTGTGTGTGTACGTGTATTTTGCTGTCATGAACTGAGTTGGTATGCAGACAGTATGATGAGACAGTAGTGAGCGCGATTACAAGCACACAATAATGAGATTTATTGTGGATAGTTAGATTAATATAATAGTTTGATTAAAACTTGTAAATGCTTTGAAAGAACAATTTCTCTAATAATCCTGTTGACACGGACACATCTGAGATCAGGCTGCCTGATGAGACTTTTGATAAACGCAGAAAAAAAATCACCAATCAAAATTAACTTTCTACCATGTTATTTTTTGCCCGCGTACCCGAATTTGACCAACAGAAACTTGTTTAAGTTGCAAAAATGAAAAGTTTCAACTGTTTGACGGAATGAATAGACCCATGGTGTGTGTGTGTATACGTGCGCACCGTGAGCGTGCTCCTCATCGCTGCTGTCCTCCTCCGAGTGTTGGTTGTTTCCATTGGTTTTAGCCCTGCTCCTAGACAGAACGCCGCTCCCCGACCGCTCCATCACCGAGGGCATACTGCAACACACACACACACAGATAAAACATAGGCCTACACATACACTACATCACTGAGGAAAAGTCTTGTCACCAATCAGCACACACATGAACTCAACCCAGCAACAAAATACCAAACATCCAAAGCCCTCAGTATAGCAGATTAACAATCTGTTTTTCACTAAGTACGGGTACATGGCAGTAGGCTGAGTACGACATCAGTCATGTAAAAACGTTACTCTCCTTAAAACGCCGTTAGATCATCATTTATCTAAGAATACGCCGATTTAAAACACACGTTTTTCTGAGCAATCTTTCAAATGATTAGGTCATGTAAAGACCTTTTTAAGCCGAGATCCAGCGGTGTGTATTTGATCTGTACGTCTGTTAACACCAGCAGTTCAAGACTCTCTCTCTTTTGTGCAACTGAAGTGAGTTGGGAACAACTGAAAGCATCTTAGTTTGAAATAGTTTTCACATACAAACTTCATCTGTCCGAACTCAGAATCAAATGTTCTTCCCAAAAATAACGTGGTCAGTGTGGCAGAGCGTTTATTTTGATTGGTGATTTTTCTGCGTTTATCATAAGTCCCATCAAGCAGCCTGATCTCAGATGTGTCCATGTAAACAGGAGTATTAGGGAAATTGTTGTGCTTGCAAAGCATTTAAACGTTTTAAAACAAATTATTATATAAAAAAATCAGACTATCCACAATAAATCACATTATTGTGTGCAATGTAACCGTGCTCACTACTGTCTCATTCTCATAAGTAGTCGAATCCAAGATGGCGTAGCAGTCGGACGTGTGTTTGTATTGTCCTGTCGCGTGTAAATAGTAAATAGTAAATAGTCTTCGTATTTTTCGTATACATTTCGTATATATTTTAATTTCACTTTCCATCTAGGAACTGAATATACATTCCTACATTCCGCCTCACCCAATGTGGTACGGACCTGCTATTTTTTTTATACTTTAGAACCGTAACCCCAATCAGAAGCTAGCCAGATAACTAGCTACTAGCTAGTAGTCAGTTAGCCACTGCTGCGGTCTTCACCCTCAACTCGGACACAGCCAGCTTCAATACCGGGCCAATACCTGCCAGTCTGCAAGCGCGATATCAACCCAGAGCATATAGGACTGCTTTTTCTCTACCACATCACCGGATTCCTGACGCAAGCTCTGGACAATTACACCGTATCATCACAGCTAGCTAGCTGCAACCGAGTGGCTACTACTGGCTAACACCTCTGTCCCGAAGCAAGCACCAGTTAGCCTTGAGCTAGCCTCGAGCTAGGCCCATCTGCCGGCTAGCTGAAGAGGTCTACCAGCGAATTCTTGGGCTACAATACCAGCTACAAGCTAATTTAGCCATTTTTTTTTTTGCCGCTGCTAGTAGCTTTTACCTTCTGCACAGACACCAGCCCTGTTATTAGCCTGGATATTACTCACCAATTTACCAGCATCGGACTGTCTCTCGACAACAACGCCGGATTCCTGCCGTAATCCCTGAGCCACTGCTTCTGATCCTCACAGCTAGCTTGCGGCTAGCGCAGCTAGCGCCACTGCCACGAAGCTAGCACCAGTTAGCAAACACAATTCTACAATTCACAACCTCTCTTTCGCCATCGCCATCTGGCTTGGATTCTCTGTCGACACGACCACGTCTGAGCAGACCCCCTCCGTCTGAGCAGACCACCCCCCGGGCTACTAACTTTAAACGCCGCGAGGCCTCCCTGCTCCATCTACGGCTGCCCCCTGGACACTATGATCACTTGGCTACATAGCTGATGCATGCTTGACTGTCCATTAATTCACGGTACTCCATTCTGTTTATTTGTGTTTTATCTGTCGGCTCTGTGCTTTAACTCAGGATCTGTGTGTAGTTAATCCGACCCTCTCTGCCTAGTCGTCGCCATTTTTACCTGTTGTTGCTGTGTTAGACTAGCACCCTGTTATTGCTGCTGTTATCTTACCTGTTGTTTTAGCTAGCTCTCCCAATCAAGACCTGCAATCACTTTATGCCTTATTGTATGTCTCTCTCAAATATCAATATGCCTTGCATACTGTTGTTCAGGCTAGTTTTCATTATCATTGTTTTGGTTTGCAATGGACCCTGTAGTTCCACTCTCCGTACCTCTGATACCCCCTTTGTCCCACCCCCCACACATGCGGTGACCTCACCCATTGAGACCAGCATGTCCAGAGATACAACCTCTCTTATCATCACCCAGTGCCTGGGCTTGCCTCCGCTGTACCCGCGCCCCTCCATACCCCTGTCTGCACATTATGCCCAGAATCTATTCTACCACGCCCATAAATCTGCTCCTTTTATTCTTTGTCCCCAACGCTCTAGGCGACCAGTTTTGATGGCCTTTAGCCGCACCCTCATCCTACTACTCCTCTGTTCCTCGGGTGATGTGGAGGTAAACCCAGGCCCTGCATGTCCCCAGTCACCCTCATTTGTTGACTTCTGCGATCGAAAAAGCCTTGGTCTCATGCATGTCAACATCAGAAGCCTCCTCCCTAAGTTTGCCTTACTCACCGCTTTAGCACACTCTGCCAATCCTGATGTCCTTGCCGTGTCCGAATCCTGGCTTAGGAAGGCCACCAAAAATTCTGAGATTTCCATACCCAACTATAACACTTTCCGTCAAGATAGAACTGCCAAAGGGGGAGGAGTTGCAATCTACTGCAGAGATAGCCTGCAAAGTTCTGTCATACTTTCCAGGTCTATGCCCAAACAGTTCGAACTTCTAATTTTAAAAATTAATCTCTCCAGAAATAAGTCTCTCACTGTTGCCGCCTGCTACCGACCCCCCTCAGCTCCCAGCTGTGCCCTGGACACCATCTGTGAATTGATCGCTCCCCATCTAGCTTCAGAGTTTGTTCTGTTAGGTGACCTAAACTGGGATATGCTTAACACCCCGGCAGTCCTACAATCCAAGCTTGATGCCCTCAATCTCACACAAATCATCAAGGAACCCACCAGGTACAACCCTAAATCCGTAAACATGGGCACCCTAATAGACATTATCCTGACCAACCTGCCCTCCAAATACACCTCTGCTGTCTTCAATCAAGATCTCAGCGATCACTGCCTCATTGCCTGTATCCGCCACGGGTCCGCGGTCAAACGACCACCCCTCATCACTGTCAAACGCTCCCTAAAACACTTCTGCGAGCAGGCCTTTCTAATCGACCTGGCCCGGGTACCCTGGAAGGATATTGACCTCATCCCGTCAGTTGAGGATGCCTGGTCATTCTTTAAATGTTACTTCCTCACCATATTAGACAAGCATGCTCCGTTCAAAAAATGCAGAACCAAGAACAGATATAGCCCTTGGTTCACTCCAGACCTGACTGCCCTCGACCAGCACAAAAACATCCTGTGGCGAACTGCAATAGCATCGAAGAGCCCCCGCGATATGCAACTGTTCAGGGAAGTCAGGAACCAATACACGCAGTCAGTCAGGAAAGCAAAGGCCAGCTTTTTCAAGCAGAAATTCGCATCCTGTAGCTCTAACTCCAAAAAGTTCTGGGATACTGTAAAGTCCATGGAGAACAAGAGCACCTCCTCCCAGCTGCCCACTGCACTGAGGCTAGGTAACACGGTCACCACCGATAAATCCGTGATAATCGAAGACTTCAACAAGCATTTCTCAATGGCTGGCCATGCCTTCCTCCTGGCGACTCCAACCTTGGCCAACAGCCCCGCCCCCCCCGCTGCTACTCGCCCAAGCCTCCCCAGCTTCTCCTTTACCCAAATCCAGATAGCAGATGTTCTGAAAGAGCTGGAAAACCTGGACCCATACAAATCAGCTGGGCTTGACAATCTGGACCCCCTATTTCTGAAACTGTCCGCCGCCATTGTCGCACCCCCTATTACCAGCCTGTTCAACCTCTCCTTCGTATCATCTGAGATCCCCAAGGATTGGAAAGCTGCCGCGGTCATCCCCCTCTTCAAAGGGGGAGACACCCTGGACCCAAACTGTTACAGACCTATATCCATCCTACCCTGCCTTTCTAAGGTCTTCGAAAGCCAAGTCAACAAACAGATCACTGACCATCTCGAATCCCACCGTACCTTCTCCGCTGTGCAATCCGGTTTCCGAGCCGGTCACGGGTGCACCTCAGCCACGCTCAAGGTACTAAACGACATCATAACCGCCATCGATAAAAGACATTACTGTGCAGCCGTCTTCATCGACCTGGCCAAGGCTTTCGACTCTGTCAATCACCATATTCTTATCGGCAGACTCAGTAGCCTCGGTTTTTCTAATGACTGCCTTGCCTGGTTCACCAACTACTTTGCAGACAGAGTTCAGTGTGTCAAATCGGAGGGCATGTTGTCCGGTCCTCTGGCAGTCTCTATGGGGGTACCACAGGGTTCAATTCTCGGGCCGACTCTTTTCTCTGTATACATCAATGATGTTGCTCTTGCTGCGGGCGATTCCCTGATCCACCTCTACGCAGACGACACCATTCTATATACTTCCGGCCCTTCCTTGGACACTGTGCTATCTAACCTCCAAACGAGCTTCAATGCCATACAACACTCCTTCCGTGGCCTCCAACTGCTCTTAAACGCTAGTAAAACCAAATGCATGCTTTTCAACCGTTCGCTGCCTGCACCCGCACGCCCGACTAGCATCACCACCCTGGACGGTTCCGACCTAGAATATGTGGACATCTATAGGTACCTAGGTGTCTGGCTAGACTGCAAACTCTCCTTCCAGACTCATATCAAACATCTCCAATCCAAAATCAAATCAAGAATCGGCTTTCTATTCCGCAACAAAGCCTCCTTCACTCACGCCGCCAAACTTACCCTAGTAAAACTGACTATCCTACCGATCCTCGACTTCGGCGATGTCATCTACAAAATAGCTTCCAACACTCTACTCAGCAAACTGGATGCAGTTTATCACAGTGCCATTCGTTTTGTTACTAAAGCACCTTATACGACCCACCACTGCGACCTGTATGCCCTAGTCGGCTGGCCCTCGCTACATGTTCGTCGTCAGACCCACTGGCTCCAGGTCATCTACAAGGCTATGCTAGGTAAAGTGCCGCCTTATCTCAGTTCACTGGTCACGATGGCTACACCCACCCGCAGCACGCGCTCCAGCAGGTGTATCTCACTGATCATCCCTAAAGCCAAAACCTCATTTGGACGCCTTTCCTTCCAGTTCTCTGCTGCCTGCGACTGGAACTAATTGCAAAAATCTCTGAAGTTGGAGACTTTTATCTCCCTCAACAACTTTAAAAATCTGCTATCCGAGCAGCTAACCGATCGCTGCAGCTGTACATAGTCCATCTGTAAACTACCCACCCAATTTACCTACCTCACCCCCCATACTGCTTTTATTTATTTACTTTTCTGCTCTTTTGCACACCAGTATCTCTTCTTGCACATGATCATCTGATGATTTATCACTCCAGTGTTAATCTGCTAAATTGTAATTATTCGATTTATTGCCTACCTCATGCCTTTTGCACACATTGTATATAGATTCTCTTTTTTTCTACCATGTTATTGACTTGTTTATTGTTTACTCCATGTGTAACTCTGTGTTGTCTGTTCACACTGCTATGCTTTATCTTGGCCAGGTCGCAGTTGCAAATGAGAACTTGTTCTCAACTAGCCTACCTGGTTAAATAAAGGTGAAATAAAAAATAATAATAATTTAAAAAAAATAAGCCTCTTACTGTCTGGTTTTCAACACCAACTGCTCATAATAGCAAAAATACACACATATACCAACCTGGTCTGAGAACATTTTGTATTATTCTGTACGTAAATCCGAGACACTCCAAATAGTACGATATGTATCAATTTGTGGATGTCCATCACTCCATTTCGTATGATATGTTACGAATTACAATTAGTATTATGTATATGTTACGAATTCGCAAAACTTAACATATGTTACGAATTCGCAAAACGTAACATATGTTACGAATTTGCAATGAGTAGTTAGCGATGCTTATGCCTTAAGTAACCATATGTTTTATGTAATCATACAAAAACATCACACTAAATGGAACATCTCGGACATACGTACAGAATAATACTAAATTCTCTGAGACCAGGTTGCATATACACACACTCAAACAAAAGCAATTTAGAGTTCACAACAGACAAATAACACTGTAAAATCCAGTATTAGGCTACACAATGAGGAGTCACATGTTCAACTATCAAGTGGGGAAACATCAACACACACCACACACACACACAGCCTATGCAAAACTATGTGTGTGTGATGTGAAGTTAGTAAGATATGAAGTAAGTTTTGTGTCTTGAGGGGGAGGGCTAGCGCGCTAACGTTCGTGCAGTGACACAAAAGACTAGACGGTCACCTCAGGACAAGACATCTTCCGGTTTCAAATGTTCCCGTTAAACCGACTTTGTCGTTATACCGACTCCAAGAGACGTGAAACGAACTCTACATACAGTTATCAAATTAATAGAACAGTTGTACATTCAATAGCTGTAATTTTTTTGGAGGGTACATTTTGTCGGGGGGAAAATGGGTCTGTCAACAAGAGCCGAGTTCCACACAATGTATGCATCATCATCAAAGTTCACTTAACTGTAATATCACGACAAAACACAACACTACAATTTTAGGACATATGTTTTTTTTTTGTGTGTGATGATAACCTTTACAAGCCTAATTGAAGAAAATAATTTCCTGTAATACTGATTAAAAACCACTCAAAATAAAATATTGCAGTAGTATAGTGTTTGGCCTCATTCACAATGCTTGTTGGCCTTTGTCTACTATCCTAATGCTGGTCCAAGCCACACAAACGGTGCCAGTGTGTGTGTAACAGTAAACTCACACTTTAGGTTAGAATTGTAGACTAAACAAGGCAACAACAACAACAAAAAGTACATTTCATGGCAACAGAGAAACTATATGAACAAATATCAAAGTTATTTATCGATATCATTAATGTCCCACCGGTCGCCAAAGCCCGCCCCTTTCACTTTTTGCAACTTGATTGATTGATTACATCAACCAGCCAACACATTTCTACAGGGTAGCTAGCTATCTACGTTAGTTGCAACATAACCTTAGCAATCTTGCCTTAACTTTTACAACGTGTAAAATATTAGCTGGCTGACTAGTTACTAAGCTATTTTCCCCTAATATTAATAATAACAGCTACTGGAAAGTAATTCATTTGGGACACTCGCTGGTTTGAGTGCTACTGGCCAAAACACATTCATTTCAACCATTAGCTATTTCCAGAAAAGTCTAGCATTGGAATCCTATCCTGGTAACTATTACCATTATGTTGCTTCCAGAAAGGCGGTTACAATCCATATTAATCAATTATACAGATAATATTTGGGGTTAAGTATCAGATCACCTCACAAATTACTAAATCTATTTTTTCTTTCTCGTATTCTCCAAAGTTGGGGAATCTTTGTCACAATATCTCATATTCTCACTCTTCCTCGACTCTCGCTCAAACCACATCCAAATTAGAAGTGACAAGAATACAACAACGTGTGTTCCCATAGAACCGGCTTTTAAAAAACATTTAATAAATAATGAAATCTTGTCCCACCTCCGTTCTCTCCTCCTTTCCTCTGCCCTCCGTTGATGATATATCTTTCAACTTTCAATCCTTTTGTTATCGCCAGGCTAACGACGTTGCTCGCTACGGGGGGTGGAGGAGGCGGGGGGGGGGGTAGCTAGTACTATTCCAGTTGTTGGTCGCTACTAGTTGGCGTTGTGGACGTTTTGGATTCGTTGTACAAGTCGGGATAGCATTTCAATTCAGTAGCTCACCTGCCTATTTTGTGTTCCTCGGGCGTTTTTCTCTCATTCAAAACTTAGCTACGGCTTTCTCCACAGCTAATAGGACGCTTAACTAGAAAAAAAAACAAAAATAAACTTCACCTTCAAAACGGCTTAATTTTCATTCATTTGTTGCCTAAGTGGGTCTTCGCGTATACAATAAAACAGCTTGCACGTAGAGAAGCGGAGAGTGTGCCGGGAGAACCTAACCACGCCTCGGAGGGGAGAGGTGTACATCCGCAACCGTCGGATTGCTCCTCGCCTCTCCCTAACTAACTTCAATAGCAGAAAAGTAGTCCCCTGTGCAAGTTGGACAGACATACAAAAGATGGCTTGTTGTGGGGCAAATACACATGCTTGCTGTTGCCTCGAATGTGTTATTTGGTCCAATTTAGATGCATTTGCGTCTAATCAATCGTTGATGTAGAGACAGATCATAATTTTCTTTAAAATGTTGGCCCACAAATACAGTGCTGGTTTTAATCCAACCCTACATTGTATACTGGAATAGTAGATGTCTGAAATTGAAATGTTTACAACAACAAAAAATCAAGTGTACCTGCTATCGTACAATCACATAAATTGGGAACTACTTGCGCGGAGTGATTCGTCAGCTGTGCATCTCTGTGCTGCGCTCGGGCAGACTTGCTGCTCTGTACGATGTATGCCTGGAAAGGAAAAGGGGGGCCGTGTGTGCGTGTGCGTGTGTGTGTGTGCCCGCACGCACGCACAATGTGGAAAACGATGGATTTCAAATTTGACACAGGCACACACACACACACACACTGATAGACAGGTCTTCATACATTGCTATTCTGTCTGCATGTCTGTCTCACAAGCAAACATGCAGGCCATGCTCTGTCATACAGCAACACTTGTGGCACATCCTCTCTCTCTCTCCTCTTTCTCCCTCCCCCTCTCTTCACTGCTCCAGCCTCTATGTCCTCACTCTATCTGTTTGTCGTTTCTTCTCTCTCCCTTCTCTCATTCCTATCCTTCTTTCCTTCCATCTCTCCTCCTTCCCGTTATCTCGTCCCTTCCTCTACCTCCTCCCTCTCTTTTCTCCCTCTCTTGCTCCTGACTCACTCCTCTCTCTTCTCCTCTATCCATTTTTAACGCTCCTCTTTCCTCTCCTTCCCTGTGCTCTGTCTCCTCTATGTCCTGTCCCCTCCCCCTCCTTCCCTGTGCTCTGTCTCCTCTCTATGTTCTGTCCCCTCCCCCTCCTTCCCTGTGCTCTGTCTCCTCTCTATGTCCTGTCCCCTCCCCCTCCTTCCCTGTGCTCTGTCTCCTCTCTATGTCCTGTCCCCTCCCCCTCCTTCCCTGTGCTCTGTCTCCTCTCTATGTCCTGTCCCCTCCCCCTCCTTCCCTGTGCTCTGTCTCCTCTCTATGTCCTGTCCCCTCCCCCTCCTTCCCTGTGCTCTGTCTCCTCTCTATGTCCTGTCCCCTCCCCCTCCTTCCCTCTGTCTCCTCTCTATGTCCTGTCCCCTCCCCCTCCTTCCCTGTGCTCTGTCTCCTCTCTATGTCCTGTCCCCTCCCCCTCCTTCCCTCTGTCTCCTCTCTATGTCCTGTCCCCTCCCCCTCCTTCCCTCTGTCTCCTCTCTATGTCCTGTCCCCTCCCCCTCCTTCCCTGTGCTCTGTCTCCTCTCTATGTCCTGTCCCCTCCCCCTCCTTCCCTGTGCTCTGTCTCCTCTCTATGTCCTGTCCCCTCCCCCTCCTTCCCTCTGTCTCCTCTCTATGTCCTGTCCCCTCCCCCTCCTTCCCTGTGCTCTGTCTCCTCTCTATGTCCTGTCCCCTCCCCCTCCTTCCCTGTGCTCTGTCTCCTCTCTATGTCCTGTCCGCCCTCCTCTTTCTCTCCCTCGCTCCAAAACTCACCCAATGTATCTGTTCTCTCTTTCTCCTCCCCCTTCAAGCTTTCCTCTTTCCCTCCTTCTCTATCTCCTCTCCTTAGATCTCTCTACCCCCCTGTTCTCTCTCTCTCTCGCCTGTTCTCTCTCTCTCTCCCCTGTTCTCTCTCTCTCTCTCTCCCCTGTTCTCTCTCTCTCTCTCCCCTGTTCTCTCTCTCCCTCTGTTCTCTCTCTCTCCCCTGTTCTCTCTCTCTCCCCCTGTTCTCTCTCTCTCTCCCCTGTTCTCTCTCTCTCTCCCCTGTTCTCGCTCTCTCTCCCCATGTTCTCTCTCTCCCCTGTTCACTCTCTCTCACTCTGTTCTCTCTCTCCCCTGTTCTCGCTCTCTCTCCCCTGTTTTCTCTCTCTCTCCCCTGTTCTCTCTCTCTCCCCCTGTTCTCTCTCTCTCTCCCCTGTTCTCTCTCTCTCCCCTGTTCTCTCTCTCTCTCCCCTGTTCTCGCTCTCTCTCCCCATGTTCTCTCTCTCCCCTGTTCTATCTCTCTCTCCCCTGTTCTCTCTCTCTCTCCCCTGTTCTCTCTCTCTCCCCATGTTCTCTCTCTCCCTCTGTTCTCTCTCTCTCCCCTGTTCTCTCTCTCTCCCCTGTTCTCTCTCTCTACCCCCCTCGTTTCATTTTCCAAAACTCACCGACTGTATGTGTAGGCTACGACTTCCTCTCTCACTCTCTCTGTTCACTCTGTCTTCCTCTCTACAGTCCTTCGACCTCCCTCTCCTCCCCCTCCTCCTCTCCTCCCCTCCCCCTCCATCACCCCATCCTCCTCCCCTCCCCTCCCCCTCCCCTCCCCCTCCATCACCTCCTCCCCTCCCCCTCCTCCTCACCTCCCCCTCCTCCTCACCTCCCCTCCCCCTCCTCCTCCCCTCCCCCTCCATCACCTCCTCCCCTACCCCTCCTCCTCACCTCCCCCTCCCCTTCCCCCTCCTCCTCCATCACCTCCTCTCCAGTGATCTACTCATTCCCCTTTCTCTCTCTCTTGCTCTTCCTCTCCTCGTCTCCCCTCCCTGTACTCTGCACCCCCTCCATTTCTCCTCTCTTCCCCTCCTGTCCCCCACACTGACTCTCTCTGCTCCCCCTACCTCTCTCTCCTCTGCACTCCCTCTCTCCTCCCCCTCCCTCTCTCCTCTGCACTCCCTCTCTCTCTTCCCCCTCCCTCTCGCTCTTCCCCTCCCGCCCTCCCTTTCTTCTATTTTCCTCTCCCTCCCCTCCCGCCCTCTCTCTAGAGCTCTCTCTCTGTTTGTTAGCCCTGTCTGTCTGTGTCTGTCTGTGTCTGTCTGTCTGTCTGTCTTTTCTGTCTGTCTGTGTTCATCCTGTGAGGCCTGCTGTAGCAGATATATCATTTTCCTCCTAACCAGCTCGCTCTGTCTGAACACACACACACACACACCAGAGAATTCTCGTATAAACAGGTCTATCAGCTGGTGAAATTAGGACAAATAAAAACTGACATGACACTGTCTGAATGTGTGTGTATGTGTGTGTGTGTGTGTGTGTGTGATGAGAGAGGAGAGGAAGGTTGCAGATACACTGGCTACGTCTTCACGGTCTTAATATTCAGCCTATGACAAATGATTAATTCATATTTTTTAATACGAAAGCAAACCAATGTTGTTCACATCAGATGGAGAAAATGTAGATGTAATGGAAGGAATGCAAGGAATACAGAGAGAGAGAGAAAAATAATGAGGCAGAGAGAGAGAGAGAGAATGAGAGAGATAAGTAATGAGGGAGGGAGAGAGAGAGAAAGAATGAGGGAGAGAGAGAGAATGAGAGAGATAAGTAATGAGGGAGAGAGAGAGAGATAAGTAATGAGGGAGGGGGAGAGAAAGAATGAGGGAGAGAGAGAGAGAGACCAAAAGTCCAGTAGCATAACAATCCCTAGTCCTTGGGCACTTCATGAAGATCTGAAAGGATTGGATAGGTTTAAGCAATATGGTAGTAACTTCAACTAGCTAGGAGGAATATTCACCTCCATATTGCTTATACCTATCCAGTCCTTACAGATCTCCTGTGCGATAGAGGCTAAGTCGCTGCTTCTATACAGGCCGTTAGTAACTCCTCCACACCCAAACAGTAGTAGTTTAGGCCATAACGGAAACCGTCGCGGGCTGCGAGTTCGAACTCCATGACCCCCCCCTCGCGCCCCTCTTCCCAAAAGCCATCTCCCCGTCGCGAGACAGATTACACCAAGACAAAGGGTTGTGGGCGGGGCTTACTGAGGGGGCCATCTGTGTAGGGAGGGCTGTGTGCGTGAGTGAGTGAGAGTGTGTGTGTGTGTGTGTGTGTGTGTGTGTGTGTGGGTGTGTGTGTGTGTGTTTGTGAAACAGACAGTATATAGGCCTGTATGAAACTCAACATATGGATGGGCTGCCTTCCATAAAGGGCTCGGAAAAGAATGGTCTACCCAAGAAATGGCGCCCACGTCATTATCACATTATTTCCAAATTAACATAACCAGCTATTCAACAGCATCAGTTGCATGTTCTGCAGTCAGGATTTAAGTGTACAAATAAAAAAACGAATATAACGATAAAATGCATGATGGACTATGGCAAGGCGCTAATTCAGTTAGATGTAATTATACATTCTATAATGGCCATTTGTGGAACTTTTCCGAGTAGCATCTTGTCCCATACCGCCATCCTGTGGCCAAACGTGGCAATGTAGATTCCATGAAGACCTCAAGATCAAAGATGAGAAGTTATTCTTCAGATGTACGAGATCTTACGTTTCTTGGCAATTTCTCGCATAGAATAGCCTTCATTTCTCAGATCAAGAATAGACTGACGAGTTTCAGAAGAAAGTTCTTTGTTTCTGTCCATTTTGAGCCTGTAAACGCCCTCCCTTTCTTCTATCCGGAAAATTTCAACAACTTTGAAAGTTTCTTCAAGTACAGTCGCAAAAACCAACAAGCACTATGATGAAACTGGCTCTCATGAGGACCGCCACAGGAAAGGAAGACCCAGAGTTACCTCTGCTGCAGAGGATAAGTTCATTAGAGTTAACTGCACCTCAGATTGCAGCCAAAATAAATGCTTCACAGAGTTCAAGTAGCAGACACATCTCAACATGAACTGTTCAGAGGAGACTGCGTGTATCAGGCCTTCATGGTCTAATTGCTGCAAAGTAACCACTACTAAAGGACACCAACAATAAGAAGAGACTTGCTTGGAAATCTCTCCTTTGGTCTGATGAGTCCAAATTTGAGATTTCTGGTTCCAACCACTGTGTCTTTGTGAGACGCATAGTAGGTGAACGGATGATCTCTACATGTGTGGTTCCCACCGTGAAGCATGGAGGAGGAGGTGTGATGGTGTGGGGGTGCTTTTCTGGTGACACTGTCAGTGATGTATTTAGCATTCAAGGCACACTTAACCAGCATGGCTACCACAGCATTCTGCAGTGATACACCGTCCCATCTGGTTTGCGTTTAGTGGGACTATTATTTGTTTTTCAACAGGACAATGACCCAAAACACACCTCCAGGCTGTGTAAGGGGTATTTTACCCAGAATTAAAGTGATGGAGTGCTGCATCAGATGACCTGTCCTCCACAATCCCCCAACCTCAATCCAATTGAGATGGTTTGGGATGAGTTGGACCACAGAGTGAAGGAAAAGCAGCCAACAAGTGCTCAGCATATGTGGGAACTCCTTCAAAACTGTTGGAAAAGCATTCCAGGTGAAGCTGGTTGAGATAATGCCAAGCGTGTACAAAGCTGTCATCAAGGCAAAGGGTGGCTACTTTGGGTAACCATGGCTTATAATATACTACCTAAATGAAATATTCTCAATAAGGAATGGTGTTGTATTTGTTGGAGGAACATATTTCGATATCCTCTTACACACTGTTGTAGGTGACATCGTGAAAGTGAAGTGTAATAAAAAATACAAAAATGAAATCAGAAATTTACATTTCAGCAGATGCTCTCATCAAGAGTGACTTATAGTAAGTTTCATACTGGTCGAATCTATAACCCAGGCGTTGTGAGCACCACGCTCTACCAACTGAGACACTGTTGATCCAGTGTAGACTTTGGACAACCATGCCTCAATAGCGGCAATCGATTTATTGTCTCCAAAAATATTGCCTACCTCAGCCCCTCTTAAATAATTACTATAAAAAAATCATTATTCATATTTTTACAACAAAATAAATAAATAAAATAATATACAAGGTTTCTTATCTATTCTTTTATTTTTTTTACAATTTTATTTAATCTTTATTTAACTAGGCAAATCAGTTAAGAACAAATTATTATTTACAATGACGGCCTACCAAAGGGGAAAAGGCCTCCTGCGGGTACGGGGCCTGGGATTTAAAAAATAAATAAAGTACAATATAAACATAGGACAAAACACACAACACTACATAAAGAGAGACCTAAAGACAACAGCATCATAGCAAGGCAGCAAATCCTAATTAATCAAATGGAAAAGTTCAAAGATAATCAAGTTATAGATTTTGGAGATAATTATAATTGACATGTTTCTTTCTTTACTGACCACCTAAAACCAATCATGTGAACATCAATGCCTAAAGACGCGGTGTCGTCATTTCCCCAAAGCTTAGAGGAAACGATATTCGCGCTAATGTTGGTCGGAGAAGAGGAGAAAGAGTGAGGGAGGGAGGAAAGGCAGAGGGAGTAGGGCCAAGAGACGTAATTCACCCCCTTCTCTTGGCGCCAATCTGGCGGAAAAAAAATACGTTTTTGTCGTTTAGTGAACTTTAGTGTAATCAATTGTGGGCATATTCTTTTGTAGCCAGTTGCGCTAGGTAGTTTGCTAAACCGCTAGCATTTTACATTATCTTGCCCCTTTTCAAGAAACCACATTAATTTAGCGACTAAGTTAGCTAGCTAGCAACAGCAAGACACAGCGGTCGTTTTAAAACAGCGATATGGGGGTGAGTTTTTGACCGTCTGTCTGTGTTTGTGAGAAGGACATGTGAACGCTTGCATCAAACAAAGACTGTCCGAAATCATGATCCCCGTGAATGCGTGATGTAGAGAGGAAAAGAGGAAAGGGAAGACCACGGAATTGATGGTTGAAGGGGCGGCAGACAGAAAGTCCAAGTGGCTATACAAGCTAGCTAGTTACACAGTGAGCTAGCTAACTTAAAAATAACCCTGCTTTGTGATTGCAGTGGCTAGTTTTAACCACTATCGATTGCACCGGTTTTATTTTGCCATTTTTTCTGGGGGGGGAGCATTGGTGTAACGTTCTCCCGTGTGTCTTATCAAGTGTGATGCCACCGCTAGCCTAGCTTGTTAGCCACTTAAGTTAGCTAGGAATCCATTTTTAGAAAGGCTTCTCATCATAACTACCATAGTTAAGTTGAGTAGAACCTACACCCTGCTAACTAACCTCTGAAGTTGTCTTACCTGTTCAGAATATATTTGAGAATGACTAGTTAGTTAGCTAGGTTTTTATTTTTTAGAACCCAATGCGTGTGTTTTTAGCTGGGGTGGGAAGCAGTAGCATAACTAGCTAGCTAGTTTGCCAGTAAGGTATTAAGTTAAGTTCCTAAAACGCACCTCCGACGCTAATAACTAGGCACGTGTTCCGAATTGCTTCCTGTAAACGAGTGAAAGTTGTAGCTGTAGATCCGCTCCAACATGCTGACCATACATGTGTTTGTTACTGTTGTAATCATACCAGTCCTACATTGTCTACTTTTATAAACGGGTATGTAAGGTAAAGGCATTGCACCTGTTGGTTAGTCTCTGAGTGCGCGTGTCATTTAAAACCATGCATTCGTCGTTTTTGTCTTTGAAACAATATTGGGGTACACATGTGTACTAGTCCCTCACTTCACTCGTCATGTGCAAACACATATGTTGCCTTCTGCTTGAAGATTGACCAACTGATATGCACCCCCCCCAATTCTTCTCCATCCCTCTCTCCCCCCTCCATCCCTCTCTCCCCCCTCCATCCCTCTCTCCCCCCTCCATCCCTCTCTCCCCCCTCCATCCCTCTCTCCCCCCTCCATCCCTCTCTCCCCCCCTCATCCCTCTCTCTCTCCCCCCCTCATCCCTCTCTCTCTCCCCCCTCCATCCCTCTCTCTCTCCCCCCTCCATCCCTCTCTCTCTCCCCCCTCCATCCCTCTCTCTCTCCCCCCTCCATCCCTCTCTCTCTCCCCCCTCCATCCCTCTCTCTCTCCCCCCTCCATCCCTCTCTCTCTCCCCCTCCATCCCTCTCTCTCCCCCCCTCCATCCCTCTCTCTCCCCCCCTCCATCCCTCTCTCTCCCCCCTCCATCCCTCTCTCTCTCTCCCCCCTCCATCCCTCTCTCTCTCCCCCCTCCCTCCCTCTCCTCTCCATCCCTCTCTCTCTCCCCCTCCATCCCTCTCTCTCTCTCCCCCTCCATCCTCTCTCTCTCTCTCCCCCTCCATCCCCCTCTCTCTCCCCCTCCATCCCCCTCTCTCTCCTCCCCTCCATCCCTCTCTCTCTCCTCCTCCATCCCTCTCTCTCCCCCTCCATCCCTCTCTCTCTCCTCCTCCATCCCTCTCCTCCTCCATCCCTCTCTCTCTCCTCCTCCATCCCCCTCTCTCTCTCCCCCTCCATCCCCCTCTCTCTCCCCCTCCTTCCCTCTCTCCCCCTCCATCCCTCTCTCTCCTCCTCCATCCCTCTCTCCTCCATCCCCCTCTCTCTCTCCCCCTCCATCCCGCTCTCTCTCTCCCCCTCCATCCCGCTCTCTCTCTCCCCCTCCATCCCCCTCTCTCTCCCCTCCATCCCCCTCCATCCCTCTCTCTCTCTCCTCCTCCCTCCATCCCCCTCTCTCTCTCCTCCATCCCCCTCTCTCTCCTCCTCCATCCCCCTCTCTCTCTCCCCTCCATCCCCCTCTCTCTCTCCCCCTCCATCCCCCTCTCTCTCTCCCCCTCCATCCCCCTCTCTCTCTCCCCCTCCATCCCCCTCTCTCTCTCCCCCTCCATCCCCCTCTCTCTCTCCCCCTCCATCCCCCTCTCTCTCTCCCCCTCCATCCCCCTCTCTCTCTCCCCCTCCATCCCCCTCTCTCTCTCCCCCTCCATCCCCCTCTCTCTCCTCCCCCTCCATCCCCCTCTCTCTCCTCCCCCTCTATCCCGCTCTCTCTCCTCCCCCTCTATCCCGCTCTCTCTCCTCCCCCTCTATCCCGCTCTCTCTCCTCCCTCTCTATCCCGCTCTTTCTCCTCCCTCTCTATCCCGCTCTCTCTCCTCCCCCTCTATCCCGCTCTCTCTCCTCCCCCTCTATCCCGCTCTCTCTCCACCCCCTCCATCCCGCTCTCTCTCCACCCTCTCCAGAGGAAGTCAAACAAAGCGAAGGAGAAGAAGCAGGCTCGCCTGGCGGAGAGGGCAGCCATGGATGCAGTGTGTGCCAAGGTGGACACAGCCAATAAGGTGAGGGGACAGAGGGTAGGGGACCAATAAGGTGAGGGAACAGAGGGTATCGAACCAATAAGGTGAGGGAACAGAGGGTAAGGGACCAATAAGGTGAGGGGACAGAGGGTATCGAACCAATAAGGTGAGGGGACAGAGGGTAAGGAACCAATAAGGTGAGGGGACAGAGGGTATCGAACCAATAAGGTGAGGGAACAGAGGGTATCGAACCAATAAGGTGAGGGGACAGAGGGTATCGAACCAATAAGGTGAGGGGACAGAGGGTAAGGAACCAATAAGGTGAGGGGACAGAGGGTAAGGAACCAATAAGTTGACTGACTTTCAATTTGTCTTTCAATGATTACTTGTTTTTTTGTGTTTTCACCTTTATTTAACCAGGTAGGCCAGTTGAGAACAAGTTCTCATTTACAACTGTGACCTGGCCAAGAGAAAGCAAAGCAGTGCGACACAAACAACAGTTACACATGGGATAAACAAATGTACAGTCAATAACACAATAGGGGGGGAATCTATATACAGCATGTACAAATGAGGTAAGATTATAGGCCATAGTGGTGAAATAATTGCAATTTAGCAATTAAATACTGGAGTGATAGATGTGCAAGTAGAGATACTGGGGTGCAAAGGAGCAAAAAATAAATAACAGTATGGGGATGAGGTAGTTGGATGGGCTATTTACAGGTACAGTGATCTGTGAGCTGCTCTGACAGCTGGTGCTTAAAGCTAGTGAGGGAGATATGAGTCTCCACCTTCAGTGATTTTTGCAATTCGTTCCAGTCATTGGCAGCAGAGAACTGGAAGGAAAGGCGGCCAAAGTAGGAATTGGCTTTGGGGGTGACCAGTGAAATATACCTGCTGGAGCGCGTGCTACGGGTGGGTGCTGCTATGGTGACTAGTGAGCTGAGATAAGGGAGAGCTTTACCTAGCAAAGACTTATAGATGACCTGGAGCCGGTGGGTTTGGAGACGAATATGAAGCGAGGGCCGGCCAACGAGAGCATACAGGTCGCAGTGGTGTGTGGTATATGGGGCTTTGGTGAAAAAACAGATGACACTGTGATAGACTGCATCCAATTTGCTGAGTAGAGTATTGGAGGCTATTTAGTAAATGACATCGCCGAAGTCGAGGATCGGTAGGATGGTCAGTTTTACGAGGGTATGTTTGGCAGCATGAGTGAAGGATGCTTTGTTGCGAAATAGGATGCCGATTCTAGATTTGATTTTGGATTGGAGATGCTTAATGTGAGTCTGGAAGGAGAGTTTACAGTCTAACCAGACACCTAGGTATTTGTACTTGTCCACATATTCAGAACTGTCCAGAGTAGTGATGCTGGACGTGCGGGCAGCGATCGGTTGAAGAGCATGCATTTAGTTTTACTTGCATTTAAGAGCAGTTGGAGACCACGGAAGGAGAGTTGTATGGCATTGAAGCTCGTTTGGAGGTTAGATAGCACAGTGTCCAAAGAAGGGCCAGATGTATACAGAATGGTGTCGTCTGCGTAGAGGTGGATCAGAGAATCACCAGCAGCAAGAGCGACATCATTGATCTATACAGAGAAGAGAGTCGGCCTGAGAATTGAACTCTGTGGCACCCCCATAGAGACTGCCAGAGGTCCAGACAACGGGCCCTCCGATTTGACACACTGAACTCTATCGGAGAAGTAGTTGGTGAACCAGGCGAGGCAATCATTTGAGAAACCAAGGCTGTTGTGTCTGCCAATAAGAATGTGGTGATTGACAGTCGAAAGCCTTGGCCAGGTCGATGAATACAGCTGCACAGTATTGTCTCTTATCGATGGCGGTTATGATATCGTTTATGCGGTGCACCCATGACCAGCTCGGAAACCAGATTGCATAGCGGAGAAGGTACTGTGGGATTCGAAATGGTCGGTAATCTGTTTAACTTGGCTTTCGAAGACCTTAGAAAGGTAGGATAGATATAGGTCTGTAACAGTTTGGGTCTATAGTGTCTCCTCCTTTGAAGAGGGGGATGACCGCAGCAGCTTTCCAATCTTTGGGGATCTCAGACGATACGAAAGAGAGGTTGAACAGGCTAGTAATAGGGGTTGCAACAATTTCGGCGGATAATTTTAGAGAGGGTCCAGATTGTCTAGCTCGGCTGATTTGTAGGGGTCCAGATTTTGCAGCTCTTTCAGAACATCCGCTATCTGGATTTGGGTGAAGGAGAAATTGGGGAGGCTTGGGCAAGTTGCTGTGGGGGGTGCAGGGCAGTTGACCGGGGTAGGGATAACCAGGTGGAAAGCATGGCCAGCCGTAGGATGATAATCATTTTTCTACCTCCACAACCCTATTGGTCAATACCTCCCCTCTGACCTTCTTCCCTCCTGACCGTCTACCCCCCTCTGACCTTCTTTTAAGCATTTTGAAAGGGATGTTAGGACGGGTGTGAGGAATCAAGGAAAGATATTAATTGAAAAAGAGCTCCAGTTTTTCCTGGTAATGTGACTGCGTCTGACTGTAGCTCGTCAACACGTTTCTCTCTGTCTCTCTCCTCTCTCTGTTTCTCTCTCCTCTCTGTTTTTCTCTCCTCTCTCTGTTTCTCTCTCTGTTTCTCCTCCCACAGCTGGACGACCCTTTGGCTGCTTTCCCAGTCTTCAAAAAGTATGACAGAAATGGGTAAGAGATTGTCCACCTCTATTACTATGGGTGTTGTCTGGCTGATAAGTGGCTAATTACTCTGGCTGATAAGTGGCTAATTACTCTGGCTGATTAACAGAGATTGCTCAGCTAACTGCTCTATTGGTCTTCCAGATTAAATCTCCAGATCGAGTGTAAGAGGGTGTCCACTCTCAACCCCATGTCTGTGGAGTGGGCCTACGAGCTGACCCGGACCAACATGCAAACACTGTAAGGAGGGAGGGGAGCTGGGAGGAGTGATGGAATTGGGGTGATGGTGAAGGGTGTGCTTTTTACTACAGGTCTCGGAGGGACTTAAAATGTTTTTGGGGGAGAATGTCAGTTCTGATTGACTTTAGAATACAACCCCCCCCCCCCTCCAGACATGAAGCCAATAACATACTGTCCATGTTATCAGACAGGTGTTCTATTTAGCAGTAAGCGTTATCACCTGAAGTAGCATAGTGGCTAGAAATAAATGGGCTAAGGGTTGCCCGTCTGCATGTACCCCACTGGGGGCTAATCATTAGCTAGATCAACTCTATCAACTAGCTAGCCTAATATTTAGTTAGCAACATATTGAAGACTTGAATCTCCCCCCCCCCCCAAAAAAAATAAATAAACCATTCCACTGGCACTCAGCCAGCCAAGGATCCTGCACTGTGAGTATAATGTAGGTCCATCAGTTACACCTGGGCTTGATCCATTTAACCCGGTCTTCCCTATGCATTCAGCGCCATTGGTGAGCGCTATTATGGCATTAAACCAATGGCGCTGCTAAAAACGCTGCTTCTAAAATGTCTTTGATTTTGATAAGTATAGTTTAGTAACACTAGAAAGCTCAGTGATCCTCTTTTTCAAAACTGATTTCAAATGAGTTTTTTTCCCCCCTGCGATGGCATTGAGTGTTGTACAATGACTGGGAATGTATATTTCTCTCCCAGTGTGGTACTGTAATTTGAAGCCCCCGGAGAGGAATATAATTTTCTCGCATTAAGTGACACAGGCTGAACAATTGAATGGGTAAATTATGGATGTCTGATTTTTGCTGTTGATTACTTGTGTTGTTGTCTCTGGAAATTCAAATAACCAAAGGTATCGGGGTCTCGGTTCTCATTTGGGTCAAAGGTACCGGGGTCTCGGACCAGGCGCTACCCAGCCCGATTTAACTCCTGCTAACAGTCTTCTACCCAATCACAACAAACTACTCACATTCCATCCAATCACGTAGGCCAGTGCTTGACATCTGACCTCTATGCTGCAGGTATGAACAAAGCGAGTGGGGATGGAAGGAGAGAGAAAAGAGGGATGAGATGAAGGACGAGAGGGCGTGGTATCTGCTTGCTCGAGACACAGACTCCTCCCCCGTGGCCTTCTCTCACTTCCGATTCGATGTCGAGTGCGGGGAGGAGGTGCTATACTGGTAAGGGGTTGTCATGGTCTCCTTTTACAGGAAGTGACACTGACTGTTACTATAGCCACAGATAGAACAATGACCCAGATATTTTGCTGGACGTCTATATGTGAAGCGTCCGGTCGACGTTTCCACTCACTACCAAATACAGCGCCTTGCAAAGGTATTTACCCCCTTGGCATTTTTCCTATTTTGTTGCATTACAACCTGTAATTTAAATAGATTTGTATAAAAACTAACTTGTTAAAAAAAAAAAAAAAACTTAAAAAATAAATAAAAAATTAAATGGAAAAGTGGCTCTTATTCACCCCCTTGCTGTGAAGCCCCTAAATTAGATATGGTGCAACCAATTACCTTCAGAAGTCACATAATTAATTAAAGTCCACCTGTGTGCAATCTAAGTGTCACATGATCTCAGTGGATATATATACACCTGTTCTGAAGGGCCCCAGAGTCTGCAACAACACTAAGCAAGGGGCACCACCAAGCAAGCGGCACCATGAAGACCAAGCAGCTCTCCAAACAGGTCAGGGACAAAATTGTGGAGAAGTACAGATAAGGTTTGTGTTCTAAAAAAAAATATCTGAAACTTTGAACATCCCACAGAGCACCATTAAATCCATTATTAAAACATGGAAAGAATATGGCACCACAACAAACCTGCCAAGAGAGGGCCGCCCACAAACTCAGGGACCAGGCAAGGAGGGCATTAATCAGAGAGGCAACAAAGAGACTAAAGATAACCCTGAAGGAGCTGCAAAGCTCCACAGCGGAGATTGGAGTATCTGTTCATAGGACCACATTAGGCCGTACACTCCACAGAGCTGGGCTGTATGGAAGAGTGGCCAGAAAAAAGCCATTGCTTAAAGAAAAAAATAAGCAAACGTTTGGTGTTTGCCAAAAGGCATGTGGGAGACTCCCCAAAAATATGGGTGAAGGTGCTCTGGTCAGATGAGACTACAATTGAGCTTTTTGTACATCAAGGAAATCGCTATGTCTGGCACAAACCCAACACCTCATCACCCCGAGAACACTATCCCCACAGTGAAGCATGGTGGTGGCAGCATCATGCTGTGGGGATGTTTTTCATTGGCAGGGACTGGAAACTGGTCAGAATTGAAGGAATGACAGATGGTGCTAAATACAGGGAAATTCTTGAGGGGAACCTGTTTGTTTTCCAGGGACATGAGACTGGGACGGAGGTTCACCTTCCAGCAGGACAATGACCCTAAGCATACTGCTAAAGCAACACGTGAGTGGTTTATGGGGAGACATTTAAATGTCTTGGAATGGCCTGGTCAAAGCCCAGACCTGAATCCAATTGAGAATCTGTGGTATGACTTAAAGATTGCTGTACACCAGCAGGAACCCATCCAACTTGAAGGAGCTGGAGCAGTTTTGCCTTGAAGAATGGGCAAAAATCCCACTGGCTAATTGTGCCAAGTTTTTAGAGACATACCTCAAGAGACTTGTAGCTGTATTTGCTGCAAAAGGTGGCTCTACAAAGTATTGACTTTGGGGGGGGTGAATAGTTATGTACCCTCAAGTTTTGTCTTATTTCTTGTTTGTTTCACAAATATTTTCCATTTTCAAAGTGCTAGGCATGTTTTTGTAAATCAAATGATACAAACCCCACAAAAATCTATTTTAATTCCAGGTTGTAAGGCAACAAAATAGTAAAAATGCAAAGGGGGGTTGAATACTTTAGCAAAGCATTGTGTGGTGATGAGAGGAAGCCCAGTGGCTGGCAGTGGGAGAAGATGGTGTGAGATGCATTCTGCACATTTTCTCATCGATAAAACATCTGCTCTCAATGCAGTTTTCGGTTTCCAAAACTGTAATCTGTTATGAACAGTGGATGAAGTTTTGTAGACTTTATCCTTTGCCAAAGTTTATTTTTTTAAATTTTTTTATTCTTTGACTGCAAGAGTGAATTGAGTTAATGCACACTTCAGAGTAGGTCTTCCCTAGTGGAAATATGCAAATATATGCTAGAATGTGCCAATAGAATCTCACTAGCTTGTGCTTGGCTCTGCCCACCTCCTTGCTTGTTCTGCCCACTAGGATTAATTTGCTCTCATTGGAGACAACTGGCTCTGGTCTATCTTGGGTTAGTTATTAGCATCTTTGCTATAGCTAGTAGTATTGAAATTGATTATTGTATAGTAGTTTACATTTTATATATATAGTTTCCTTGTCTGAGGCTCCTGCCCTATGGTGATCTCCTGTTTCTGCAGTGTGTGTGTGTGAGGCAGCTTGTTCAAGTAAACCCCCTGAGCAGGACACTAGTCTGTCGAAAGGGCTGCGTTCATTACATCTTGTAAATGCGAGCACACGTCCGGGGGAAAATCCCCGTCCAACTGGTCCAACTTGTTGGTAACGTCCCCTTTTTTTAGAGTCTTTGATACGACGTAACCTGGGTTGAACCTCGACCAGTGTTATTGTGGTTATTGATGTGTGTTGTTGTTTTTGTAGTTATGAGGTCCAGCTGGAGAGTAGGGTGAGAAGGAAAGGACTGGGCAAGTTCCTCATCCAGATACTACAGCTCATCGCCAACAGGTACGTGTTTATATAGTACATAACAAAACTATAAACGCAACGTGCAACAATTTTCAAAGATTTTACTGAGTTCATGGAAGGAAATCAGTCAATGGAAATAAATTCATTAGGACCTAATGGGGAGGGGGGGGGGGTTAGCCTAGTGGGTAGAGTGTTGAACTTGTAACCAGAAGGTTGAAAGATCGAATCCCCGAGCTGACTTGGTAAAACATCTGTTCTGCCCCTGAACAAGGCAGTAAACTCACCGTTCGTTCCTAGGCCGTCATTGAAAATAAGAATTAGTTGTTAACTGACTTGCCAAGTTAAATAAATCTATGGATTTCACATGTTGTGTTTACATTTTTGCTCCGTGTATATACACTATCATTTGGCCTGCCTTGTGACATCACCAGGTGGTAACTAAGTTAACAGACCAATAGGAAAGAGTTCCAAACTATTTATATGCAGATATGGACAGATTTGCTTTAAGTTTCAAACTAAGCTCAACAAAAATATAAACGCAACATGTAAACTGTAGGTCCCATGTTTCATGAGCTGGGAAGAAGAAGAAAAAAGGACAAATGTTCCAGACGTACAAACAGCTGATTTCTCTCAGATTTTTGGCACAAATATGTTTACATCCATGTTGGTGAGCATTTCACCTTTGCCAAGATATACCTGACTGGTGTGGCATATCAAGAAGCTGATTAAAACAGCATCATCATTACACAGGTGCACCTTCTGCTGGGACAAAGGCCACTAAAATGTGCAGTTTTGTCACACAACACAATGACACAGATGTCTCAAGTTGAGGGAGTGTGCAAATGGCATGCTGACTGCAGGAACGTCCACCAGAGCTGTTGCCAGAGGATTAAATGCTCATTCCTCCACCATAAGCCACATCCAACGTTTTTTAGATAATTTGGCAGTAGGTCCAACCGGCCTCACAACCGCAGACCACATGTAAACACGCCAGCCCAGGACCTCCACATCCGGCTTCTTCACCTGTGGGATCGGCGGAGGGGGTGTGCTGAGGAGTATTTCTGTCTGTAATGAGGCCTTTCTGTGGTGGAGAAACTCATTCTTATTGGGTGGGCCTGGCTCCCAAGTGGGTGGGCCTGGCTCCCCAGTGGGTGGGCCTATGCCCTCCATTGCTGCACCCGTGCCCAGTCATGTGAAATCCATAGATTAGGGCCTAATCATTTTAAAGAAATAAATTACTTAAATAAATTCAACTAAACTCAGTAAAAACGTAGACATTTTTCCATGTTGCATTTATTTTTGTTCAGTGTAGTTCCTCATCCATATACTGTAACCCATCACCAACTCTCTGCCTCTCTCTCTCTCTGCCTCTAGCACACAGATGAAGAAGGTGATGTTAACAGTATTCAAACACAACCACGGGGCGTACCAGTTCTTCAGAGAAGCTTTACAGTGGGTTTCTATAGCAACATCAACAGCTGCTTCTCAGCATGTACAAACATGATTTTGTTCTTTTCGAGATCACTGTTGGTACTGTACTCAATCCACTCTTCCCTTCATCTTTCTCCTTCCTGTGCTTCTTTCTACCACCCCTTTATCCCTCCCCAGGTTCGATATCGACGACACCTCCCCCAGTATGTCTGGTTGTTGTGGCGACGACTGCACCTATGAGATCCTGTCGCGGCGGACCAAACATGCCGAGGCCCAAGCCGAGGCCCAGGGGCACAGCCACGGTGGAGGAGGGCACTGTGGAGGCTGCTGCCACTGAGGGAGCCTGTTCCTGTTTCACCACTTCCTGCCCACTTCCTGGTCCCACGCTCTAGAAGCTGCCCCTCATCCCCTTCTCTGCTCATGAGTCATTACTGTACCCAAACGCCCCAAAACCCTTGGCCCACTCTATATTCCCCCTTCTCTCTCTCTCATCCATATCCCCCCTCTCTCCATACTATTTTAGTCTTTGATAAGTTAGGAATCTGCTTGTGCTCTTTCTAGCCAGCCACCAACAGCTTTCTGAACTGTCCCAAGGCTCCGTCCCAATAATCCTAATGTGCATACTATTATGGATGAAGCGATGTGTTAGCCATGCGTTCTGAGTGGTAAATTAGGATGGATTGTTGGGACAGAGCCCCACGTGTATTTATCTTAGTTTGATCAGGTGTTCTGTAGATGGTCTCTCTCTCTCTTCCCCAGAGCCTCTGATCCGTTTCAGTTGATCTTCTACAGTATTTTTTAAAATGCTGTCTGATGGCAGGAACACCCGCTGTTCCTACATTTTTGTAGAGAAGTGTGTGAGATACATATATATATATACACACACACACACACAGTAACAGTCAAAGTTAGGACGCCTACTCATTTGAGGGTGTTTCTTAAATGTTTTTTTAAATGTTCTACGTTGTATAATAATAGTGAAGACATCTCCTACTATGAAGTAACACATATGGATTAATGTAGTAACCTGATTCACACAGTCTCCTCTGGACAGTTGATGTTGAGATGTGTCTGTTACTCGAACTCTGAAACATTTATTTTGGCTGCAATCTGAAGTGCAGTTAACTCTAATGAACTTATCCTCTGCAGCAGAGGTAACTATAGATCTTCCATTCCTGTGGTGGTCCTCATGAGAGCCAGTTTCATAGTGCTTGATGGTTTTTGCGACTGCATTTGAAGAAACTTTCAATGTTCCATATTGACTGACCTTCACGTCTTAAAGTAATGATGGACTGTCGTTTCTCTTTGCTTATTTGAGCTGTTCTTTCCAAAATATGGACTTGGTCTTTTACCAAATAGGGTTATCTTCTGTTTACCACCCCTATCTTGTCACAACACAACTGATTGGCTCAAACACATTAAGAAGGAAAGAAATTCCACTAACTTTTAACAAGACACACCTGTTAATTGAAATGTATTCCAGGTGACTTCATGATCTGGTTGAGAGAATGCCAAGAGTGTGCAAAGCTGTCATCAAGGCAAAGGGTGGCTACTTTTTAGAATCTCAAATATAAAATATTTTATTTTGGTTACCATGTGTTATTTCCTAGTTTTGATTTCTTCACTATTCTACAATGTAGAATTATTTTTTTTTTTTTATAAATAATGAAACCTTGAACTGACTAGGTGTGTCAACTTTTGACTGGTACTATATATATATATACACACAAACACACACAGTACCATATATATAATATAGTGCACTACCTTTGAACAGGGCCGTAGGGTAGTAGTTGTTGCCGTCTCTGTTAATTTACAGAAACCTTCAGGGTATAGTGGCTGGCAGATCTGGGTTGCCAGATTGGGTTGTTTCCCTTAGAGATACTAGAAACCCACCTCTGTGCTGTGTGTCTGTGGGTACATCCCAAATGGCATGCTAATGCCCATAGGTCTCTGGTTAAAAGTAGTGCACTAAGGAATAGGGTTATATTTGGGATGTCTCCCCAGTGACCGGGAAGAAACTCAACTCTGGCATCTCACCCAGGCTCGAAGTTTACTGCTTTATTAAAACAACAAAGAAACAAAAAACGTTGACCTTTTTTTCTTGTTCATTGTATAAAGATGAACTGTCAGGTAAGTAAAATCACTCGTTTTGTTTTCTACTTTCCAACCAGATAATATTCTACAGACCATGTCTGTCTCAGGTTCAAATCCCAACTGACACTAACAACCATCTCTTCCTCGTGTTTCTTAGCAACTATGTTACGGTCAAATAGTTTGGGGAAAGAAGACACCCCCTAACCACAGATCTAGTATCAGATTTCCCAACCTCAAATTTTACACATAGTCCTGGACTAAAAAATGAATGCTTTTAAATCCAGGACTAGGCTTAATCTCGGTCTTGGAAACTGGCCCGGGGGGGGGGTTAGGGGCAAATTGTTTAGCACCAACTCTGTTGGGATGCGGGGGTGGGATGGTTAAAGCTTCCCCCCCTAATGGTTAGGGTTGTGGGAATCTGATCCAAGATCTGTATCTGGGAGACTGCTACCTGGATTGGTGGCTTTGGTCAGGTGTTGCGGAAACGCTTTTGTTTAAATTAAAAATCATTTAGTTTAGGGAATAAACGTTTCTTCATATTTAAAATAAATCTGACCTTTTACTATGACCTGTTTGAATATCTCCCCTCATGATCAACTCTTTTATTTTTACTCTTATTTTTTTTATCCATCATTGTCTCTTTCTGTCTGTATATAATCGGTTACAGATACATTGGATTGGTTTCTATTTGCTTTTTACAGGTAAAACATTTGTTTAGGTTTTAAAAATGACATTTAAACTCAATGTTGGACAATGAGTGTACCTGTCCTGTGACTGATTTTCATTATTAACTGACGACGATGAAAGGAAAACAACGAAACGGTAATTTCAGCCTTGTCAGTGTTTTATTTGTATGTTACAAATAAAGGAAACTTGTTTGACTCCTGTTCCAGTTGTCCTGGTTTATTATATATTTACTTTTATGTAGTTACCGGTGTGTAAATCCCAAACGCCACCCTATTCCTTAAATCGTGAACTACTTTAGACCAGATCAATGTGGGACCTGGTCTAAAGTAGTGTAGTATTTTCTGTTTTTTATCAGTCAGTGAGACCCGTTTATTTTATTTTTTTCACAGATGAGCCCTGAATTACACAAAATACACACAAAATATAAACAGTCATTCAAAAAAATCAGGTCCTCAATCAGCTTTCTGAATTGACGTAGAGGCACCCCGAACATCAAATTTAAGATTGTTCCACAAATAAGGTGCGAAAACTAAAAGCTAATTTACCTAACTCACGAGAGACCAAAGGACTTTCCAAAGTTTTCCATCCCTGAGACCATGGTGGAGACTCGTGTCTGTAGTGATGATGTTAGGTACAGTGGGAGTTTTTGTAAAACGTCTTTATACAGTGCGTTCGGGAAAGTATTCAGACTCCTAGACTTTTTTCCACATTTTGTTACGTTACAGCCTACAATTTCCTTGCCCCATCACGCTCTAGCAACTCCTTGTGGAGGGCCGGGTGCCTGTGAGCTGATTTCGGTTGCAAGTTGGAAGGTGTTTCCTCCGACACATTGGTGCAGCTGGCTTCCAGGTTAAGCGAGCGTCGAGAAGCAGGGTCGTGTTTCGGAGGACGCATATGGCTCTCGATCTTCGCCTTTCCTGAGTCCGTAGGAGAGTTGCAGCGATGGGACAAGACTGTAACTATAACCAAAAAAAAGATCATCCTTGAGATGTTTCTACAACTTGATTGGAGTCCACCTGTGGTAAATTCAATTGATTGGACATGATTTGGAAAGATATAAGGTATCAAATCCAACAGTTGTCAGAGCAAAAACCAAGCCATGAGGTTGAAGGAATTGTTCGTAGAGCTCCGATACAGGATTGTGTTGAGGCACAGATCTGGGGAAGGGTACCAAAATGATTTCTGCAGCATTGAACGTACCCCAAAACATGGCCTCCATCATTCTTAAATGGAAGAATTTTGAAACCACCAAGACTCTTCCTAGAGTTGGCCGCCCGGCCAAACTGGGCAATCGGGGGAAAAGGGTCTTGGTCAGAGAGGTGACCAAGAACCTGATGGTCACTCTCAAAGCTCCAGAGTTCCTCTGTGGAGATGGGAGAACCTTCCAGAAGGACAACCATCTCTGCAGCACTCCACCAATTAGGCCTTTATGGTAGAGTGGCCAGACGGAAGCCACTCCTCAGTAAAAGGCACATGACAGCCCGCTTGGTGTTTCCCAAAAGGCACCTAAATGACTCTCGGACCATGAGAAACAAGATTCTCCGGTCTGAAGAAACCAAGATTGAACTCTTTGGTCTGAATGCCAAGCGTCACGTCTGGAGGAAACCTGGCACCATCCCCACGGTGAAGCATGGTGGTGGAGGCATCATGCTTGTGGGGATGTTTTTCACCGGCAGGGACTGGGAGACTATTCAGGATCAAGGTAAAGATGAGCAGAACAAAGTACAGAGAGAGAGATCCTTGATGAAAACCTGCTCCAGAGCGCTCAGAACCTCAGAGTAGAGCGACGGTTCATCTTCCAACAGGACAATGACACTAAGCACACAGCCAAGACAACGCAGGAGTGGCTTCGGGACAAGTCTCTGAATGTCAGGCCTCCCGAGTGGCACAGTGGTAGCGGTGCCGCTAGAGAGTATGGGTTCGAGTCCAGGCTCTGTCGCAGCCGGCCGTGACCGGGAGACCCATGGGGTGGCGCACAATTGGCCCAGCGTCGTCCGGATTAGGGGAGGGTTTGGCCGGCAGGTATGTCCTTTTCCCATCGTGCTCTAGCGATTCCTGTGGCATGCCGGGTGCAGTGCATGCTGGTCGCCAGGTGTACGGTGTTTCCTCCAACACATTGGTGCGGCTGGCTGCCGGGTTAAGTGGGCATTGTATCAAGAAGCAGTGTGGCTTGGTTAGGTTGTGTTTTGGAAGAGGATGCTCTTGACTGCGTCCATATGGGAGTTGCAGCGATGAGACAAGACTGTAACTACCAATTGGATACCACGAAAAAGGGGTAAAAAAATGTATTACAAATAAAAATGAAAAGTCTCTGAAAGTCTTTTGAGTGGTCCAGCCAGAGCCCAGACTTGAACCCGATCAAACATCTCTGGAGAGACCTGAAAATAGCTGTGAAGCGACTCTCCCCATCCAACCTGACAGAGCTTGAGACGATCTGCAGAGAAGAATGGGAGAAACTCCCCAAATACAGGTGTGCCAAGCTTGTAGCGTCATCACTTTTTAGCATCATACACAAGAAGAATCAAGACTGTAATCACTGACAAAGGTGCTTCAACAAAGTACTGAGTAAAGGGTCTGAATACTTATGTAAATGTGGTATTTCAGTTTTTTATTTTTAATACATTTACAAAAATGTCTTGACCTGTTTTTGCTTTGTCATTATGGGGTATTGTGATGTCATTATAGGGTATTGTGATGTCATTATGGGGTATTGTGTGTGTAGATTGAGGGGAAAACAATTTAATCCATTTTAGAATAAGGCTGTAATGTAACAAAATGTGGAAAAAGTCAAGGGGTCTGAATACTTTCCGAATGCACTATAAAACTAAACTGCAGCTTCCTAGTCTGCTTTGGCTAGGACACACACACACACACACACGCACGCACGCACGCTCGCGCGCGCAAAGACTTTATTTCAACAAGAAACTCCAGGCCATCATTAGCTATGTTTCCATGTAATTGGCGACAGATTTTCATGTGAATATGCTAATTTCTGCATGAAAGCATTTCCCCACCAAAGATGTGTTTCGTTTCAAATTTACTTCTGCGGATAAAAGGCTGTGTGTGCTGACATAGTGCATAGAAAAATACCTTTTGCGAGATGCTCATACCATGGATCATTTAGCTATTTGATATAGAATTTTAGGACCGCTGTAGGTATCATCAAATATTGAATTTGGCCTTTACTACCATCGCCCATAGAAACACATTGAATAACACATTCATACGTGGCATGAAAGTACCAGACAGTCAAAAAATAAAGAATAAGGTTTTGAAGTGTCTGTCCTTTGTGAATAACTCACCACAGGTTAATGAGAAGGGTGTGCTTGAAAGGATACACATAACTCTGCAATGTTGGGTTGTATTGGAGAGAGTCTCAGTCTTAAATAATTTCCCACATAGTCTGTGCCTCTATTTAGTTTTCATGCTAGTGAGGGCTGAGAATCCACTCTCACGTAGGTATGTGGTTCCAAAGGGCATGTGTCTTATCAGCGCGATTTGCCAAGGCAGGATACTCTGAGCACAGCCCAATCCAGAAATCTGGCAGTGGCTTCTGATTAAATTCAATTTTCACAGAACCGCTTGTTGCAATTTGGATGAGGCTCTCTTGTTCAGATATCGGTAAGTGGACTGGAGGCAGGGCACGAAAGGGATAACAAATCCAGTTGTTTGTGTCATCCGTTTTGGGGAAAGTACCTGAGTAATTGCGCGACCAACTCACTCAAGTGCTTCGCTATATCACATTTGACATTGTCCGTAAGCTTGAGTTCATTTGCATACAAACAATTATACAATGATGGAAAGACCTTTGTGTTGTCCTTGTTAATGCAGACAGAGAAGAGCTCCAACTTCTTAATCACAGCCTGGATTTTGTACCGCACATTGAATATAGTTGTAGAGAGTCCCTGTAATCCTAGATTCAGATAATTCAGGCGAGAAAAAACATCACCCAGATAGGCCAATCGTGTGAGAATTTCGTCATCATGCAAGCGGTCAGACAAGTGAAAATTACGGTCAGTAAAGAAAACTTTAAGCTCGTCTCTCAATTTAAAAAAACATGTCAATACTTTGCCCCTTGATAACCAGCACACTTCTGTATGTTGTAAAAGCGTATCATGGTCCCTGCCCATATCATTACATAGTGCAGAAAATACACGAGAGTTCAGGAGCCTTGCTTTAACAAAGTTAACAATTTTCACTGTAGTGTCCAAAATGTCTTTCAAGCTGTCAGGCATTCCCTTGGCAGCAACAGCCTCTCGGTGGATGCTGCAGTGTACCCAAGTGGCATCGGGAGCAACTGCTTGCACGCGTTACCACTCCATTATGTCTCCCTGTCATGGCTTTTGCGACATCAGTACAGATACCAACACATCTTAACCACCAAAGTCCATTTGATGTCACAAAGCTGTCCAGTACTTTAAAAATATCCTCTCCTGTTGTCCTGGTTTCCAGTGGTTTGCAGAAGAGGATGTCTTCCTTAATTGACTCCCCATAAACAAAATGGACATTGGGACGGCAGGTAGCCTAGTGGCCAGTAACCAAAATGTTGCAAGATCGAATCCCCGAGCTGACAAGGTAAAAATCATCTGTTGTTCTGCCCCTGAACAAGGCAGTTATACAATGATGAAAAGACCATCATTCCTAGGCTGTAATTGTGTAAATAAGAATTTGTTCTGAACTGACTTGCCTAGTTAAATAAATAAAATAAAAAATAAAATAAATAAATATATACACTGCTCAAAAAAATAAAGGGAACACTTAAACAACACAATGTAACTCCAAGTCAATCACACTTCTGTGAAATCAAACTGTCCACTTAGGAAGCAACACTGATTGACAATAAATTTCACATGCTGTTGTGCAAATGGAATAGACAAAAAGTGGAAATTATAGGCAATTAGCAAGACACCCCCAATAAAGGAGTGGTTCTGCAGGTGGTGACCACAGACCACTTCTCAGTTCCTATGCTTCCTGGCTGATGTTTTGGTCACTTTTGAATGCTGGCGGTGCTTTCACTCTAGTGGTAGCATGAGACGGAGTCTACAACCCACACAAGTGGCTCAGGTAGTGCAGCTCATCCAGGATGGCACATCAATGCGAGCTGTGGCAAGAAGGTTTGCTGTGTCTGTCAGCGTAGTGTCCAGAGCATGGAGGCGCTACCAGGAGACAGGCCAGTACCAGGAGACGTGGAGGAGGCCGTAGGAGGGCAACAACCCAGCAGCAGGACCGCTACCTCCGCCTTTGTGCAAGAAGGAGCACTGCCAGAGCCCTCCAGCAGGCCACAAATGTGCATGTGTCAGCATATGGTCTCACAAGGGGTCTGAGGATCTCATCTCGGTACCTAATGGCAGTCAGGCTACCTCTGGCGAGCACATGGAGGGCTGTGCGGCCCCACAAAGAAATGCCACCCCACACCATGACTGACCCACCGCCAAACCGGTCATGCTGGAGGATGTTACAGGCAGCAGAATGTTCTCCACGGCGTCTCCAGACTCGGTCACGTCTGTCACATGTGCTCATGTGCTCAGTGTGAACCTGCTTTCATCTGTGAAGAGCCCAGGGCGCCAGTGGCAAATTTGCCAATCTTGGTGTTCTCTGGCAAATGCCAAACGTCCTGCACGGTGTTGGGCTGTAAGCACAACCCCCACCTGTGGACGTCGGGCCCTCATACCACCCTCATGGAGTCTGTTTCTGACCGTTTGAGCAGACACATGCACATTTGTGGCCTGCTGGAGGTCATTTTGCAGGGCTCTGGCAGTGCTCCTCCTTGATGGGAGTCTGTGGGTCGCTCTAGATGGGAGTCTGTGGGTCTCTCTAGATGGGAGTCTGAGGGTCTCTCTGGATGGGAGTCTGTGGGTCTCTCTGGATGGGAGTCTGAGGGTCTCTCTGGATGGGAGTCTGTGTGTCTCTCTGGATGGGAGTCTGAGGGTCTCTCTGGATGGGAGTCTGTGGGCCTCTCTGGATGGGAGTCTGAGGGTCTCTCTAGATGGGAGTCTGTGGGTCTCTCTAGATGGGAGTCTGTGGATCTCTCTAGATGGGAGTCTGTGGGTCTCTCTGGACGGGAGTCTGTGGGTCTCTCTGGATGGGAGTCTGTGGGTCTCTCTGGACGGGAGTCTGTGGGCCTCTCTGGATGGGAGTCTGAGGGTCTCTCTAGATGGGAGTCTGTGGGTCTCTCTAGATGGGAGTCTGTGGATCTCTCTAGATGGGAGTCTGTGGGTCTCTCTGGACGGGAGTCTGTGGGTCTCTCTGGATGGGAGTCTGTGGGTCTCTCTGGACGGGAGTCTGTGGGTCTCTCCGGATGGGAGTCTGTGGGTCTCTCTGGATGGGAGTCTGAGGGTCTCTCTGGATGGGAGTCTGAAGGTCTCTCCGGATGGGAGTCTGTGGGTCTCTCTGGATGGGAGTCTGAGGGTCTCTCTGGATGGGAGTCTGAAGGTCTCTCCGGATGGGAGTCTGAAGGTCTCTCCGGATGGGAGTCTGTGGGTCTCTCTGGATGGGAGTCTGAGGGTCTCTCTGGATGGGAGTCTGAAGGTCTCTCTGGATGGGAGTCTGAGGGTCTCTCTGGATGGGAGTCTGAAGGTCTCTCTGGATGGGAGTCTGAAGGTCTCTCTGGATGGGAGTCTGAGGGTCTCTCTGGATGGGAGTCTGTGGGTCTCTCTGGATGGGAGTCTGAGGGTCTCTCTGGATGGGAGTCTGAGGGTCTCTCTGGATGGGAGTCTGAGGGTCTCTCTGGATGGGAGTCTGAGGGTCTCTCCGGATGGGAGTCTGAAGGTCTCTCTGGATGGGAGTCTGAGGGTCTCTCTGGATGGGAGTCTGAAGGTCTCTCTGGATGGGAGTCTGAAGGTCTCTCTGGATGGGAGTCTGAAGGTCTCTCTGGATGGGAGTCTGTGGGTCTCTCTGGATGGGAGTCTGTGGGTCTCTCCGGATGGGAGTCTGAAGGTCTCTCCGGATGGGAGTCTGAAGGTCTCTCTGGATGGGAGTCTGAGGGTCTCTCTGGATGGGAGTCTGAAGGTCTCTCTGGATGGGAGTCTGAGGGTCTCTCTGGATGGGAGTCTGAGGGTCTCTCCGGATGGGAGTCTGAAGGTCTCTCTGGATGGGAGTCTGAAGGTCTCTCCGGATGGGAGTCTGAAGGTCTCTCTGGATGGGAGTCTGAGGGTCTCTCTGGATGGGAGTCTGAAGGTCTCTCTGGATGGGAGTCTGCTAGTTGACTGAATATAATGTAAATGTTGAGCGACTTCACAGCAGGTAGATTGTATGTTTTAATATTCAATAATAAAATATTACAAATATAAACAATAATAATAAGCTTAGATTTTATAGCCTCGGTCTCTTGCACAATATGCAAAATGCACTCTGCTGGCCTCTCTCCTTAAAACTCTTCAGCTGAAATAAATAACAAATAATCTTTACAGGTAAAAAATAAGGTAACCCCCTGAAAGCCAGATGGAGATATGTAAATTAGATGTGCATTCAGACCTTATATTACTGTAGCATATGCTGCAGCAAATGTAGGGACCATAATGGAAATAAGCCATTGACTTTACTGTGCAATCCCTGTCACTTTTAAAAATTATTTGTGTTTATATATATATATATTTTTTACTGACAAATAAAATCAATCAATCTAAACTTGTGCAGTGGGCATTTGATGAATGGGAAGAGACAGCTGTTACAAAACAATAAAAACGTTTAAATGACATTCGGAGATTGTCAAGCCAAGCCTTCTGTACTGGGTAAGCCTGAAATAGGGAGGGATGTGTTTTCAGTTTGTCGTGATTGACATAGCCTTATTTATTGTGGTGTTGAAAAATGCAAACCATGATATTGAACTGCACAAAGTCGGTATGTTTTGTTTATTGGTTGTGTGGTGCATTGGCACAGAAACCTGTTGGTGGAAAATTTGTTGCATATATTTTATATAATTATAAATGTGGCATCAAAATGTTGAAAATCTTATTTCCCCCTAGCTGATCATTGTCTGCAGGCGGCTCTGATGGTGAAGTAATGAAACAGGAAGGGGGAGTGATCTCATCTATAGTGGAAACCCTCAACCTTCTGGCCCATAGCCCTGAGTGGCATCGACTGTGCCACAAAAGCATGCTCGTTAGCCAACGTCATTAGTCATCTATGGGCTAAGTTGATATAACTAGGCAAGTCTGTTAAGAACAAATTATTGTTTACAATGACAGCCTACCCCGGCCAAGCCCTAAACCAGACAACGCTGTCCCAATTGTGCGCCACCCTATGAAACTCCCAAGCACGGCCGGGTTGTGATACAGCCTGGAATCAAACCAGGTCTGTAGTGACGCCTATAGCACTGAGATGCAGTGCCTTAGACCGCTGTGTCACATGAACACAGGGTAGCTACAGTTACTGTTATTTGTGGTCATACACATTGTTTTGAGTTAATTATCTAAGTGGGGGAGGGTGTTCCATGTATATTACAGTACAAGGGGAGGGTCATGTGAAAATATTTTTTTATGTTGGGGAGGGGGCTGGATTTTCTTAATGACACCTTGATTCGGACCAGCCCCTTGATAGTGGAAGTGTAGTTTAGTAGGATGGAGGCTCTATAGCTGTATGGATCTGTAACTACTACAGTGTAGTTTAGTAGGATGGAGGCTCTATAGCTGTATGGATCTGTTACTGCAACAGTGTAGTTTAGTAGGATGGAGGCTCCTATAGCTGTATGGATCTGTAACTACTACAGTGTAGTTTAGTAGGATGGAGGCTCCTATAGCTGTATGGATCTGTTACTGCAACAGTTTAGTAGGATGGAGGCTCTATAGCTGTATGGATCTGTAACTGCTACAGTGTAGTTTAGTAGGATGGAGGCTCTATAGCTGTATGGATCTGTAACTGCTACAGTGTAGTTTAGTAGGATGGAGGCTCCATAGCTGTATGGATCTGTAACTGCTACAGTGTAGTTTAGTAGGATGGAGGCTCCATAGCTGTATGGATCTGTAACTGCTACAGTGTAGTTTAGTAGAATGGAGGCTCCTATAGCTGTATGGATCTGTTACTGCTACAGTGTAGTTTAGTAGGATGGAGGCTCTATAGCTGTATGGATCTGTAACTGCTACAGTGTAGTTTAGTAGGATGGAGGCTACATAGCTGTATGGATCTGTAACTGCTACAGTGTAGTTTAGTAGAATGGAGGCTCCTATAGCTGTATGGATCTGTTACTGCTACAGTTTAGTAGGATGGAGGCTCCTATAGCTGTATGGATCTGTAACTACTACAGTGTAGTTTAGTAGGATGGAGGCTGCTATAGCTGTATGGATCTGTAACTGCTACAGTGTAGTTTAGTAGGATGGAGGCTCTATAGCTGTATGGATCTGTAACTACTACAGTGTAGTTTAGTAGGATGGAGGCTCCTATAGCTGTATGGATCTGTTACTGCTACAGTTTAGTAGGATGGAGGCTCTATAGCTGTATGGATCTGTAACTGCTACAGTGTAGTTTAGTAGGATGGAGGCTCCTATAGATGTATGGATTCATTCGAATTTCTTGCGGCGTTCTGTGAAATGTAGTTGATCCGGAAACCTTCTTCATGCCTACTTTATTCCGGGGGATTTTCTTTGTGCCGTACCCTCAAGCCGGAAGTTGTTGGTATCCATGAAATATTTCATACGTAGCTAACTAACTGAATGGATGATTTATCGCCCATCTAATTGGGGTGCATTTATAACTAATGCCTTCCCCAAAAAGTCATAAATGAAGAAATTGGTGCCTCACAAGACCTAATACTAGTAACGACGTTATTCCCGGTAAGTGCCTATAGATGGCTAACGATGGTGGCTAACTACCTCTAAACCTGGCTAACGGGCTAGGTAGCTGGTTAGCAATAGCTCCCTGGCTTTCCAGCAAACAAGAATACATAGATAGTAGCTAGCTAGCTAACCGATAATGTAACGTTAGCTAGCTAATAACACAGCGAGACATCATAGCTACCTTTCGCTTATTTCGCCGTCTCATGAGTCAGTGGCCAGTTTACTCATGACAACAAAGCAATTGGCTAAGCAGAAACAAACTAGTAATTGGTTTGCGTGTCTAGTGGTTACCTTGTGTATTTCTTCTGACCAATTGGTTTTCTGTCCAATGTTGTGTGTGTGTGTGTAGCCGGCGGGTTGCCATGGCTACTAGGATGAAGTTAAAACTGAAGACTGTGTTTGTCCTCTACTTCATGGTCTCACTTATGGGCCTCATCTACGCTCTCATGCAGCTTGGTAAGACTGTCTATCTCTCCTTTCCTTGTCTTCTCTTTCCTCGTCACCTTTACTTGTATCCTGTCCACATCTCTCTTGGTTCCTTTCCCCGTGTCTCCTCTCCTTTGTTATCACTGACAGTCCTATGAAGTCCTCTTAGATCAGCAGTCTCACAGGAATGTATCACAAATCGTTATTGAGACAATCGTTGTTTGGTGAACATAGTCCTAACCAGAGCCATACCTTTACAAATAAGATATATAAATATATGGCTTTGGTCCTAACTAGCCTTTACTTCCATGAGATATTGTCCCAGGTCAAAAGTAGTGCACTGAATAGGAGACAGGAATTGGGCTGCATTTCAATTGACTGAATGGGAGACAGGAATTGGGCTGCATTTCAATTGACACCTTAACTGACTATATAACCTGTTTCTGTCCCCAGGCCAGCGCTGTGACTGTGCAGAGCATGACATGCCCAAGGACCGTACTATCTCTCGTCTGCGGGGGGAACTGCATCGGCTGCAGGAGCAGATGAGGAAAGCTGAGCCCACCAAACCCCCCCAGAAACTAGCAGTGAAACCGGCCCAACCCACCATCTACGTCATCACACCAACCTACACCAGGTAGGAAGATGGACAGAGAGAGACACACTACCGCCTGTTGTCTCTTCACTCTTTCTTTCCTTGCACCATCTCTAACATTCTCTCCATCCCTTTCACTAGGTTTGTCCAGAAAGCAGAGTTAACCCGGCTTGCCCAGACGTTCCTCCATGTCCCTCAGCTCCACTGGATCCTGGTGGAAGATTCTCCCCATAAAACCCCTCTGGTCTCAGGGTTCCTGGCCTCCAGCGGCCTGGCCTACACACACCTCCACACGCCCACGCCACGCGACCGCAAACTACAGGAGGTGGGTTCAGATCCGGTCGCTGACCAGGCACACTATTTTGCATGTCAGTCGTCTGCCAGATCTCACAATGCCTAGATAGCTAACTGCATTATATAAAGAAATCTGATGCACATCCTTATTTACTCACTTACAAACTCCTACAGGGTCTACATTTAAATTAAAACAAAGAATGAATAAAATTACCATATTGATTGATGGATTTATCATTTGATTTATTGATTGGTTATTCCCCCAGGGTGACCCTAGCTGGTTGAAGCCCCGCGGGGCGGAGCAGAGGAACGAGGGGCTACGGTGGCTGAGAGAGGACAGGAGGGGGCAGCCTGGAGCAGACACACAGCTGGGGGTGGTCTACTTTGCTGACGACGACAACACATACAGCCTACAGCTCTTTGAGGAGGTAGGAGTCAGACACACAGGATCTGGAGTCTTCTAGCTCTTCAACCCTGGGGCCTGTGCCAGCTAATTGTCCAAAATATTCTGATTTAACTTCTTCTTTTCAAGAAATAGACTTGGTATGGTATAATTGACTTGACAACCAACAAGACATATTGAAGTTTAGCTTTCAAAATGAATGTGGTATCCAATTGGTAGTAGTTACAGTCTTGTCTCATCGCTGAAACTCTCGTACGGGCTCGAGAGAGGCGAAGGTCGAGAGCCCTGCTTCCTCCGAAACACAACCCAACCAAGCCGCACTGCTTCTTGACACAATTCCCGCTTAACCCGGAAGAAAGCCACACCAATGTGTCGGAGGAAACAACGTACACCTGCCGACCGTGTCAGTGTGTACGGCGCCCACCACAGGAGTCGCAATGGGACAAGAACATCCCTGCCGGCCCAACCCTCCCTTAACCCGGACAATGCTGGGCCAATTGTGCACCGCCCCATGGGTCTCCCGGTCGCGGCCGGCTGCGACAGAGCCTGGACTCGAACCAGGATTTCTAGTGGCCACTCGGGATGCCATGAAGCACAAAATTAAGAGCTATATCTAACTGTTATATCACCCACTGGTGTGTTGCATTCTTGTTACAGTCAATTTTTAAACTAGTCAACATCTCTCTCTAGATGTGTGGTACCCAGCGTGTCTCTGTAACATCTCTCTCTAGATGTGTGGTACCCAGCGTGTCTCTGTAACATCTCTCTAGATGTGTGGTACCCAGCGTGTCTCTGTAACATCTCTCTCTAGATGTGTGGTACCCAGCGTGTCTCTGTAACATCTCTCTCTAGATGTGTGGTACCCAGCGTGTCTCTGTAACCTCTCTCTCTAGATGCGTGGTACCCAGCGTGTCTCTGTAACATCTCTCTCTAGATGTGTGGTACCCAGCGTGTCTCTGTAACATCTCTCTCTAGATGTGTGGTACCCAGCGTGTCTCTGTAACCTCTCTCTCTAGATGTGTGGTACCCAGCGTGTCTCTGTAACATCTCTCTAGATGTGTGGTACCCAGCGTGTCTCTGTAACCTCTCTCTCTAGATGTGTGGTACCCAGCGTGTCTCTGTAACCTCTCTCTAGATGTGTGGTACCCAGCGTGTCTCTGTAACCTCTCTCTAGATGTGTGGTACCCAGCGTGTCTCTGTAACATCTCTCTCTAGATGTGTGGTACCCAGCGTGTCTCTGTAACATCTCTCTCTAGATGTGTGGTACCCAGCGTGTCTCTGTAACATCTCTCTCTAGATGTGTGGTACCCAGCGTGTCTCTGTAACCTCTCTCTAGATGTGTGGTACCCAGCGTGTCTCTGTAACATCTCTCTCTAGATGTGTGGTACCCAGCGTGTCTCTGTAACATCTCTCTCTAGATGTGTGGTACCCAGCGTGTCTCTGTAACATCTCTCTCTAGATGTGTGGTACCCAGCGTGTCTCTGTAACATCTCTCTCTAGATGTGTGGTACCCAGCGTGTCTCTGTAACCTCTCTCTAGATGTGTGGTACCCAGCGTGTCTCTGTAACATTTCTCTCTAGATGTGTGGTACCCAGCGTTTCTCTGTAACCTCTCTCTCTAGATGCGTGGTACCCAGCGTGTCTCTGTAACCTCTCTCTCTAGATGTGTGGTACCCAGCGTGTCTCTGTAACATCTCTCTAGATGTGTGGTACCCAGCGTTTCTCTGTAACCTCTCTCTCTAGATGCGTGGTACCCAGCGTGTCTCTGTGTGGCCAGTCGGCCTGGTGGGAGGGATGAGATATGAGAGACCTGTGGTCGAGGGGGGGAAGGTTGTACGCTTCCATACTGGCTGGCGCCCCAGCCGCCCCTTCCCATTGGACATGGCTGGCTTCGCCGTGTCGCTCAAGCTGGTGATAGCCAATCAGGACGCATGTTTCGACGGCGACGCACCGATGGGGTTCTTGGAAAGCAGCTTCCTGCAGGGATTGGTTACCATGGACGAACTGGAACCTAAGGCGGAGAATTGTACTAAGGTGTGTGTGGGGGTGGGTGGGGGTAAGGAGGGGGGGAGAGAGAGTGGTTGCTAAAGATATAATAGAATAGTGGTGTTGAACCGGTGATGTTTTTAGTGTAGGGGGGGATGTTGGTGGTGTAGGGGGGATGTTGATGGAGTAGGGGGGATGTTGATGGAGTAGGGGGGGATGTTGATGGAGTAGGGGGGCATGTTGGTGGTGTAGGGGGGATGTTGATGGAGTAGGGGGGATGTTGGTGGTGTAGGGGGGATGTTGATGGAGTAGGGGGGATGTTGATGGAGTAGGGGGGATGTTGATGGAGTAGGGGGGATGTTGATGGAGTGGGGGGGATGTTGATGGAGTAGGGGGGATGTTGATGGAGTAGGCGGGTTGTTGGTGGTGTAGGGGGGCATGTTGGTGGTGTAGGGGGGGATGTTTAAACGTCACGTGTGTGATTGACAGGTGTTGGTGTGGCACACGCGGACAGAGAAGCCCAAGATGAAGCGAGAGGAAGCGCTTCAGAAACAAGGCCTGGGTTCTGATACTGCTGTAGAGGTGTGAGGACCGGACAACACATACAACTGCACACACACCAACTGCACACACAAACACACACACCTACAACTAAACACACACCTACAACTAAACACACCCACTACATCTGCTTTAAAACTTTCCATGCGTCTGAAAAAGGCTCCATGTATAGTGCAATACTTTTGTCCAGAGCCCTATGGGTCTCTCTAGCTGTAAGGGTTCACTTAATGGGTCTCTCTAGCTGTAAGGGTTCACTTAATGGGTCTCTCTAGCTGTAAGGGTTCACTTAATGGGTCTCTCTAGCTGTAAGGGTTCACTTAATGGGTCTCTCTAGCTGTAAGGGTTCACTTAATGGGTCTCTCTAGCTGTAAGGGTTCACTTAATGGGTCTCTCTAGCTGTAAGGGTTCACTTAATGGGTCTCTCTAGCTGTAAGGGTTCACTTAATGGGTCTCTCTAGCTGTAACGGTTCACTTAATGGGTCTCTCTAGCTGTAAGGGTTCACTTAAGGATTGGCCCCTTTTTTTCAATTTTCACCTAAAATGACATACCCAAATCTAACTGCCTGTAGCTCAGGCCCTGAAGCAAGGATATGCATTTTCTTGGTACCATTTGAAAGGAAACACTTTGAAGTTTGTAGGAATGTAGGAGAATATAACACATTAGATCTGGTAAAAGATAATACAAAGAAGGGGAAAAAAAGGTTTTTTTGTACCATCATCTTTGAATTGCAAGAGAAAGGCCATAATGTATTATTCCAGCACAGGTGCAGTTTAGATAATGGCCACTAGATGGCAGCAGTGTATGTGCAAAGTTTAAGTCTGATTGCATTTCTGTTCAATTTTTTGTATCAAGACTGCCCAAATGTGCCTAATTTGTTATTAATAACTTTTCATGTTCAAAACTGTGCACTCTCCTCAAAACAATAGCATGGTATTATTTCACTGTTATAGCTACTGTAAATTGGACAGTGCAGTTAGATTAACAAGAATTTAAGCTTTTTGCCAATATCAGATATGTCTATGTCCTGGGAAATGTTCTTGTTACATAGACTAATGCGATTAGCCTATGTTAGCTCAACCGTCCCGCAGGGGACCGGTCTCTCGAGCTGTAAGGGTTTCCCAAACCCCCCCCCCCCACGTTTAGGATTTTGCCCTAGCACTACACAACTGATTTTTAAATAACCAACTCATCACTAAGCTTTGGTTATTTGAATCAGCTGTGTAGATGTTAGGGCAAAAACCAAAAGGTGCACCCAGGGAAGGGGGGTTGGGAAACCCTGTTCCAGCTAGCTGTACTATGCTGATGCTGTATATGGAACTAACAAGATATTCTTAGTGGTACACTATCCTCTATATGTGTTTACGGAATAGGGTGGCATTTAGGATGCAGACACAATGTACATATTGTAAGATATTATCTCAAGACTGTTTTTAAGACCAGTCAACCTATTTAAATTTGTCGTAACTGTGAATGTGTTTTGTTTGTGTATGTAGTACCAGTCAAACGTTTGGACACACCTACTCATTCAAGGTTTTTTATTTTTTTTATTTACACTTTTCTACATTGTAGAATAATAGCGAAGACATCAAAACTACGAAATAACACAAATGGAATCATGTAGTAAGCCAAAAAAAATTAAATAATTCTAAATATATTTTAGATTCTTCAAAGTAGCCACCCTTTGCCTTGATGACAGCTTTGCACACTCTCGGCATTCTCTCAACCAGCTTCATGAGGTAGTCACCTGGAATGCATTTCAATTGACAGGTGTGTCTTGTTAAAAGTTAATCTGTGGAATTTCTTTCCTTAAAGTGTTTGAGCCAATCAGTTGTGTTCTGACAAGGTAGGGGTGATGTACAGAAGATAGCCCTATTTGGTAAAAGACCATGTCCATATTATGGCAAGAACAGCTCAAATAAGCAAAGCGAAACGATAGTCAATCATTATTTTTTAAGACATGAAGGTCAGTCAATCCGGAAAATTTCAAGAACTTTGAAGGTTTTTTGAAGTGCAGTCGCAAAGACCATCAAGCGCTATGATGAAACTGGCTCTCATGAGGACCACCACAGGAAAGGAAGACCCAGAGTTACCTCTGCTGCAGAGGATAAGTTCATTAGAGTTACCAGCCTCAGAAATTGCAGCCCAAATAAATGCTTCAGAGTTCAAGTAACAGACACATCAACATTAACTGTTCAGAGGAGACTGTGTGAATCAGGTCTTCATGGTTGAATTACTGCAAAGAAACCACTACTAAAGGACACCAACGATAAGAAGAGACATGAGCAATGGACATTAGACCGGTGGAAATCTGTCCTTTGGTCTGAGTCCACATTTTAGATTTTTGGTTCCAACCACCATGTCTTTGTCAGACGCAGAGTAGGTGAACGGATCTCTGCATGTGTGGTTCCCACCATGAAGCTTGGAGGAGGATGTGTTAAGGTGTCGGGGTGCTTTTTCTGGTGACACGGTCAGTGATTTATTTAGAATTCAAGGCACACTTAACCGGCATGGCTACCACAGCATTCTGTAGCGATATGCCATCGCATCTGGTTTGCGCTTAGTGGGACTATCATTTGTTTTTCAACAGGACAATGACCCAACACACCTCCAGGCTGTATAAGGGCTATTTTACCAAGAAGGAGAGTGAGGGAGTGCTGCATCAGATGACCTGACCTCCACAATCACCTGACCTCAACCCAATTGAGATGGTTTGGGATGAGTTGGACGGACTGCAGAGTGAAAGAAAAGCAGCATATGTGGGAACTCCTTCAAGACTGTTGGAAAACCATTCCAGGTGAAACTGGTTGAGGGAATTCCAAGAGTGTGCAAAGCTGTCAAAGGCAAAGGGCGGTTACTTTGAAGAATCTGAAATATATAATATTTTGATTTGTTTAACACTTTTTTTGGTTACTACATGATTCCATATGTATTATTTCATAGTGTTGATGTCTTCACTATTATTCTACAATGTAGAAAATAGTAAAAATAAAGAAAAACCCTTGAATGAGTAGGTGTGTCCAAGCTTTTAACTGGTACTGTATGTATACCGAGTGGTGTGTGTGTGTTAGGACTAGGGTAGCAGAATTCTGGGAACTTTCCCCAAATCCCCAGGTTTTCTAGAAGTGCCAGTTGGAAGATAACGGAGCATGAGTCGGGAACAAGCATGAAATCTGGAATCTTCCAACCAGGATTTTCTGGAAAACCGTAGTTTAGCCACCGTGTGTGTGTATATTAGTAGAGTACTTGGCAGTAGATAATGATACTAAGTGGTTGAGTGTATTGTGGTGCCTGTTGAATCTGTCTGTAAGAACGTTATTAAGTGCGTCCCAAATGGCATCCTATTCCCCTTTATAGTGCACTACGTTTGACCATGGTCTATAGGGCACTCCAAAGTAGTGCACTATATACAATATATAGGTTGTCATTTGGGAAGCGTTCTCAGTATTATGTGGCCGTTGTCTTAATTGTCCCTGCCTTGAAAATAAATACATTATTTAATCAGGAAAATAAACATCTTGTTGTTTGTGAAATTTTTCTTGACGTTTTTTGTCTTCTTCAGAGGAATTTCAGTAAATGACCATGTCTGGCTTTTGTCCAGTTTCACTGAACGGAGGCATTTTTATTAGGCTAGTGTCAGCGACTGTGAAAGACCACTAACCCACTTGTTCTCTGTGTGACTCCCATTTATAGAGAATAAAGACTAGGTAGTGACAACGATGAGCTGTCACTGTGGTGGTGAAGACGAGCTGTCACATTGAAGAAGCCAGTGAGAGAATCTACAGTCTTAACTTTTGTCTTTCGTTTAAAAAAAATCTTGTTTATTTTGGCGGTGAGCCGTCACTGTGGCGACGAGCTGTCTGCTGGAGGGCAACTTTCCTCGACTGTGTGTCCACTCCCTCTTTCTTCCTTGTCTCTATCTGACTGCCTTCATTACCCTGCTTGTCTCTCTTCCTCTGTCTTTTGCATAGTAAGGACCTATCTTTAACACCCAGTAGTCACACTCTGTATGACCATGATGGTAAACCCTGTTCATTGAGTCCCAAATGATGGCCCCCTATTTACTATATACAGTGAGCTCCAAAGTTATTGGGACTGTGACACACATTTGTTGTTGGTTTGGCTCTATACTCCAGCACTTTTGAATTTGAAATGATACAATGACTATGAGGTTAAAGTGTAGACTGTCAGTTTTCATCTGAGGGTATTTTAGTGAGTAGTGATGAGTGAGAAAGTTAGACGCACAAATATCATACCCCCAAGACATGCTAACCTCTCACCATTACAATAACAGGGGGGTTAGCATACCCCCAAGACATGCTAACCTCTCGCCATTACAATAACAGGGGGGTTAGCATACCCCCAAGACATGCTAACCTCTCACCGTTACAATAACAGGGGGGGTTAGCATACCCCCAAGACATGCTAACCTCTCACCATTACAATAACGGGGGGTTGCATACAAGTGTAACTTCATCACCTCACGTGCATCGCACAACAGAGACTGACCAATAGAACGCTATGGATTCACCAGCTCTCACTTTCTCCCGTCGTGCTGTTTACAAACACCTGACTGGCTCAACTGTTCTGGGGAGCTACGGTACTCTTCATATTTTGAAATACTGTGACAGGTCAAATGAAAACGCGACCTGCTTTCTCTCCTAAGGCAGTCCTCTCCAACCCTGATTCCTGGAGAGCTACCCTCCTGTAGGTTTTCGCTCCAACTCCAGTTGTAACTAACGTGATTCAGTGTACCAACCAGCTAATTATTAGAATCAGGTGAGCTAGATTAGGGTTGGAGCGAAAACCTACAGGACGGTAGCTCTCCAGGAACAGGGCTGGAGAGCCCTGTCCTAAGGTACTGTATTGCACTTAAAAAGTAGCTACAAATATTGAAATGTATTGAAAAACTAGAGAGAAATAGTTTTGACGGTATTGAAAATTGATCCCATGGCTTTTTCCAAATACCCCTGTATATACGGTGTACCGCCCAGGCCTAGTATGATATTTGTGCGTCAAACTTTCTCACTCATCATTATTCACAATTCATTCAGGATTATCCATAATCATGGTAGTGTTTAGAAACATTATATTCTTATTTACAATAAAAGTGACTCCAAAATGTTACAATACATTATTTACCTTTCATTTCAATTGGGCACAAAATAATCTGAAACACAACCAAAACAAACAGAAAATAGACCCCCAAAAATGTGTAGAATCACAAACTTGAAGTAGTCATTGAGTGTATATGGAAAATAGAAATCAAAACTGTATGGTCTTCAGAGATAGATGGTAGGGGTTGAGGGTAGCTGAAGGATGGGAGTAAAAACAAGATAACTATTGTAAAATATACTGTGTCTGTAAAAATGTATGTAGTATGTATAAGCTGGAAATAGAAGCCTAAGTGTTAGTTTAGTCCAGTTAGGGAGGGTTAGGGGAAAATAATAAAGGAAAATATATTGAAAACAAATTATATATATTATATTGAAAATAATATATGTATAATATATATATGGGGGATTGGAAATGATGCAGACAATGACATTGATGGAAGCCGCAATCTATTTGCTATGTTGAAGCTGATCCCCCCCCCCAAAATAGTTATATTAATAATACTTTAGGTCCCCTAAAGGGGAGGGGAGGCGCTATGTACAAAAAGTGCTGTAATTTCTAAACGGTTCACCCGATAACGATTAAAATACCCACAAATTAAAGCTGACAGTCTGCACCTTACCCTCATAGTCAATGTATTATTTCAGTGCTGGAATACAGACCCAAAACAACAAATGGAGCTGTAATGGGCCCATAGGGTTCTGGTTCAAAAGTAGTGCACTATGTAGGGAACAGGTTGCCATTTGGAACATAAACTCTAACTGGTGACTTAGTCTCTTCCTGTGTTCCGGAACCCTAATTTTCCTATAGCTTCTGAACACTACCTCACAGCTGGGTCTTTGATTGACAGCTGTTCCGCCCACTCCGGTGGGAGTGTGTAGTGATTATGACCATATATGGAATTTCAAATCCTCTCTCTCTCTCCTACTTCCCCTGAGGTGTGGGTGCGTTGTCAGGTGAGTAATCAGCCTAGTGGCCATGAATCAGATGACACACACACGGTTTGATCCTGTGATTCACACACTACATGTTGGATCACAGTCAGTGGCACACCACATCCTAACAGAGCAAGACCGTGCTGCCTCGTGTGTGTGTGTGTGTGTGTGTGTGTGTGTGTGTGTGTGTGTGTGTGTGTGTTAGATGTGGTAGAGACAAAGGGATAGGGTAATTATCTGAGTGGTAAAAAACCTGGGATGAAGAAAAACTCAGTGCTCACACCCTTGTTTACATCCCAAACACACATACCACATTCCTCTGGATACCAAAGGAGCGACACGAGTACTATTCAAATAACTCTTGTATATTAAATTACAAGTTTGTATTGTACGGTTTGATCCTGTGATTCACACACTAGATGCTGTGTTACACAGACCAAACTGACCCTCACACAAACCAAACTGACCCTCACAACAGACCAAACTGACCCTCACAACAGACCAAACTGACCCTCACACAAACCAAACTGACCCTCACAACAGACCAAACTGACCGTCACAACAGACCAAACTGATCCTCACACAAACCAAACTGACCCCCACAACAAACCAAACTGACCCTCACAACAGACCAAACTAACCGTCACAACTGACCCTCACAACAGACCAAACTGACCCTCACAACAGACCAAACTAACCCTCACACAAACCAAACTGACCCTCACAACAGACCAAACTGACCCTCACAACAGACCAAACTGACCCTCACACAAACCAAACTGACCCTCACAACAGACCAAACTGACCGTCACAACAGACCAAACTGATCCTCACACAAACCAAACTGACCCCCACAACAAACCAAACTGACCCTCACAACAGACCAAACTAACCGTCACAACTGACCCTCACAACAGACCAAACTAACCATCACAACTGACCCTCACAACAGACCAAACTAACCGTCACAACAGACCAAACTGACCCTCACAACAGACCAAACTGACCCTCACAACAGACCAAACTGACCCTCACAACAGACCAAACTAACCGTCACAACAGACCAAACTAACTGTCACAAAAGACCAAACAGATTTCTAGTTGCTATACATCTTAATCTGTTTATGTGTATACAATAGTCTAATGTGCCTGATTTTAGTTCTGAGTGCTGAGATTACCACACGCACACGAGTAGTTAGATATACCAATTAGTGCAATGTAACAACAGTTGCTATACCATCAATCTAGTTATGTGTGTACTATATATCTAAAGAGAACATGTTGATTATGTAAGACATCTACTCAGGATGTTCCGTGCAACAGTTAGTATGATCGTCATGATTGTTCAGAACTAACTACAGTACTGGGTATTTATGTGTGTCGGTGGATACATTCCTACACAGTGCATTACTTTTGACCAGAGGGCCCTAATGTAATTATCTCTTCTATTCCCTATCTATCTGTGTTTGTGTCCGTGTGTACGTCAACCAGTCCTCCATCAGGCTTGTGAGTGTCAGAGAGATAGTGTGGGTGTTTTTTTTTTCTTCCTCTGGTGACAGCAAGTTCAGGCAGGGTGTGTGACGGAGGAGAAGATATGAGAAGAGTTCCCAAAGCAACAGGCACTCAGAACACATAGAGAAGATCACCCAGGAACACAGAGGCACAGAGACACGGCAGGTAAGAGAGCGCTCTCTCATCTCTCCTTCTCTCTTTCATCTCTCTCACTCTGTACTTTCCAGTATTCACTAAAGCATGTTAGTTATTTATAAATGCCGTTACGTTGTACTGACTGAGTAATGTGTTGGGAGTTCTGATTTACCTCCATGTTAAACCAATATTAGCGAACTTGACAAAAATCCACAGAAGATTTTCGAACCAGACAAGCATTTGTACATCTCTAACCAATCACATGGTTCACATGTTACAGTTAGTGAAACAGAAGGTAACGTTTAGACAACTGTTTTACAGATTTATGAGTTTTCATATGAATATCTATCTGTATATATCTGTACGTATATATATATATATATATATATATGTCAATGTTAATTACCAATCAAATGGTTCACATGTTATAGTTAGTGAAACAGAAGGAAACGTATAGATACTGTTTTACATATCTATGAGTTTTCATATGAAATGGTTTGACAACAGTCTGAGTTAATTAACATTGACATAGATATACAGACAGATATATACAGACATATCTACGGACAGACATATACAGACAGACATACAGTTATGACCTGTTTTTGTCATGGAGATAGTCATGATGTGACTCATAGGTCTACGTTCCAATGGCACCCTATTCCCTATTTAGTGCATTATTTTTGAGCAGGGCCCATTAAAAGTAGTGCACTACCTAGGGAATATGATGCGTGGAAGCTGGCAGTGTTTGAGGCTCCAACTAGAGAGCAAAGAGTCAAAGTCTGAGTGAGTCTGGAACCAGGAGTCTCTGTTATCTCCGTCATAAATTGAACACACAGAGGCGGCACACAGACACACACAGTGAACTCTCTGTCACCCAGATGAGATGATGTGACAGAGAGAGATGGAGTGACAGATAAACACACAGATAAATATTATCTGACACATTACTGTTGTATCTCATCCAGCACAATGCTTCTTTTTGTCTTATTTCATACTGAATCAAAAACCACCCCATCCACAATCTCTGGTGTGTGTGTGTGTGTGTGTGTGTGTGTGTGTGTGTGTGTGTGTGTGTGTGTGTGTGTGTGTGTGTGTATAAACTGTCTATGGAATTCTCTAGTACAGAGCATCTATCTGGAAGAACTACATAAAGACATGAATCCCTTTCTCTCTCCCCCTTTTCTCTCCCCCCCCCTTTCTCTCACCCAGCTTTAAAGACATAAAAACAACAACAGAGAGATACGTTGCATCGCGAAGGAGAAGAGAAGGAGAGAGACAAAAGAAAGAGAAGAGAAGGAGAGAATAAAAAAAATAAAAGATGGCGATCGGAAAGAGTCCCAGAAACGGTTCCGTCAGGTCTCCAAAGTACCTGGACAAGAGTTCTGGGTTCTACGGTCGCCTGGATGAGCCCGAGATGGGAGGAGAGGAGGAGGAGAGGGGGAGAGAGGAGGACTGGGGGGGATCGTACCCAGCCACAGAGCTCTCTAAGGGGGGAGAGACGGACCAGGGAGAGCCTGGGGTGTTTGACTTCAACCAGGGAATGATGGGAGATGACGACACCACTCTCCTCCGAAGGAAACCCAGCCGGCTCAGCTCCCGCTGGAGAAGAAGCTCCAGGAAGGCCAAACCCCAGGCGATCTCCCCTAGGCAGGGGGACCAGATTCTGGGTACGGAGATGGAGGCCCCTGTCCTGGAGGTCACCGCGGTGGAAGTGAGAAGGAGCCGCTGGGGGAGGAGCACCGGGAAGAAACAGGGGGCCGAGCCCCAGACGGTCTCCCCCAGGGAGGAGGGCCCGATCCTGGGTACGGAGATGGAGACGCAGACCCCTGTCCTGGAGGTGGAGGTGAGGGTAGAGACTGAAGAAGGACAGAGGGAGAAAGAGAGGAGAACAGAAGAGGAGAGGACGCTGGTCCACTTTGCGAGCCGAGAAGAAGCGGATGACCAGGTTCTGATAAAGGACAAGAAGAGAGGGAGGGAAGAAGAGAAGGAGGAGGAGATGAAGGGACAGGAGGAAATGAAGGTGATGAGGAAGAGAAGCACGCTGAAGAACTACCGCAAGGTGAGAGAACGAGAGAGGATGGTAGTGTGCGTTTTGCCTTCCAGGTACACTTGGAAAACCTCCACTTGTTATTGTTGTAACAGCAGCAGCAGAATCCAGGTTTACCCTTCCTACCTAGTTCCATTTTAACAGAGGACAGGACACGGATTACTTAACACATTCTCCCCCCCCCCCCCTGTGGAATTCTCCCAGAGGGAGGAACAATGTGTTAAAGTTCCACGTTCCACAGTTACATGCCAAGAACAGCAGCCAGTAATTAGTCAGTTATGGAAACATTTATATGACCCTCTATGCCCATATTATTAACGGTCTGGTCAGAGTCCAATGACTGATCTGTGTACGTCACCCACCCCATGAGCTCAAATGATAAATTAACTCTGAAGGCCATTTTAAAATCTATTTCTTATTTTATTCAGTTGATAGACAGTTAGGTCTAATGTGCCAAAAACAAAGACAGATATTATAGCTATAGTAACATTATCGCTATAGTAACATTATCGCTATAGTAACATTATCGCTATAGTAACATTATCGCTATAGTAATATTATAGCTATAGTAACATTATCGCTATAGTAATATTATAGCTATAGTAATATTATAGCTATAGTAACATTATCGCTATAGTAATATTATACGTAGCTATAGTAACATTATCGCTATAGTAATAGTCCCAGGACAACTCCTTAGCTAGTATCAGGTGACACACCTGTTCTCCCCACCTGCGACCCTCTCCTCTCTTCCCTTCCCCTCCCTAACCCTAACATATTGTCTGTTTGCTTTATGAATCCATCCCCCTTTCCTCTCCTCCACATTGGGAAATGTTCCCTCCCTCCCTCCCTGTTGATCTGTCGCTCTCTTTATCATCTGCCTTCCTCCTCTCCTCCCACTCTTCTCCCTCTCATCCCCCTTCCTTCACGTCTCCTCACACATAATTTAGGGACAACCCTGGGCCTTTCTCCTCCCCCTGTCTGTCTTTCTCTTTCTTCTCCATCAGCGGGGAGAACACACACACACACACACACACACACACACACACACACACACACACACACACACACACACACACACACACACACACACACACACACACACACACACACACACACACACACACACACACACACACACACAGGTGTCATTCCTGTGCCTTACTATCTGACCACAGATCGTTGTTTGAGAGCACTAGTGATCATCCCTCGCTCCTACCCAGAAACCACCAGGCCAATATTCCTTCCTGATTACACAGAGGTCAGGGGGTCATGTCATAAGAAAGAGACCAGGATGAACACAACATATAACTACATCAAATGAATAATGATACACATCCACCCTGAACACATAAACTGGGACGTCCCAAGTTATCTTGTTCTGGTCTTGACTGGATTATGTTCCAATTGAAATGTTTTCTTTTGTGAATACATTTTGTTAACAATGTTTTTATCAATATCAATCAAACAATGTTTTCTGGTCACCTGTATTGATTATTCATTCTATCCCCTTCAGACTTTCGACCGAGTGTTCCGTCGAGGGTGGGAGACCTTCGTCACTAACCTGTACAGCGTGACGCTGACACCTGACTCATCACCACCACCACCATCAAGGGAAATGCACCATTCCTCAGCATTAGCAGAATACAGATAGGATTCACAAACCTGTTCATCTAATCTGTAAACTGCAATTGTTCCAATCAGGTTATGTAACGCCCATATTGTAATTTGAGATTGAGGCTGGCTTGGACAGAGTGTTCCGTTTGTGTTCTCAACGCAAATGACCTGTGTTCACCTCAATGTATGGTTCAGTTGATTAATCAATCAGTGATATTGATCTAGTACATACTGGTTTATCAATGATCAATATGAACAGCACACGATTAACACCAGGAAGTACACAAAGTTTAACTCATTCCTATTCTGAATTCCAAATAGCACACTATTGTACAAATGCACTAAATAGGGAATGGGTTTAATACTTCCTCACAGGGTGAGGTTCAACCTCTCTGGAGGACCGTCTGTATGGTGGTTTCAGTGTTGTGCAACCTGAGGGATGTTTCACTATCCATGTGCCTATTGAACGTAGCCCAAGATGAGACCTGATAACGTATGTTTCACTATCCATGTGCCTATTGAACGTAGCCCAAGATGAGACCTGATAACGTATGTTTCACTATCCATGTGCCTATTGAACGTAGCCCAAGATGAGATCTGATAACGTATGTTTCACTATCCATGTGCCTATTGAACGTAGCCCAAGATGAGACCTGATAACGTATGTTTCACTATCCATGTGCCTATTGAACGTAGCCCAAGATGAGACCTGATAACGTATGTTTCACTATCCATGTGCCTATTGAACGTAGCCCAAGATGAGATCTGATAACGTATGTTTCACTATCCATGTGCCTATTGAACGTAGCCCAAGATGAGACCTGATAACGTATGTTTCACTATCCATGTGCCTATTGAACGTAGCCCAAGTGTGTTGTTTGTTTCATAAAAGGAGAACGTTTTCATACTATGAAATTAACTAACTATGGGGGACATGAGGGTACGAAATAACAGTCTCAGACTTTGGTCCTCTGACTTTGTCTAAAAGGAGGTTGCGCACACAAACACATTTAATACATTATTTATTAATATTAATTTATTTACTATATGATCACTTTTCACACTTTTCTGTGGAATCTCTCTCAATAATATCTTACCAAAGAGTTTATTTATTGTTAATTATTGGCTTAAATGGCAACATCCAATCTCTCTCTTGCAGCATTGAAGTCAAGCTCAGAATCATATGAGAGCTATACTGAGCTAGTGGAGGGAAAAAAATGTCTATATTGTATGTGAATGACTAAATTGTTATGATATTTGTTTAAAAATCAATGCTTTGATTTAATTTTGCCATCTTGTAGCCTTTGTCCTAAAATAAAATATGCTTTACAATAAGATCATTTCTCAAATATATTTTGTTCTTCATCCTCCTAAGAAAATAACGTTTTTGGTCAGCTGTATACTGCCCTACAAAGGCAAAAGGCAGTAAATGCTCATTAGCTTTAGCCTCTGGCACGCCAGGGTGAATTTGGGATGCACGTCTAACTGACTTGTCAGCTGGCTATCGATCGTGTGGTGTAACGTTACTGATTCAAATAACACATTGAATGTCTGAATAAAATTATAGGGATTATATTCATTATAGGGGTAATAGATTGAAGCTAGTATAAATGTATTATCGCTTTTTATTGGAGCAGGTGGCACAAATATATTGCTTCGTGCTAATTTAGGTAGGTTTTTTACATTTTGGTCAGCTCTAGCTAGATGGCTGTCACTGGCTGTGTGTGTGTGGTGTACTGGTTCAAAGAAACCATCAGATGAAATTTCAGAATATAATTCATTATTGGGCTAATATATTGAAGTTAGTATCAATTGCAGATATCTTATGGGAGCTGGTAGCATTGTTAGTCTATGCTCGCTAGCTAATTAATTATGTTCTCAGATCTACTTAGCTAGCTAGTTCTTACCAGTGTCTGGATGTCGGCGTTTCAGAGCAAATTCAACCATCCTTTCCACCCGGGAATGCTGTGGCCATGATGTTGTATCCCTAGATTAGCAATGTACGTGTGTGTAGCTGTCAGTCAGTGTCATACAAATTTGATTGTATCACTATCAGAATAAAATAATATGATATCAAGGTAAAAGGCATTAACTGCAGCCAAGGGCCGGTTAAAACCAAGTTATAATGCAGTATGTTATGTTACAGCAATTTACCTTAGTTTCACAGTAACCTTTTGCGGTTACTGCTAATATGAACCCCCATTTTCTCCAAAACACAATACACTAGAGGCAGGATACTTGTCCACACAATTAAGTGTCATTAACTAATTTTCGACCAAAATAGCAGTTACTGCCTTTTTGCTTGGTAGGGCAGTATAACGATATCAAAGATGCCAAATGAAATAAATGAAGCCAGCCAGTGTACCAGCCATGTCGCGACACGATAGAACGTTTATCGACAGCGCCTAGCGACTGTTACTACAGTATTTAAGTAACCAATAAAAATGCACAATGTTATATTTCTTTGACTTCATTGGCACATTCAAATAAAAAAGTATTTTCCATCGAGAAAATGATGCAGTAGCTAAACTGTTTCAGTTGATACTTTTACAAATTCTGCTAATAATATCTCTGTTGATTTGACCGGCGATGATGAGTTGCCGTCGTCATTTGATACTCTGCATCCTCTTATTGCTATTTGATGAAGGTAAATAACTTTGTTAATAATTAATTGGCTAGCAACATTTGCTAACGTAAAGTTAGCATAGCTAAAGGTTTTTGATAGCTAGCTAAGTGTCACACTCAGGCTTGCAAGACTAACGCGTAACGTTAGCTGTGATTGTTTGAAAAAGAAAGCTGTCAGATTAGCTCGAAGAAAATACCAGTTATTATTGCAATTGAACTGTGTGGAAATGATGATGCTTCAACTGGCCATAAAATATTACACAAACACCGCTCTATTATCACTCAAACACAATATAGCTAATAATATATTGTGTCAACAGTCACAAGCAATAGCCTATGTTGTGTCAATGATGTAACGTTAACGTTGTCTACTATATTAGATGTTGTCATTTATGTTTCTTTTTTTTTTAATTATTTTGATTATTAATCCCAGGCCCGTCCCCGCAGGAGGCCTTTTGACTTTTGGTAGGCAGTCATTGTAAATAAGAATTTGTTCTTAAAACTGACTTGCCTAGTTAAATAAAGGTTAAATAAAAAGTGTTGTAGTAGCTAAGCATTTAGCCATACTTAGCCACTACTTAGCCAGATATTCTGTATTCTTGCCTAGTCAGAGTATGGCTCAAGATTATGATTCTCAGTCACATCCAAACCAGCCCACTACAGTACAGTCATTGTTTCTCCCCTCCTCTCCTGTAGGGTCCCTGAGGTACATCCCATTCCCAGCAGCACCCCTCATCCCTGCTGCCTACACCTTGGAGCCACAGGGAGACCTCTCAACAAGCCAAGATGTCCTCACTCCTTCCCCATCACATCTTCTGACCCAAACTCACCACAATCCAACAGCAGCATCCAAAGACCAGCGTAACACACCATCCCATCAAGATATTATTGATCTATCTGGATTTTCAACCATTGGCGATACTGACCACTTTGACTCAATATCCACAACTTCTCCAAGTGGTGGTCTCAAATTCAATGCCAGCCGGAATGCCAGTCAACTTATCAATGATCAAGCATCATCATCATCAGCTCACGATATTGGCTACACTCAACAGATAGACAACGAAACTAAAATGGCGACCGCTAGTGGTTGTAATAACAGCAGTGATGTTACACCTTCCTCTTCTTCTGCTATTTCTTATTCCGACCTAAACAACTCTTATGATGGAATCAACGCTAGCCAGATCAACGCTAGTGGCCACACTGAAGATCTCTCTGTGACTTTGGAGGACTGTCCTCATCCGAATGGATCTGTGGTGGTACTGGAAACAAGTGATCCGTTAGCTGATCTAAACGTTGATCCTATGTCAGCCCCTGATGTCATTGACTTCTACACTCATCGGACAGATTCTGTCTCCGTCACCGATGACCTTGCAAACACTAGTCTTAGTTTACATCGTAACAACACTAACGTTACTGTCACAGTAGATACTAGTGCAGTTGTTACTGAGACGGCAGCGCAGGCTGAACCGACCACAGACGTAATGCTGGGCCTGGAGGAGGAGGAAGAGCGGGAAGAAGAAGAGGAGGAGGAAACCAGTGGCCATCTTAATACTACTCAGGATGCTTCACTCTCAGACCCCCTGATCGACGATATTAATCAGGCTTATGACTCAACAGGTGACTATAATGTTAGCGCTGAGGCTAATGGCTCTGTGATAACAGGTGACTATAATGTTAGCGCTGAGGCTAATAGCTCTGTGATAACAGGTGACTATAATGTTAGCGCTGAGGCTAATGGCTCTGTGATAACAGGTGACTATAATGTTAGCGCTGAGGCTAATAGCTCTGTGATAACAGGTGACTATAATGTTAGCGCTGAGGCTAATGGCTCTGTGATAACACGTGACTATAATGTTAGCGCTGAGGCTAATAGCTCTGTGATAACAGTAGACTATAATGTTAGCGCTGAGGCTAATAGCTCTGTGATAACAGGTGACTATAATGTTAGTGCTGAGGCTAATGGCTTTTTGATAACAGGTGACTATAATGTTAGCGCTGAGGCTAATGGCTCTGTGATAACAGTGGACTATAATGTTAGCGCTGAGGCTAACAGCTCTGTGATAACAGGTCACTATAATGTTAGCGCTGAGGCTAATAGCTCTGTGATAACACGTGACTATAATGTTAGCGCTGAGGCCAACTACTCGTCCTCAGTTGCTATTAGTGGCTTCAGCAACAAATTGTACTTAATAAGAGAAGAAGCAAATGCTCACAATGAAAGTCAGGAAGCCGTTACCCTTTCCTCTTCCGCCATTGGCTACACTGAATATGAAGATTCCATCGAAGCGACCAATGACTACCAGAGTACTGTTACCAGCGGAGACGAAGGAACAACATCACCCACGGTTACTAGTACCAGCGTGGAGCGGAGTGGCGTGAATGAGAACCAGAAAGTGCTTCCTATTGCGGCTCCTATGATTGGCTATCCTTCTGTGGAGTCTGAGGATTCTGATGAAAGCACCACAAAGTCAACTGTTGTGCTGAACTATATTGACTATATTGACTCTGAACCTAGTTACTCTAACCACTATGTGAATGTAGCCAGCAGTGAAAAAGCTGCCCACTCTTCATCCTCCTCCTCTCCTCTTGAACCTGACAGTGACCACCTCCAATCTGATGATGATGCTGAACTAGCGGTACTAGGCTCTGGGTTGGAGGAAGAGGAGGAGAATAGGAGTGGAGAGAACAACTGTAGCAGCTGTAGCTATGGTAACACCACCGCCAGTGCCAGTCACCATCCCACCACCACCATTGACAACACTGACTATGATTGGGGCTCGGCTGAAGTCAGTACGACAGGTAACCAGGGTAACAGCACAGCAGACATTGAAGTCCCAACTGAAGTTAGTAGGATTGGTCGGGAAAACAGCAGCAGCATCTCCATGGTACCCTCTGCTGAAAGCCCGGTCAGCTCTGTCCATGGTAACCCCACAGTCATTGTTCTATCTGACTACGGTGACATCACCACTACTCTGACCCCCACCAACCGTACCAGAGAAGGGGTTATTGTGAGTACCACCCCCACCGCCGTGCTTGAGGAACCCACAGGAGAGAGCCGACGTGGGACTGCACGTTCTCCCAGCAAGGCCCTACCCTCCACCACCACCAGTCTGGAAGCCAAAGAGGAGGAGAAGGACCAGAAAGCGTCTGATGCTGCAAAGAAGGCAGTGTCATTGTGGAACAGGGGCCGTGCGTCGTGGCCTCGGTTTCCATGGATGCGCAGGTATTAGAACTACGGAACTCTGGGACCGGAACAGTTCTGAGGGGGAACAGTTCTGAGGGGATTAATGAAAGATAAGAGATTAACATTTGTATTGTTTTTTTAGATGTTGACATGGATACAGTAGTTTGGGTGTTTAATGTTCTTCCATGTCCAATATGTTGTTGTACATTCCTACAATATATATATTTGAAATATATAGTCCTCAATAGTTACTTGTGTGTTGTGTTGGTCTTTGTCTGAACTGTGTTGTGCAGCATGCCTGCTACTCCCATCATTACACAGAACAAGCATAGAGTCTATACCACCATCTACTGGATATATGTAGGAAGTTGTTCAATTAAATGTCCTGTATTGATCATCAGGTTTACAACAACACACATACCATAAGGAGAAGGTATGCCATTGTATTTATCCTTCATTTATTCAGGAGATCATATTGAGATGAGCACTCCTTTTCCAATGAGACCTGAGTATATAATGAAAAGCAATGAATGCTCACCGAAACAACATGAGAAGTAATTCACTTACACCACAGTTATACATTGTATATGGCTAGACGTAGGTCTATATACCGTAGAACAAATCTTTAGCTACAATGTTTTAGCCTGGTCCCAGACCTGTTTGTGCTATCCTGTTTGGCATGGCAAGGAGTTGTTGACATGACAGCACAAACAGATCCGGGACCAGGCAGGCTAACAATCTGAACTGTAGCCTCTGAAACCACACTGAATGACTGGGCCTACAAATCACTTCACGTATTAGATTACAGATGAAGACAAACCAAATCAATATCGGACGTCTGAGACATTTAAATATCTGGCGGAAATGCCGGACAACAACAAAAAAAAGTATTAAAAACTACAAGGAAATGTAATGTATAGGTTAAGTTATATCTTAACAGGAGTTGTGCTTGGGAAATCAAAAAAACATGAAGGAATGCTATAGTGCTGTGCCTTTCTCCAACTAAGATAATAGAAGCCATGTATACTTGTTCACAGTGCCTCTCCAGCAGATGAAGTATGGTATTGCAGTGTCCCTCCATCCCAATTCTCCTGTATGGTATTGCAGTGTCCCTCCATCTCAATTCTCCTGTATGGTATTGCAGTGTCCCTCCATCCCAATTCTCCTGTATGGTATTGCAGTGTCCCTCCATCTCAATTCTCCTGTATGGTATTGCAGTGTCCCTCCATCTCAATTCTCCTGTATGGTATTGCAGTGTCCCTCCATCCCAATTCTCCTGTATGGTATTGCAGTGTCCCTCCATCTCAATTCTCCTGTATGGTATTGCATTGTCCCTCCATCCCAATTCTCCTGTATGGTATTGCAGTGTCCCTCCATCCCAATTCTCCTGTATGGTATTGCAGTGTCCCTCCATCCCAATTCTCCTGTATGGTATTGCAGTGTCCCTCCATCCCAATTCTCCTGTATGGTATTGCAGTGTCCCTCCATCTCAATTCTCCTGTATGGTATTGCATTGTCCCTCCATCCCAATTCTCCTGTATGGTATTGCAGTGTCCCTCCATCCCAATTCTCCTGTATGGTATTGCAGTGTCCCTCCATCCCAATTCTCCTGTATGGTATTGCAGTGTCACTCCATCCCAATTCTCCTGTATGGTATTGCAGTGTCCCTCCATCCCAATTCTCCTGTATGGTATTGCAGTGTCCCTCCATCCCAATTCTCCTGCATGGTATTGCAGTGTCCCTCCATCTCAATTCTCCTGTATGGTATTGCAGTGTCCCTCCATCCCAATTCTCCTGTATGTTATTGCAGTGTCCCTCCATCCCAATTCTCCTGTATGGTATTGCAGTGTCCCTCCATCCCAATTCTCCTGTATGGTATTGCATTGTCCCTCCATCCCAATTCTCCTGTATGGTATTGCATTGTCCCTCCATCCCAATTCTCCTGTATGGTATTGCAGTGTCCCTCCATCCCAATTCTCCTGTATGATATTGCAGTGTCCCGCCATCCCAATTCTCCTGTATGATATTGCAGTGTCCCGCCATCCCAATTCTCCTGTATGATATTGCAGTGTCCCGCCATCCCAATTCTCCTGTATGGTATTGAATTGTCCCTCCATCCCAATTCTCCTGTATGGTATTGCAGTGTCCCTCCATCCCAATTATTCATGATAAAGTCCCCTCAAAAACACTGTAGGGTTAAAGGATAGGCAGCCCACAATTACTTAGTGCAATTCCGTTGCTATGGAATTTCAACAGATTCAGATTTTCCACTCAAAATGTATGCCAAAACAAAAATCGTTGATTTCAAAGTTTAAAAAGCCATACAACTCTATGCACAATAACTACTTTTAACAATTTACACTGAACATTTTACAAAAACACATTTACTGGAAGAACTGTGAAGATGCAAAGTTTGGTAACAGAATTTTGGTAAAATCCCCCTCAGTGTGTTCATGTTTTCCAAAAACTCTTAAATATGTGCATAAAGAATCGGGTGACAACAAATTTTGGTAAAGCCCACTACAAACTACCCCATAGTGGTAAAGCCTACTACAAACTACCCCATAGTGGTAAAGCCTACTACAAACTACCCCATAGTGGTAAAGCCCACTACAAACTACCCCATAGTGGTAAAGCCTACTACAAACTACCCCATAGTGGTAAAGCCTACTACAAACTACCCCATAGTGGTAAAGCCTACTACAAACTACCCCATAGTGGTAAAGCCCACTACAAACTACCCCATAGTGGTAAAGCCCACTACAAACTACCCCATAATGGTAAAGCCTACTACAAACTAACCCATAGTGGTAAAGCCTACTACAAACTACCCCATAGTGGTAAAGCCCACTACAAACTACCCCATAGTGGTAAAGCCTACTACAAACTACCCCATAGTGGTAAAGCCTACTATAAACTACCCCATAGTGGTAAAGCCTACTACCCCATAGTGGTAAAGCCCACTACAAACTACCCCATAGTGGTAAAGCCCACTACAAACTACCCCACAGTGGTAAAGCCCACTACAAACTACCCCATAGTGGTAAAGCCTACTACCCCATAGTGGTAAAGCCCACTACAAACTACCCCATAGTGGTAAAGCCTACTACAAACTACCCCATAGTGGTAAAGCCTACTACCCCATAGTGGTAAAGCCCACTACAAACTACCCCATAGTGGTAAAGCCTACTACAAACTAACCCATAGTGGTAAAGCCTACTACCCCATAGTGGTAAAGCCTACTACAAACTACCCCATAGTGGTAAAGCCCACTACAAACTACCCCATAGTGGTAAAGCCTACTACAAACTACCCCATAGTGGTAAAGCCTACTATAAACTACCCCATAGTGGTAAAGCCTACTACCCCATAGTGGTAAAGCCCACTACAAACTACCCCATAGTGGTAAAGCCCACTACAAACTACCCCACAGTGGTAAAGCCCACTACAAACTACCCCATAGTGGTAAAGCCTACTACCCCATAGTGGTAAAGCCCACTACAAACTACCCCATAGTGGTAAAGCCTACTACAAACTACCCCATAGTGGTAAAGCCTACTACCCCATAGTGGTAAAGCCCACTACAAACTACCCCATAGTGGTAAAGCCTACTACAAACTAACCCATAGTGGTAAAGCCTACTACCCCATAGTGGTAAAGCCTACTACAAACTACCCCATAGTAGTAAAGCCTACTACAAACTACCCCATAGTGGTAAAGCCTACTACAAACTACCCCATAGTGGTAAAGCCTACTACAAACTACCCCATAGTGGTAAAGCCTACTACAAACTACCCCATAGTGGTAAAGCCTACTACAAACTACCCCATAGTGGTAAAGCCTACTACAAACTACCCCATAGTGGTAAAGCCTACTACAAACTACCCCATAGTGGTAAAGCCCACTACAAACTACCCCATAGTGGTAAAGCCCACTACAAACTACCCCATAGTGGTAAACGCCTACTATAAACTACCCCATAGTGGTAAAGCCTACTACCCCATAGTGGTAAAGCCTACTACAAACTAACCCATAGTGGTAAAGCCCACTACAAACTACCCCATAGTGGTAAAGCCTACTACAAACTACCCCATAGTGGTAAAGCCTACTACAAACTACCCCATAGTGGTAAAGCTTACTACCCCATAGTGGTAAAGCCCACTACAAACTACCCCATAGTGGTAAAGTCCACTACAAACTACCCCATAGTGGTAAAGCCCACTACAAACTACCCCATAGTGGTAAAGCCTACTACCCCATAGTGGTAAAGCCCACTACAAACTACCCCATAGTGGTAAAGCCTACTACAAACTACCCCATAGTGGTAAAGCCTACTACCCCATAGTGGTAAAGCCCACTACAAACTAACCCATAGTGGTAAAGCCTACTACCCCATAGTGGTAAAGCCTACTACAAACTACCCCATAGTGGTAAAGCCTACTACAAACTAACCCATAGTGGTAAAGCCTACTTTAAACTAACCCATAGTGGTAAAGCCCACTACAAACTACCCCATAGTGGTAAAGCCTACTACAAACTACCCCATAGTGGTAAAGCCTACTACAAACTACCCCATAGTGGTAAAGCCCACTACAAACTACCCCATAGTGGTAAAGCCTACTACAAACTACCCCATAGTGGTAAAGCCTACTACAAACTACCCCATAGTGGTAAAGCCTACTACAAACTACCCCATAGTGGTAAAGCCCACTACAAACTACCCCATAGTGGTAAAGCCTACTACCCCATAGTGGTAAAGCCCACTACAAACTACCCAATAGTGGTAAAGCCTACTACAAACTACCCCATAGTGGTAAAGCCTACTACCCCATAGTGGTAAAGCCCACTACAAACTACCCCATAGTGGTAAAGCCTACTACAAACTAACCCATAGTGGTAAAGCCTACTACCCCATAGTGGTAAAGCCTACTACAAACTACCCCATAGTAGTAAAGCCTACTACAAACTACCCCATAGTGGTAAAGCCTACTACAAACTACCCCATAGTGGTAAAGCCTACTACAAACTACCCCATAGTGGTAAAGCCTACTACAAACTACCCCATAGTGGTAAAGCCTACTACAAACTACCCCATAGTGGTAAAGCCTACTACAAACTACCCCATAGTGGTAAAGCCTACTACAAACTACCCCATAGTGGTAAAGCCTACTACAAACTACCCCATAGTGGTAAAGACTACTACAAACTACCCCATAGTGGTAAAGCCCACTACAAACTACCCCATAGTGGTAAAGCCCACTACAAACTACCCCATAGTGGTAAACGCCTACTATAAACTACCCCATAGTGGTAAAGCCTACTACCCCATAGTGGTAAAGCCTACTACAAACTAACCCATAGTGGTAAAGCCCACTACAAACTACCCCATAGTGGTAAAGCCTACTACAAACTACCCCATAGTGGTAAAGCCTACTACAAACTACCCCATAGTGGTAAAGCTTACTACCCCATAGTGGTAAAGCCCACTACAAACTACCCCATAGTGGTAAAGTCCACTACAAACTACCCCATAGTGGTAAAGCCCACTACAAACTACCCCATAGTGGTAAAGCCTACTACCCCATAGTGGTAAAGCCCACTACAAACTACCCCATAGTGGTAAAGCCTACTACAAACTACCCCATAGTGGTAAAGCCTACTACCCCATAGTGGTAAAGCCCACTACAAACTAACCCATAGTGGTAAAGCCTACTACCCCATAGTGGTAAAGCCTACTACAAACTACCCCATAGTGGTAAAGCCTACTACAAACTAACCCATAGTGGTAAAGCCTACTATAAACTAACCCATAGTGGTAAAGCCTACTACAAACTACCCCATAGTGGTAAAGCCTACTACAAACTACCCCATAGTGGTAAAGCCTACTACAAACTAACCCATAGTGGTAAAGCCTACTATAAACTAACCCATAGTGGTAAAGCCTACTACAAACTACCCCATAGTGGTAAAGCCTACTACAAACTACCCCATAGTGGTAAAGCCTACTATAAACTAACCCATAGTGGTAAAGCCTACTACAAACTACCCCATAGTGGTAAAGCCTACTATAAACTACCCCATAGTGGTAAAGCCTACTATAAACTACCCCATAGTGGTAAAGCCTACTACAAACTACCCCATAGTGGTAAACGCCTACTACAAACTACCCCATAGTGGTAAACGCCTACTATAAACTAACCCATAGTGGTAAAGCCTACTATAAACTACCCCATAGTGGTAAAGCCTACTATAAACTACCCCATAGTGGTAAAGCCTACTATAAACTACCCCATAGTGGTAAAGCCTACTACAAACTACCCCATAGTGGTAAAGCCTACTATAAACTACCCCATAGTGGTAAAGCCTACTATAAACTACCCCATAGTGGTAAAGCCTACTACAAACTACCCCATAGTGGTAAAGCCTACTATAAACTACCCCATAGTGGTAAAGCCTACTATAAACTAACCCATAGTGGTAAAGCCTACTACAAACTACCCCATAGTGGTAAAGCCTACTATAAACTAACCCATAGTGGTAAAGCCTACTATAAACTAACCCATAGTGGTAAAGCCTACTATAAACTAACCCATAGTGGTAAAGCCTACTACAAACTACCCCATAGTGGTAAAGCCCACTACAAACTACCCCATAGTGGTAAAGCCCACTACAAACTACCCCATAGTGGTAAACGCCTACTATAAACTACCCCATAGTGGTAAAGCCTACTACCCCATAGTGGTAAAGCCTACTACAAACTAACCCATAGTGGTAAAGCCTACTACCCCATAGTGGTAAAGCCTACTACAAACTAACCCATAGTGGTAAAGCCTACTACCCCATAGTGGTAAAGCCTACTACCCCATATTGGTAAAGCCTACTACCCCATATTGGTAAAGCCTACTACAAACTACCCCATAGTGGTAAAGCCTACTACAAACTACCCCATAGTGGTAAAGCCTACTACAAACTAACCCAGTGGTAAAGCCTACTACAAACTAACCCATAGTGGTAAAGCCTACTACAAACTACCCCATAGTGGTAAAGCCTACTACAAACTACCCCATAGTGGTAAAGCCTACTACAAACTAACCCATAGTGGTAAAGCCTACTATAAACTAACCCATAGTGGTAAAGCCTACTACAAACTACCCCATAGTGGTAAAGCCTACTACAAACTACCCCATAGTGGTAAAGCCTACTATAAACTACCCCATAGTGGTAAAGCCTACTATAAACTAACCCATAGTGGTTTGCCTACTACAAACTACCCCATAGTGGTAAACGCCTACTATAAACTAACCCATAGTGGTAAAGCCTACTATAAACTACCCCGTAGTGGTAAAGCCTACTATAAACTAACCCATAGTGGTAAAGCCTACTATAAACTACCCCATAGTGGTAAAGCCTACTACAAACTACCCCACAGTGGTAAAGCCTACTATAAACTAACCCATAGTGGTAAAGCCTACTATAAACTAACCCATAGTGGTAAAGCCTACTATAAACTACCCCATAGTGGTAAAGCCTACTACAAACTACCCCATAGTGGTAAAGCCTACTATAAACTACCCCATAGTGGTAAAGCCTACTACAAACTAACCCATAGTGGTAAAGCCTACTACCCCATAGTGGTAAAGCCTACTACAAACTAACCCATAGTGGTAAAGCCTACTACCCCATAGTGGTAAAGCCTACTACCCCATATTGGTAAAGCCTACTACCCCATATTGGTAAAGCCTACTACAAACTACCCCATAGTGGTAAAGCCTACTACAAACTACCCCATAGTGGTAAACGCCTACTACAAACTAACCCAGTGGTAAAGCCTACTACAAACTAACCCATAGTGGTAAAGCCTACTACAAACTACCCCATAGTGGTAAAGCCTACTACAAACTACCCCATAGTGGTAAAGCCTACTACAAACTAACCCATAGTGGTAAAGCCTACTATAAACTAACCCATAGTGGTAAAGCCTACTACAAACTACCCCATAGTGGTAAAGCCTACTACAAACTACCCCATAGTGGTAAAGCCTACTATAAACTACCCCATAGTGGTAAAGCCTACTATAAACTAACCCATAGTGGTTTGCCTACTACAAACTACCCCATAGTGGTAAACGCCTACTATAAACTAACCCATAGTGGTAAAGCCTACTATAAACTACCCCGTAGTGGTAAAGCCTACTATAAACTAACCCATAGTGGTAAAGCCTACTATAAACTACCCCATAGTGGTAAAGCCTACTACAAACTACCCCACAGTGGTAAAGCCTACTATAAACTAACCCATAGTGGTAAAGCCTACTATAAACTAACCCATAGTGGTAAAGCCTACTATAAACTACCCCATAGTGGTAAAGCCTACTACAAACTACCCCATAGTGGTAAAGCCTACTATAAACTACCCCATAGTGGTAAAGCCTACTACAAACTAACCCATAGTGGTAAAGCCTACTACAAACTACCCCATAGTGGTAAAGCCTACTATAAACTAACCCATAGTGGTAAAGCCTACTATAAACTACCCCATAGTGGTAAAGCCTACTATAAACTACCCCATAGTGGTAAAGCCTACTACAAACTAACCCATAGTGGTAAAGCCTACTACCCCATAGTGGTAAAGCCTACTACCCCATATTGGTAAAGCCTACTACCCCATATTGGTAAAGCCTACTACAAACTACCCCATAGTGGTAAAGCCTACTACAAACTACCCCATAGTGGTAAAGCCTACTACAAACTAACCCAGTGGTAAAGCCTACTACAAACTAACCCATAGTGGTAAAGCCTACTACAAACTACCCCATAGTGGTAAAGCCTACTACAAACTACCCCATAGTGGTAAAGCCTACTACAAACTAACCCATAGTGGTAAAGCCTACTATAAACTAACCCATAGTGGTAAAGCCTACTACAAACTACCCCATAGTGGTAAAGCCTACTACAAACTACCCCATAGTGGTAAAGCCTACTATAAACTACCCCATAGTGGTAAAGCCTACTATAAACTAACCCATAGTGGTTTGCCTACTACAAACTACCCCATAGTGGTAAACGCCTACTATAAACTAACCCATAGTGGTAAAGCCTACTATAAACTACCCCGTAGTGGTAAAGCCTACTATAAACTAACCCATAGTGGTAAAGCCTACTATAAACTACCCCATAGTGGTAAAGCCTACTACAAACTACCCCACAGTGGTAAAGCCTACTATAAACTAACCCATAGTGGTAAAGCCTACTATAAACTACCCCATAGTGGTAAAGCCTACTACAAACTACCCCATAGTGGTAAAGCCTACTATAAACTACCCCATAGTGGTAAAGCCTACTACAAACTAACCCATAGTGGTAAAGCCTACTACAAACTACCCCATAGTGGTAAAGCCTACTACAAACTACCCCATAGTGGTAAAGCCTACTACAAACTAACCCATAGTGGTAAAGCCTACTATAAACTAACCCATAGTTGTAAAGCCTACTACAAACTACCCCATAGTGGTAAAGCCTACTACAAACTACCCCATAGTGGTAAAGCCTACTATAAACTAACCCATAGTGGTAAAGCCTACTACAAACTACCCCATAGTGGTAAAGCCTACTATAAACTACCCCATAGTGGTAAAGCCTACTATAAACTACCCCATAGTGGTAAAGCCTACTATAAACTACCCCATAGTGGTAAAGCCTACTACAAACTACCCCATAGTGGTAAACGCCTACTACAAACTACCCCATAGTGGTAAACCCCTACTATAAACTAACCCATAGTGGTAAAGCCTACTATAAACTACCCCATAGTGGTAAACGCCTACTATAAACTACCCCATAGTGGTAAAGCCTACTATAAACTACCCCATAGTGGTAAAGCCTACTACAAACTACCCCATAGTGGTAAAGCCTACTACAAACTACCCCATAGTGGTAAAGCCTACTATAAACTACCCCATAGTGGTAAAGCCTACTATAAACTACCCCATAGTGGTAAAGCCTACTACAAACTACCCCATAGTGGTAAACGCCTACTACAAACTACCCCATAGTGGTAAACGCCTACTATAAACTAACCCATAGTGGTAAAGCCTACTATAAACTACCCCATAGTGGTAAAGCCTACTATAAACTACCCCATAGTGGTAAAGCCTACTATAAACTACCCCATAGTGGTAAAGCCTACTACAAACTACCCCATAGTGGTAAAGCCTACTATAAACTACCCCATAGTGGTAAAGCCTACTATAAACTACCCCATAGTGGTAAAGCCTACTACAAACTACCCCATAGTGGTAAAGCCTACTATAAACTACCCCATAGTGGTAAAGCCTACTATAAACTAACCCATAGTGGTAAAGCCTACTACAAACTACCCCATAGTGGTAAAGCCTACTATAAACTAACCCATAGTGGTAAAGCCTACTATAAACTAACCCATAGTGGTAAAGCCTACTATAAACTAACCCATAGTGGTAAAGCCTACTACAAACTACCCCATAGTGGTAAAGCCCACTACAAACTACCCCATAGTGGTAAAGCCCACTACAAACTACCCCATAGTGGTAAACGCCTACTATAAACTACCCCATAGTGGTAAAGCCTACTACCCCATAGTGGTAAAGCCTACTACAAACTAACCCATAGTGGTAAAGCCTACTACCCCATAGTGGTAAAGCCTACTACAAACTAACCCATAGTGGTAAAGCCTACTACCCCATAGTGGTAAAGCCTACTACCCCATATTGGTAAAGCCTACTACCCCATATTGGTAAAGCCTACTACAAACTACCCCATAGTGGTAAAGCCTACTACAAACTACCCCATAGTGGTAAAGCCTACTACAAACTAACCCAGTGGTAAAGCCTACTACAAACTAACCCATAGTGGTAAAGCCTACTACAAACTACCCCATAGTGGTAAAGCCTACTACAAACTACCCCATAGTGGTAAAGCCTACTACAAACTAACCCATAGTGGTAAAGCCTACTATAAACTAACCCATAGTGGTAAAGCCTACTACAAACTACCCCATAGTGGTAAAGCCTACTACAAACTACCCCATAGTGGTAAAGCCTACTATAAACTAACCCATAGTGGTTTGCCTACTACAAACTACCCCATAGTGGTAAACGCCTACTATAAACTAACCCATAGTGGTAAAGCCTACTATAAACTACCCCGTAGTGGTAAAGCCTACTATAAACTAACCCATAGTGGTAAAGCCTACTATAAACTACCCCATAGTGGTAAAGCCTACTACAAACTACCCCACAGTGGTAAAGCCTACTATAAACTAACCCATAGTGGTAAAGCCTACTATAAACTAACCCATAGTGGTAAAGCCTACTATAAACTACCCCATAGTGGTAAAGCCTACTACAAACTACCCCATAGTGGTAAAGCCTACTATAAACTACCCCATAGTGGTAAAGCCTACTACAAACTAACCCATAGTGGTAAAGCCTACTACAAACTACCCCATAGTGGTAAAGCCTACTATAAACTAACCCATAGTGGTAAAGCCTACTATAAACTACCCCATAGTGGTAAAGCCTACTATAAACTACCCCATAGTGGTAAAGCCTACTACAAACTAACCCATAGTGGTAAAGCCTACTACCCCATAGTGGTAAAGCCTACTACCCCATATTGGTAAAGCCTACTACCCCATATTGGTAAAGCCTACTACAAACTACCCCATAGTGGTAAAGCCTACTACAAACTACCCCATAGTGGTAAAGCCTACTACAAACTAACCCAGTGGTAAAGCCTACTACAAACTAACCCATAGTGGTAAAGCCTACTACAAACTACCCCATAGTGGTAAAGCCTACTACAAACTACCCCATAGTGGTAAAGCCTACTACAAACTAACCCATAGTGGTAAAGCCTACTATAAACTAACCCATAGTGGTAAAGCCTACTACAAACTACCCCATAGTGGTAAAGCCTACTACAAACTACCCCATAGTGGTAAAGCCTACTATAAACTACCCCATAGTGGTAAAGCCTACTATAAACTAACCCATAGTGGTTTGCCTACTACAAACTACCCCATAGTGGTAAACGCCTACTATAAACTAACCCATAGTGGTAAAGCCTACTATAAACTACCCCGTAGTGGTAAAGCCTACTATAAACTAACCCATAGTGGTAAAGCCTACTATAAACTACCCCATAGTGGTAAAGCCTACTACAAACTACCCCACAGTGGTAAAGCCTACTATAAACTAACCCATAGTGGTAAAGCCTACTATAAACTACCCCATAGTGGTAAAGCCTACTACAAACTACCCCATAGTGGTAAAGCCTACTATAAACTACCCCATAGTGGTAAAGCCTACTACAAACTAACCCATAGTGGTAAAGCCTACTACAAACTACCCCATAGTGGTAAAGCCTACTACAAACTACCCCATAGTGGTAAAGCCTACTACAAACTAACCCATAGTGGTAAAGCCTACTATAAACTAACCCATAGTGGTAAAGCCTACTACAAACTACCCCATAGTGGTAAAGCCTACTACAAACTACCCCATAGTGGTAAAGCCTACTATAAACTAACCCATAGTGGTAAAGCCTACTACAAACTACCCCATAGTGGTAAAGCCTACTATAAACTACCCCATAGTGGTAAAGCCTACTATAAACTACCCCATAGTGGTAAAGCCTACTATAAACTACCCCATAGTGGTAAAGCCTACTACAAACTACCCCATAGTGGTAAACGCCTACTACAAACTACCCCATAGTGGTAAACGCCTACTATAAACTAACCCATAGTGGTAAAGCCTACTATAAACTACCCCATAGTGGTAAAGCCTACTATAAACTACCCCATAGTGGTAAAGCCTACTATAAACTACCCCATAGTGGTAAAGCCTACTACAAACTACCCCATAGTGGTAAAGCCTACTATAAACTACCCCATAGTGGTAAAGCCTACTATAAACTACCCCATAGTGGTAAAGCCTACTACAAACTACCCCATAGTGGTAAAGCCTACTATAAACTACCCCATAGTGGTAAAGCCTACTATAAACTAACCCATAGTGGTAAAGCCTACTACAAACTACCCCATAGTGGTAAAGCCTACTATAAACTAACCCATAGTGGTAAAGCCTACTATAAACTAACCCATAGTGGTAAAGCCTACTATAAACTAACCCATAGTGGTAAAGCCTACTACAAACTACCCCATAGTGGTAAAGCCCACTACAAACTACCCCATAGTGGTAAAGCCCACTACAAACTACCCCATAGTGGTAAACGCCTACTATAAACTACCCCATAGTGGTAAAGCCTACTACCCCATAGTGGTAAAGCCTACTACAAACTAACCCATAGTGGTAAAGCCTACTACCCCATAGTGGTAAAGCCTACTACAAACTAACCCATAGTGGTAAAGCCTACTACCCCATAGTGGTAAAGCCTACTACCCCATATTGGTAAAGCCTACTACCCCATATTGGTAAAGCCTACTACAAACTACCCCATAGTGGTAAAGCCTACTACAAACTACCCCATAGTGGTAAAGCCTACTACAAACTAACCCAGTGGTAAAGCCTACTACAAACTAACCCATAGTGGTAAAGCCTACTACAAACTACCCCATAGTGGTAAAGCCTACTACAAACTACCCCATAGTGGTAAAGCCTACTACAAACTAACCCATAGTGGTAAAGCCTACTATAAACTAACCCATAGTGGTAAAGCCTACTACAAACTACCCCATAGTGGTAAAGCCTACTACAAACTACCCCATAGTGGTAAAGCCTACTATAAACTACCCCATAGTGGTAAAGCCTACTATAAACTAACCCATAGTGGTTTGCCTACTACAAACTACCCCATAGTGGTAAACGCCTACTATAAACTAACCCATAGTGGTAAAGCCTACTATAAACTACCCCGTAGTGGTAAAGCCTACTATAAACTAACCCATAGTGGTAAAGCCTACTATAAACTACCCCATAGTGGTAAAGCCTACTACAAACTACCCCACAGTGGTAAAGCCTACTATAAACTAACCCATAGTGGTAAAGCCTACTATAAACTAACCCATAGTGGTAAAGCCTACTATAAACTACCCCATAGTGGTAAAGCCTACTACAAACTACCCCATAGTGGTAAAGCCTACTATAAACTACCCCATAGTGGTAAAGCCTACTACAAACTAACCCATAGTGGTAAAGCCTACTACAAACTACCCCATAGTGGTAAAGCCTACTATAAACTAACCCATAGTGGTAAAGCCTACTATAAACTACCCCATAGTGGTAAAGCCTACTATAAACTACCCCATAGTGGTAAAGCCTACTACAAACTAACCCATAGTGGTAAAGCCTACTACCCCATAGTGGTAAAGCCTACTACCCCATATTGGTAAAGCCTACTACCCCATATTGGTAAAGCCTACTACAAACTACCCCATAGTGGTAAAGCCTACTACAAACTACCCCATAGTGGTAAAGCCTACTACAAACTAACCCAGTGGTAAAGCCTACTACAAACTAACCCATAGTGGTAAAGCCTACTACAAACTACCCCATAGTGGTAAAGCCTACTACAAACTACCCCATAGTGGTAAAGCCTACTACAAACTAACCCATAGTGGTAAAGCCTACTATAAACTAACCCATAGTGGTAAAGCCTACTACAAACTACCCCATAGTGGTAAAGCCTACTACAAACTACCCCATAGTGGTAAAGCCTACTACAAACTACCCCATAGTGGTAAAGCCTACTACAAACTAACCCAGTGGTAAAGCCTACTACAAACTAACCCATAGTGGTAAAGCCTACTACAAACTACCCCATAGTGGTAAAGCCTACTACAAACTACCCCATAGTGGTAAAGCCTACTACAAACTAACCCATAGTGGTAAAGCCTACTATAAACTAACCCATAGTGGTAAAGCCTACTACAAACTACCCCATAGTGGTAAAGCCTACTACAAACTACCCCATAGTGGTAAAGCCTACTATAAACTACCCCATAGTGGTAAAGCCTACTATAAACTAACCCATAGTGGTTTGCCTACTACAAACTACCCCATAGTGGTAAACGCCTACTATAAACTAACCCATAGTGGTAAAGCCTACTATAAACTACCCCGTAGTGGTAAAGCCTACTATAAACTAACCCATAGTGGTAAAGCCTACTATAAACTACCCCATAGTGGTAAAGCCTACTACAAACTACCCCACAGTGGTAAAGCCTACTATAAACTAACCCATAGTGGTAAAGCCTACTATAAACTACCCCATAGTGGTAAAGCCTACTACAAACTACCCCATAGTGGTAAAGCCTACTATAAACTACCCCATAGTGGTAAAGCCTACTACAAACTAACCCATAGTGGTAAAGCCTACTACAAACTACCCCATAGTGGTAAAGCCTACTACAAACTACCCCATAGTGGTAAAGCCTACTACAAACTAACCCATAGTGGTAAAGCCTACTATAAACTAACCCATAGTGGTAAAGCCTACTACAAACTACCCCATAGTGGTAAAGCCTACTACAAACTACCCCATAGTGGTAAAGCCTACTATAAACTAACCCATAGTGGTAAAGCCTACTACAAACTACCCCATAGTGGTAAAGCCTACTATAAACTACCCCATAGTGGTAAAGCCTACTATAAACTACCCCATAGTGGTAAAGCCTACTATAAACTACCCCATAGTGGTAAAGCCTACTACAAACTACCCCATAGTGGTAAACGCCTACTACAAACTACCCCATAGTGGTAAACGCCTACTATAAACTAACCCATAGTGGTAAAGCCTACTATAAACTACCCCATAGTGGTAAAGCCTACTATAAACTACCCCATAGTGGTAAAGCCTACTATAAACTACCCCATAGTGGTAAAGCCTACTACAAACTACCCCATAGTGGTAAAGCCTACTATAAACTACCCCATAGTGGTAAAGCCTACTATAAACTACCCCATAGTGGTAAAGCCTACTACAAACTACCCCATAGTGGTAAAGCCTACTATAAACTACCCCATAGTGGTAAAGCCTACTATAAACTAACCCATAGTGGTAAAGCCTACTACAAACTACCCCATAGTGGTAAAGCCTACTATAAACTAACCCATAGTGGTAAAGCCTACTATAAACTAACCCATAGTGGTAAAGCCTACTATAAACTAACCCATAGTGGTAAAGCCTACTACAAACTACCCCATAGTGGTAAAGCCCACTACAAACTACCCCATAGTGGTAAAGCCCACTACAAACTACCCCATAGTGGTAAACGCCTACTATAAACTACCCCATAGTGGTAAAGCCTACTACCCCATAGTGGTAAAGCCTACTACAAACTAACCCATAGTGGTAAAGCCTACTACCCCATAGTGGTAAAGCCTACTACAAACTAACCCATAGTGGTAAAGCCTACTACCCCATAGTGGTAAAGCCTACTACCCCATATTGGTAAAGCCTACTACCCCATATTGGTAAAGCCTACTACAAACTACCCCATAGTGGTAAAGCCTACTACAAACTACCCCATAGTGGTAAAGCCTACTACAAACTAACCCAGTGGTAAAGCCTACTACAAACTAACCCATAGTGGTAAAGCCTACTACAAACTACCCCATAGTGGTAAAGCCTACTACAAACTACCCCATAGTGGTAAAGCCTACTACAAACTAACCCATAGTGGTAAAGCCTACTATAAACTAACCCATAGTGGTAAAGCCTACTACAAACTACCCCATAGTGGTAAAGCCTACTACAAACTACCCCATAGTGGTAAAGCCTACTATAAACTACCCCATAGTGGTAAAGCCTACTATAAACTAACCCATAGTGGTTTGCCTACTACAAACTACCCCATAGTGGTAAAAGCCTACTATAAACTAACCCATAGTGGTAAAGCCTACTATAAACTACCCCGTAGTGGTAAAGCCTACTATAAACTAACCCATAGTGGTAAAGCCTACTATAAACTACCCCATAGTGGTAAAGCCTACTACAAACTACCCCACAGTGGTAAAGCCTACTATAAACTAACCCATAGTGGTAAAGCCTACTATAAACTAACCCATAGTGGTAAAGCCTACTATAAACTACCCCATAGTGGTAAAGCCTACTACAAACTACCCCATAGTGGTAAAGCCTACTATAAACTACCCCATAGTGGTAAAGCCTACTACAAACTAACCCATAGTGGTAAAGCCTACTACAAACTACCCCATAGTGGTAAAGCCTACTATAAACTAACCCATAGTGGTAAAGCCTACTATAAACTACCCCATAGTGGTAAAGCCTACTATAAACTACCCCATAGTGGTAAAGCCTACTACAAACTAACCCATAGTGGTAAAGCCTACTACCCCATAGTGGTAAAGCCTACTACCCCATATTGGTAAAGCCTACTACCCCATATTGGTAAAGCCTACTACAAACTACCCCATAGTGGTAAAGCCTACTACAAACTACCCCATAGTGGTAAAGCCTACTACAAACTAACCCAGTGGTAAAGCCTACTACAAACTAACCCATAGTGGTAAAGCCTACTACAAACTACCCCATAGTGGTAAAGCCTACTACAAACTACCCCATAGTGGTAAAGCCTACTACAAACTAACCCATAGTGGTAAAGCCTACTATAAACTAACCCATAGTGGTAAAGCCTACTACAAACTACCCCATAGTGGTAAAGCCTACTACAAACTACCCCATAGTGGTAAAGCCTACTATAAACTACCCCATAGTGGTAAAGCCTACTATAAACTAACCCATAGTGGTTTGCCTACTACAAACTACCCCATAGTGGTAAACGCCTACTATAAACTAACCCATAGTGGTAAAGCCTACTATAAACTACCCCGTAGTGGTAAAGCCTACTATAAACTAACCCATAGTGGTAAAGCCTACTATAAACTACCCCATAGTGGTAAAGCCTACTACAAACTACCCCACAGTGGTAAAGCCTACTATAAACTAACCCATAGTGGTAAAGCCTACTATAAACTACCCCATAGTGGTAAAGCCTACTACAAACTACCCCATAGTGGTAAAGCCTACTATAAACTACCCCATAGTGGTAAAGCCTACTACAAACTAACCCATAGTGGTAAAGCCTACTACAAACTACCCCATAGTGGTAAAGCCTACTATAAACTAACCCATAGTGGTAAAGCCTACTATAAACTACCCCATAGTGGTAAAGCCTACTATAAACTACCCCATAGTGGTAAAGCCTACTATAAACTACCCCATAGTGGTAAAGCCTACTACAAACTACCCCATAGTGGTAAAGCCTACTATAAACTAACCCATAGTGGTAAAGCCTACTATAAACTACCCCATAGTGGTAAAGCCTACTACAAACTACCCCATAGTGGTAAAGCCTACTATAAACTACCCCATAGTGGTAAAGCCTACTACAAACTAACCCATAGTGGTAAAGCCTACTACAAACTACCCCATAGTGGTAAAGCCTACTATAAACTAACCCATAGTGGTAAAGCCTACTACAAACTACCCCATAGTGGTAAAGCCTACTACAAACTACCCCATAGTGGTAAAGCCTACTATAAACTACCCCATAGTGGTAAAGCCTACTATAAACTACCCCATAGTGGTAAAGCCTACTACAAACTACCCCATAGTGGTAAACGCCTACTACAAACTACCCCATAGTGGTAAACGCCTACTATAAACTAACCCATAGTGGTAAAGCCTACTATAAACTACCCCATAGTGGTAAAGCCTACTATAAACTACCCCATAGTGGTAAAGCCTACTATAAACTACCCCATAGTGGTAAAGCCTACTACAAACTACCCCATAGTGGTAAAGCCTACTATAAACTACCCCATAGTGGTAAAGCCTACTATAAACTACCCCATAGTGGTAAAGCCTACTACAAACTACCCCATAGTGGTAAAGCCTACTATAAACTACCCCATAGTGGTAAAGCCTACTATAAACTAACCCATAGTGGTAAAGCCTACTACAAACTACCCCATAGTGGTAAAGCCTACTATAAACTAACCCATAGTGGTAAAGCCTACTATAAACTAACCCATAGTGGTAAAGCCTACTATAAACTAACCCATAGTGGTAAAGCCTACTATAAACTAACCCATAGTGGTAAAGCCTACTACAAACTACCCCATAGTGGTAAAGCCCACTACAAACTACCCCATAGTGGTAAAGCCCACTACAAACTACCCCATAGTGGTAAACGCCTACTATAAACTACCCCATAGTGGTAAAGCCTACTACCCCATAGTGGTAAAGCCTACTACAAACTAACCCATAGTGGTAAAGCCTACTACCCCATAGTGGTAAAGCCTACTACAAACTAACCCATAGTGGTAAAGCCTACTACCCCATAGTGGTAAAGCCTACTACCCCATATTGGTAAAGCCTACTACCCCATATTGGTAAAGCCTACTACAAACTACCCCATAGTGGTAAAGCCTACTACAAACTACCCCATAGTGGTAAAGCCTACTACAAACTAACCCAGTGGTAAAGCCTACTACAAACTAACCCATAGTGGTAAAGCCTACTACAAACTACCCCATAGTGGTAAAGCCTACTACAAACTACCCCATAGTGGTAAAGCCTACTACAAACTAACCCATAGTGGTAAAGCCTACTATAAACTAACCCATAGTGGTAAAGCCTACTACAAACTACCCCATAGTGGTAAAGCCTACTACAAAATACCCCATAGTGGTAAAGCCTACTATAAACTACCCCATAGTGGTAAAGCCTACTATAAACTAACCCATAGTGGTTTGCCTACTACAAACTACCCCATAGTGGTAAACGCCTACTATAAACTAACCCATAGTGGTAAAGCCTACTATAAACTACCCCGTAGTGGTAAAGCCTACTATAAACTAACCCATAGTGGTAAAGCCTACTATAAACTACCCCATAGTGGTAAAGCCTACTACAAACTACCCCACAGTGGTAAAGCCTACTATAAACTAACCCATAGTGGTAAAGCCTACTATAAACTACCCCATAGTGGTAAAGCCTACTACAAACTACCCCATAGTGGTAAAGCCTACTATAAACTACCCCATAGTGGTAAAGCCTACTACAAACTAACCCATAGTGGTAAAGCCTACTACAAACTACCCCATAGTGGTAAAGCCTACTATAAACTAACCCATAGTGGTAAAGCCTACTATAAACTACCCCATAGTGGTAAAGCCTACTATAAACTACCCCATAGTGGTAAAGCCTACTACAAACTAACCCATAGTGGTAAAGCCTACTACCCCATAGTGGTAAAGCCTACTACCCCATATTGGTAAAGCCTACTACCCCATATTGGTAAAGCCTACTACAAACTACCCCATAGTGGTAAAGCCTACTACAAACTACCCCATAGTGGTAAAGCCTACTACAAACTAACCCAGTGGTAAAGCCTACTACAAACTAACCCATAGTGGTAAAGCCTACTACAAACTACCCCATAGTGGTAAAGCCTACTACAAACTACCCCATAGTGGTAAAGCCTACTACAAACTAACCCATAGTGGTAAAGCCTACTATAAACTAACCCATAGTGGTAAAGCCTACTACAAACTACCCCATAGTGGTAAAGCCTACTACAAACTACCCCATAGTGGTAAAGCCTACTATAAACTACCCCATAGTGGTAAAGCCTACTATAAACTAACCCATAGTGGTTTGCCTACTACAAACTACCCCATAGTGGTAAACGCCTACTATAAACTAACCCATAGTGGTAAAGCCTACTATAAACTACCCCGTAGTGGTAAAGCCTACTATAAACTAACCCATAGTGGTAAAGCCTACTATAAACTACCCCATAGTGGTAAAGCCTACTACAAACTACCCCACAGTGGTAAAGCCTACTATAAACTAACCCATAGTGGTAAAGCCTACTATAAACTACCCCATAGTGGTAAAGCCTACTACAAACTACCCCATAGTGGTAAAGCCTACTATAAACTACCCCATAGTGGTAAAGCCTACTACAAACTAACCCATAGTGGTAAAGCCTACTACAAACTACCCCATAGTGGTAAAGCCTACTATAAACTAACCCATAGTGGTAAAGCCTACTATAAACTACCCCATAGTGGTAAAGCCTACTATAAACTACCCCATAGTGGTAAAGCCTACTATAAACTACCCCATAGTGGTAAAGCCTACTATAAACTACCCCATAGTGGTAAAGCCTACTACAAACTACCCCATAGTGGTAAAGCCTACTATAAACTAACCCATAGTGGTAAAGCCTACTATAAACTACCCCATAGTGGTAAAGCCTACTACAAACTACCCCATAGTGGTAAAGCCTACTATAAACTACCCCATAGTGGTAAAGCCTACTACAAACTAACCCATAGTGGTAAAGCCTACTACAAACTACCCCATAGTGGTAAAGCCTACTATAAACTAACCCATAGTGGTAAAGCCTACTATAAACTAACCCATAGTGGTAAAGCCTACTATAAACTAACCCATAGTGGTAAAGCCTACTACACACTAACCCATAGTGGTAAAGCCTACTATAAACTACCCCATAGTGTTAAAGCCCACTACAAACTAACCCATAGTGGTAAAGCCTACTACACACTACCCCATAGTGGTAAAGCCTACTATAAACTACCCCATAGTGGTAAAGCCTACTATAAACTAACCCATAGTGGTAAAGCCTACTATAAACTACCCCATAGTGGTAAAGCCTACTACAAACTACCCCATAGTGGTAAAGCCCACTACAAACTACCCCATAGTGGTAAAGCCCACTACAAACTACCCCATAATGGTAAAGCCTACTACAAACTAACCCATAGTGGTAAAGCCTACTACAAACTACCCCATAGTGGTAAAGCCCACTACAAACTACCCCATAGTGGTAAAGCCTACTACAAACTACCCCATAGTGGTAAAGCCTACTACAAACTACCCCATAGTGGTAAAGCTTACTACCCCATAGTGGTAAAGCCCACTACAAACTACCCCATAGTGGTAAAGCCCACTACAAACTACCCCATAGTGGTAAAGCCCACTACAAACTACCCCATAGTGGTAAAGCCTACTACCCCATAGTGGTAAAGCCCACTACAAACTACCCCATAGTGGTAAAGCCTACTACAAACTACCCCATAGTGGTAAAGCCTACTACCCCATAGTGGTAAAGCCCACTACAAACTAACCCATAGTGGTAAAGCCTACTACCCCATAGTGGTAAAGCCTACTACAAACTACCCCATAGTGGTAAAGCCTACTACAAACTACCCCATAGTGGTAAAGCCTACTACAAACTACCCCATAGTGGTAAAGCCTACTATAAACTAACCCATAGTGGTTTGCCTACTACAAACTACCCCATAGTGGTAAACGCCTACTATAAACTAACCCATAGTGGTAAAGCCTACTATAAACTACCCCGTAGTGGTAAAGCCTACTATAAACTACCCCATAGTGGTAAAGCCTACTACAAACTACCCCACAGTGGTAAAGCCTACTATAAACTAACCCATAGTGGTAAAGCCTACTATAAACTACCCCATAGTGGTAAAGCCTACTACAAACTACCCCATAGTGGTAAAGCCTACTATAAACTACCCCATAGTGGTAAAGCCTACTACCCCATAGTGGTAAAGCCCACTACAAACTACCCCATAGTGGTAAAGCCCACTACAAACTACCCCACAGTGGTAAAGCCCACTACAAACTACCCCATAGTGGTAAAGCCTACTACCCCATAGTGGTAAAGCCCACTACAAACTACCCCATAGTGGTAAAGCCTACTACAAACTACCCCATAGTGGTAAAGCCTACTACCCCATAGTGGTAAAGCCCACTACAAACTACCCCATAGTGGTAAAGCCTACTACAAACTAACCCATAGTGGTAAAGCCTACTACCCCATAGTGGTAAAGCCTACTACAAACTACCCCATAGTAGTAAAGCCTACTACAAACTACCCCATAGTGGTAAAGCCTACTACAAACTACCCCATAGTGGTAAAGCCTACTACAAACTACCCCATAGTGGTAAAGCCTACTACAAACTACCCCATAGTGGTAAAGCCTACTACAAACTACCCCATAGTGGTAAAGCCTACTACAAACTACCCCATAGTGGTAAAGCCTACTACCCCATAGTGGTAAAGCCTACTACAAACTACCCCATAGTAGTAAAGCCTACTACAAACTACCCCATAGTGGTAAAGCCTACTACAAACTACCCCATAGTGGTAAAGCCTACTACAAACTACCCCATAGTGGTAAAGCCTACTACAAACTACCCCATAGTGGTAAAGCCTACTACAAACTACCCCATAGTGGTAAAGCCTACTACAAACTACCCCATAGTGGTAAAGCCTACTACAAACTACCCCATAGTGGTAAAGCCTACTACAAACTACCCCATAGTGGTAAAGACTACTACAAACTACCCCATAGTGGTAAAGCCTACTATAAACTACCCCATAGTGGTAAAGCCTACTATAAACTACCCCATAGTGGTAAAGCCTACTACAAACTACCCCATAGTGGTAAACGCCTACTACAAACTACCCCATAGTGGTAAACGCCTACTATAAACTAACCCATAGTGGTAAAGCCTACTATAAACTACCCCATAGTGGTAAAGCCTACTATAAACTACCCCATAGTGGTAAAGCCTACTATAAACTACCCCATAGTGGTAAAGCCTACTACAAACTACCCCATAGTGGTAAAGCCTACTATAAACTACCCCATAGTGGTAAAGCCTACTATAAACTACCCCATAGTGGTAAAGCCTACTACAAACTACCCCATAGTGGTAAAGCCTACTATAAACTACCCCATAGTGGTAAAGCCTACTATAAACTAACCCATAGTGGTAAAGCCTACTACAAACTACCCCATAGTGGTAAAGCCTACTATAAACTAACCCATAGTGGTAAAGCCTACTATAAACTAACCCATAGTGGTAAAGCCTACTATAAACTAACCCATAGTGGTAAAGCCTACTATAAACTAACCCATAGTGGTAAAGCCTACTACAAACTACCCCATAGTGGTAAAGCCCACTACAAACTACCCCATAGTGGTAAAGCCCACTACAAACTACCCCATAGTGGTAAACGCCTACTATAAACTACCCCATAGTGGTAAAGCCTACTACCCCATAGTGGTAAAGCCTACTACAAACTAACCCATAGTGGTAAAGCCTACTACCCCATAGTGGTAAAGCCTACTACAAACTAACCCATAGTGGTAAAGCCTACTACCCCATAGTGGTAAAGCCTACTACCCCATATTGGTAAAGCCTACTACCCCATATTGGTAAAGCCTACTACAAACTACCCCATAGTGGTAAAGCCTACTACAAACTACCCCATAGTGGTAAAGCCTACTACAAACTAACCCAGTGGTAAAGCCTACTACAAACTAACCCATAGTGGTAAAGCCTACTACAAACTACCCCATAGTGGTAAAGCCTACTACAAACTACCCCATAGTGGTAAAGCCTACTACAAACTAACCCATAGTGGTAAAGCCTACTATAAACTAACCCATAGTGGTAAAGCCTACTACAAACTACCCCATAGTGGTAAAGCCTACTACAAAATACCCCATAGTGGTAAAGCCTACTATAAACTACCCCATAGTGGTAAAGCCTACTATAAACTAACCCATAGTGGTTTGCCTACTACAAACTACCCCATAGTGGTAAACGCCTACTATAAACTAACCCATAGTGGTAAAGCCTACTATAAACTACCCCGTAGTGGTAAAGCCTACTATAAACTAACCCATAGTGGTAAAGCCTACTATAAACTACCCCATAGTGGTAAAGCCTACTACAAACTACCCCACAGTGGTAAAGCCTACTATAAACTAACCCATAGTGGTAAAGCCTACTATAAACTACCCCATAGTGGTAAAGCCTACTACAAACTACCCCATAGTGGTAAAGCCTACTATAAACTACCCCATAGTGGTAAAGCCTACTACAAACTAACCCATAGTGGTAAAGCCTACTACAAACTACCCCATAGTGGTAAAGCCTACTATAAACTAACCCATAGTGGTAAAGCCTACTATAAACTACCCCATAGTGGTAAAGCCTACTATAAACTACCCCATAGTGGTAAAGCCTACTACAAACTAACCCATAGTGGTAAAGCCTACTACCCCATAGTGGTAAAGCCTACTACCCCATATTGGTAAAGCCTACTACCCCATATTGGTAAAGCCTACTACAAACTACCCCATAGTGGTAAAGCCTACTACAAACTACCCCATAGTGGTAAAGCCTACTACAAACTAACCCAGTGGTAAAGCCTACTACAAACTAACCCATAGTGGTAAAGCCTACTACAAACTACCCCATAGTGGTAAAGCCTACTACAAACTACCCCATAGTGGTAAAGCCTACTACAAACTAACCCATAGTGGTAAAGCCTACTATAAACTAACCCATAGTGGTAAAGCCTACTACAAACTACCCCATAGTGGTAAAGCCTACTACAAACTACCCCATAGTGGTAAAGCCTACTATAAACTACCCCATAGTGGTAAAGCCTACTATAAACTAACCCATAGTGGTTTGCCTACTACAAACTACCCCATAGTGGTAAACGCCTACTATAAACTAACCCATAGTGGTAAAGCCTACTATAAACTACCCCGTAGTGGTAAAGCCTACTATAAACTAACCCATAGTGGTAAAGCCTACTATAAACTACCCCATAGTGGTAAAGCCTACTACAAACTACCCCACAGTGGTAAAGCCTACTATAAACTAACCCATAGTGGTAAAGCCTACTATAAACTACCCCATAGTGGTAAAGCCTACTACAAACTACCCCATAGTGGTAAAGCCTACTATAAACTACCCCATAGTGGTAAAGCCTACTACAAACTAACCCATAGTGGTAAAGCCTACTACAAACTACCCCATAGTGGTAAAGCCTACTATAAACTAACCCATAGTGGTAAAGCCTACTATAAACTACCCCATAGTGGTAAAGCCTACTATAAACTACCCCATAGTGGTAAAGCCTACTATAAACTACCCCATAGTGGTAAAGCCTACTACAAACTACCCCATAGTGGTAAAGCCTACTATAAACTAACCCATAGTGGTAAAGCCTACTATAAACTACCCCATAGTGGTAAAGCCTACTACAAACTACCCCATAGTGGTAAAGCCTACTATAAACTACCCCATAGTGGTAAAGCCTACTACAAACTAACCCATAGTGGTAAAGCCTACTACAAACTACCCCATAGTGGTAAAGCCTACTATAAACTAACCCATAGTGGTAAAGCCTACTATAAACTAACCCATAGTGGTAAAGCCTACTATAAACTAACCCATAGTGGTAAAGCCTACTACACACTAACCCATAGTGGTAAAGCCTACTATAAACTACCCCATAGTGTTAAAGCCCACTACAAACTAACCCATAGTGGTAAAGCCTACTACACACTACCCCATAGTGGTAAAGCCTACTATAAACTACCCCATAGTGGTAAAGCCTACTATAAACTAACCCATAGTGGTAAAGCCTACTATAAACTACCCCATAGTGGTAAAGCCTACTACAAACTACCCCATAGTGGTAAAGCCCACTACAAACTACCCCATAGTGGTAAAGCCCACTACAAACTACCCCATAATGGTAAAGCCTACTACAAACTAACCCATAGTGGTAAAGCCTACTACAAACTACCCCATAGTGGTAAAGCCCACTACAAACTACCCCATAGTGGTAAAGCCTACTACAAACTACCCCATAGTGGTAAAGCCTACTACAAACTACCCCATAGTGGTAAAGCTTACTACCCCATAGTGGTAAAGCCCACTACAAACTACCCCATAGTGGTAAAGCCCACTACAAACTACCCCATAGTGGTAAAGCCCACTACAAACTACCCCATAGTGGTAAAGCCTACTACCCCATAGTGGTAAAGCCCACTACAAACTACCCCATAGTGGTAAAGCCTACTACAAACTACCCCATAGTGGTAAAGCCTACTACAAACTACCCCATAGTGGGAAAGCTTACTACCCCATAGTGGTAAAGCCCACTACAAACTACCCCATAGTGGTAAAGTCCACTACAAACTACCCCATAGTGGTAAAGCCCACTATAAACTACCCCATAGTGGTAAAGCCTACTACCCCATAGTGGTAAAGCCCACTACAAACTACCCCATAGTGGTAAAGCCTACTACAAACTACCCCATAGTGGTAAAGCCTACTACCCCATAGTGGTAAAGCCCACTACAAACTAACCCATAGTGGTAAAGCCTACTACCCCATAGTGGTAAAGCCTACTACAAACTACCCCATAGTGGTAAAGCCTACTACAAACTAACCCATAGTGGTAAAGCCTACTATAAACTAACCCATAGTGGTAAAGCCTACTACAAACTACCCCATAGTGGTAAAGCCTACTACAAACTACCCCATAGTGGTAAAGCCTACTACAAACTAACCCATAGTGGTAAAGCCTACTATAAACTACCCCATAGTGGTAAAGCCTACTATAAACTAACCCATAGTGGTTTGCCTACTACAAACTACCCCATAGTGGTAAACGCCTACTATAAACTAACCCATAGTGGTAAAGCCTACTATAAACTAACCCATAGTGGTAAAGCCTACTATAAACTACCCCATAGTGGTAAAGCCTACTATAAACTACCCCATAGTGGTAAAGCCTACTACAAACTACCCCATAGTGGTAAAGCCTACTATAAACTAACCCATAGTGGTAAAGCCTACTATAAACTACCCCATAGTGGTAAAGCCTACTACAAACTACCCCATAGTGGTAAAGCCTACTATAAACTACCCCATAGTGGTAAAGCCTACTACAAACTAACCCATAGTGGTAAAGCCTACTACAAACTACCCCATAGTGGTAAAGCCTACTATAAACTAACCCATAGTGGTAAAGCCTACTATAAACTAACCCATAGTGGTAAAGCCTACTATAAACTAACCCATAGTGGTAAAGCCTACTACACACTAACCCATAGTGGTAAAGACTACTATAAACTACCCCATAGTGTTAAAGCCCACTACAAACTAACCCATAGTGGTAAAGCCTACTACACACTACCCCATAGTGGTAAAGCCTACTATAAACTACCCCATAGTGGTAAAGCCTACTATAAACTAACCCATAGTGGTAAAGCCTACTATAAACTACCCCATAGTGGTAAAGCCTACTACAAACTACCCCATAGTGGTAAAGCCCACTACAAACTACCCCATAGTGGTAAAGCCCACTACAAACTACCCCATAATGGTAAAGCCTACTACAAACTAACCCATAGTGGTAAAGCCTACTACAAACTACCCCATAGTGGTAAAGCCCACTACAAACTACCCCATAGTGGTAAAGCCTACTACAAACTACCCCATAGTGGTAAAGCCTACTACAAACTACCCCATAGTGGTAAAGCCTACTACCCCATAGTGGTAAAGCCCACTACAAACTACCCCATAGTGGTAAAGCCTACTACAAACTACCCCATAGTGGTAAAGCCTACTACCCCATAGTGGTAAAGCCCACTACAAACTAACCCATAGTGGTAAAGCCTACTACCCCATAGTGGTAAAGCCTACTACAAACTACCCCATAGTGGTAAAGCCTACTACAAACTACCCCATAGTGGTAAAGCCTACTACAAACTACCCCATAGTGGTAAAGCCTACTATAAACTAACCCATAGTGGTTTGCCTACTACAAACTACCCCATAGTGGTAAACGCCTACTATAAACTAACCCATAGTGGTAAAGCCTACTATAAACTACCCCGTAGTGGTAAAGCCTACTATAAACTACCCCATAGTGGTAAAGCCTACTACAAACTACCCCACAGTGGTAAAGCCTACTATAAACTAACTCATAGTGGTAAAGCCTACTATAAACTACCCCATAGTGGTAAAGCCTACTACAAACTACCCCATAGTGGTAAAGCCTACTATAAACTACCCCATAGTGGTAAAGCCTACTACCCCATAGTGGTAAAGCCCACTACAAACTACCCCATAGTGGTAAAGCCCACTACAAACTACCCCACAGTGGTAAAGCCCACTACAAACTACCCCATAGTGGTAAAGCCTACTACCCCATATTGGTAAAGCCCACTACAAACTACCCCATAGTGGTAAAGCCTACTACAAACTACCCCATAGTGGTAAAGCCTACTACCCCATAGTGGTAAAGCCCACTACAAACTACCCCATAGTGGTAAAGCCTACTACAAACTAACCCATAGTGGTAAAGCCTACTACCCCATAGTGGTAAAGCCTACTACAAACTACCCCATAGTAGTAAAGCCTACTACAAACTACCCCATAGTGGTAAAGCCTACTACAAACTACCCCATAGTGGTAAAGCCTACTACAAACTACCCCATAGTGGTAAAGCCTACTACAAACTACCCCATAGTGGTAAAGCCTACTACAAACTACCCCATAGTGGTAAAGCCTACTACAAACTACCCCATAGTGGTAAAGCCTACTACCCCATAGTGGTAAAGCCTACTACAAACTACCCCATAGTAGTAAAGCCTACTACAAACTACCCCATAGTGGTAAAGCCTACTACAAACTACCCCATAGTGGTAAAGCCTACTACAAACTACCCCATAGTGGTAAAGCCTACTACAAACTACCCCATAGTGGTAAAGCCTACTACAAACTACCCCATAGTGGTAAAGCCTACTACAAACTACCCCATAGTGGTAAAGCCTACTACAAACTACCCCATAGTGGTAAAGCCTACTACAAACTACCCCATAGTGGTAAAGACTACTACAAACTACCCCATAGTGGTAAAGCCTACTATAAACTACCCCATAGTGGTAAAGCCTACTATAAACTACCCCATAGTGGTAAAGCCTACTACAAACTACCCCATAGTGGTAAACGCCTACTACAAACTACCCCATAGTGGTAAACGCCTACTATAAACTAACCCATAGTGGTAAAGCCTACTATAAACTACCCCATAGTGGTAAAGCCTACTATAAACTACCCCATAGTGGTAAAGCCTACTATAAACTACCCCATAGTGGTAAAGCCTACTACAAACTACCCCATAGTGGTAAAGCCTACTATAAACTACCCCATAGTGGTAAAGCCTACTATAAACTACCCCATAGTGGTAAAGCCTACTACAAACTACCCCATAGTGGTAAAGCCTACTATAAACTACCCCATAGTGGTAAAGCCTACTATAAACTAACCCATAGTGGTAAAGCCTACTACAAACTACCCCATAGTGGTAAAGCCTACTATAAACTAACCCATAGTGGTAAAGCCTACTATAAACTAACCCATAGTGGTAAAGCCTACTATAAACTAACCCATAGTGGTAAAGCCTACTATAAACTAACCCATAGTGGTAAAGCCTACTACAAACTACCCCATAGTGGTAAAGCCCACTACAAACTACCCCATAGTGGTAAAGCCCACTACAAACTACCCCATAGTGGTAAACGCCTACTATAAACTACCCCATAGTGGTAAAGCCTACTACCCCATAGTGGTAAAGCCTACTACAAACTAACCCATAGTGGTAAAGCCTACTACCCCATAGTGGTAAAGCCTACTACAAACTAACCCATAGTGGTAAAGCCTACTACCCCATAGTGGTAAAGCCTACTACCCCATATTGGTAAAGCCTACTACCCCATATTGGTAAAGCCTACTACAAACTACCCCATAGTGGTAAAGCCTACTACAAACTACCCCATAGTGGTAAAGCCTACTACAAACTAACCCAGTGGTAAAGCCTACTACAAACTAACCCATAGTGGTAAAGCCTACTACAAACTACCCCATAGTGGTAAAGCCTACTACAAACTACCCCATAGTGGTAAAGCCTACTACAAACTAACCCATAGTGGTAAAGCCTACTATAAACTAACCCATAGTGGTAAAGCCTACTACAAACTACCCCATAGTGGTAAAGCCTACTACAAAATACCCCATAGTGGTAAAGCCTACTATAAACTACCCCATAGTGGTAAAGCCTACTATAAACTAACCCATAGTGGTTTGCCTACTACAAACTACCCCATAGTGGTAAACGCCTACTATAAACTAACCCATAGTGGTAAAGCCTACTATAAACTACCCCGTAGTGGTAAAGCCTACTATAAACTAACCCATAGTGGTAAAGCCTACTATAAACTACCCCATAGTGGTAAAGCCTACTACAAACTACCCCACAGTGGTAAAGCCTACTATAAACTAACCCATAGTGGTAAAGCCTACTATAAACTACCCCATAGTGGTAAAGCCTACTACAAACTACCCCATAGTGGTAAAGCCTACTATAAACTACCCCATAGTGGTAAAGCCTACTACAAACTAACCCATAGTGGTAAAGCCTACTACAAACTACCCCATAGTGGTAAAGCCTACTATAAACTAACCCATAGTGGTAAAGCCTACTATAAACTACCCCATAGTGGTAAAGCCTACTATAAACTACCCCATAGTGGTAAAGCCTACTACAAACTAACCCATAGTGGTAAAGCCTACTACCCCATAGTGGTAAAGCCTACTACCCCATATTGGTAAAGCCTACTACCCCATATTGGTAAAGCCTACTACAAACTACCCCATAGTGGTAAAGCCTACTACAAACTACCCCATAGTGGTAAAGCCTACTACAAACTAACCCAGTGGTAAAGCCTACTACAAACTAACCCATAGTGGTAAAGCCTACTACAAACTACCCCATAGTGGTAAAGCCTACTACAAACTACCCCATAGTGGTAAAGCCTACTACAAACTAACCCATAGTGGTAAAGCCTACTATAAACTAACCCATAGTGGTAAAGCCTACTACAAACTACCCCATAGTGGTAAAGCCTACTACAAACTACCCCATAGTGGTAAAGCCTACTATAAACTACCCCATAGTGGTAAAGCCTACTATAAACTAACCCATAGTGGTTTGCCTACTACAAACTACCCCATAGTGGTAAACGCCTACTATAAACTACCCCATAGTGGTAAAGCCTACTATAAACTACCCCATAGTGGTAAAGCCTACTACAAACTAACCCATAGTGGTAAAGCCTACTACCCCATAGTGGTAAAGCCTACTACCCCATATTGGTAAAGCCTACTACCCCATATTGGTAAAGCCTACTACAAACTACCCCATAGTGGTAAAGCCTACTACAAACTACCCCATAGTGGTAAAGCCTACTACAAACTAACCCAGTGGTAAAGCCTACTACAAACTAACCCATAGTGGTAAAGCCTACTACAAACTACCCCATAGTGGTAAAGCCTACTATAAACTAACCCATAGTGGTAAAGCCTACTACACACTAACCCATAGTGGTAAAGACTACTATAAACTACCCCATAGTGTTAAAGCCCACTACAAACTAACCCATAGTGGTAAAGCCTACTACACACTACCCCATAGTGGTAAAGCCTACTATAAACTACCCCATAGTGGTAAAGCCTACTATAAACTAACCCATAGTGGTAAAGCCTACTATAAACTACCCCATAGTGGTAAAGCCTACTACAAACTACCCCATAGTGGTAAAGCCCACTACAAACTACCCCATAGTGGTAAAGCCCACTACAAACTACCCCATAATGGTAAAGCCTACTACAAACTAACCCATAGTGGTAAAGCCTACTACAAACTACCCCATAGTGGTAAAGCCCACTACAAACTACCCCATAGTGGTAAAGCCTACTACAAACTACCCCATAGTGGTAAAGCCTACTACAAACTACCCCATAGTGGTAAAGCTTACTACCCCATAGTGGTAAAGCCCACTACAAACTACCCCATAGTGGTAAAGCCCACTACAAACTACCCCATAGTGGTAAAGCCCACTACAAACTACCCCATAGTGGTAAAGCCTACTACCCCATAGTGGTAAAGCCCACTACAAACTACCCCATAGTGGTAAAGCCTACTACAAACTACCCCATAGTGGTAAAGCCTACTACCCCATAGTGGTAAAGCCCACTACAAACTAACCCATAGTGGTAAAGCCTACTACCCCATAGTGGTAAAGCCTACTACAAACTACCCCATAGTGGTAAAGCCTACTACAAACTACCCCATAGTGGTAAAGCCTACTACAAACTACCCCATAGTGGTAAAGCCTACTATAAACTAACCCATAGTGGTTTGCCTACTACAAACTACCCCATAGTGGTAAACGCCTACTATAAACTAACCCATAGTGGTAAAGCCTACTATAAACTACCCCGTAGTGGTAAAGCCTACTATAAACTACCCCATAGTGGTAAAGCCTACTACAAACTACCCCACAGTGGTAAAGCCTACTATAAACTAACTCATAGTGGTAAAGCCTACTATAAACTACCCCATAGTGGTAAAGCCTACTACAAACTACCCCATAGTGGTAAAGCCTACTATAAACTACCCCATAGTGGTAAAGCCTACTACCCCATAGTGGTAAAGCCCACTACAAACTACCCCATAGTGGTAAAGCCCACTACAAACTACCCCACAGTGGTAAAGCCCACTACAAACTACCCCATAGTGGTAAAGCCTACTACCCCATATTGGTAAAGCCCACTACAAACTACCCCATAGTGGTAAAGCCTACTACAAACTACCCCATAGTGGTAAAGCCTACTACCCCATAGTGGTAAAGCCCACTACAAACTACCCCATAGTGGTAAAGCCTACTACAAACTAACCCATAGTGGTAAAGCCTACTACCCCATAGTGGTAAAGCCTACTACAAACTACCCCATAGTAGTAAAGCCTACTACAAACTACCCCATAGTGGTAAAGCCTACTACAAACTACCCCATAGTGGTAAAGCCTACTACAAACTACCCCATAGTGGTAAAGCCTACTACAAACTACCCCATAGTGGTAAAGCCTACTACAAACTACCCCATAGTGGTAAAGCCTACTACAAACTACCCCATAGTGGTAAAGCCTACTACCCCATAGTGGTAAAGCCTACTACAAACTACCCCATAGTAGTAAAGCCTACTACAAACTACCCCATAGTGGTAAAGCCTACTACAAACTACCCCATAGTGGTAAAGCCTACTACAAACTACCCCATAGTGGTAAAGCCTACTACAAACTACCCCATAGTGGTAAAGCCTACTACAAACTACCCCATAGTGGTAAAGCCTACTACAAACTACCCCATAGTGGTAAAGCCTACTACAAACTACCCCATAGTGGTAAAGCCTACTACAAACTACCCCATAGTGGTAAAGACTACTACAAACTACCCCATAGTGGTAAAGCCTACTATAAACTACCCCATAGTGGTAAAGCCTACTATAAACTACCCCATAGTGGTAAAGCCTACTACAAACTACCCCATAGTGGTAAACGCCTACTACAAACTACCCCATAGTGGTAAACGCCTACTATAAACTAACCCATAGTGGTAAAGCCTACTATAAACTACCCCATAGTGGTAAAGCCTACTATAAACTACCCCATAGTGGTAAAGCCTACTATAAACTACCCCATAGTGGTAAAGCCTACTACAAACTACCCCATAGTGGTAAAGCCTACTATAAACTACCCCATAGTGGTAAAGCCTACTATAAACTACCCCATAGTGGTAAAGCCTACTACAAACTACCCCATAGTGGTAAAGCCTACTATAAACTACCCCATAGTGGTAAAGCCTACTATAAACTAACCCATAGTGGTAAAGCCTACTACAAACTACCCCATAGTGGTAAAGCCTACTATAAACTAACCCATAGTGGTAAAGCCTACTATAAACTAACCCATAGTGGTAAAGCCTACTATAAACTAACCCATAGTGGTAAAGCCTACTATAAACTAACCCATAGTGGTAAAGCCTACTACAAACTACCCCATAGTGGTAAAGCCCACTACAAACTACCCCATAGTGGTAAAGCCCACTACAAACTACCCCATAGTGGTAAACGCCTACTATAAACTACCCCATAGTGGTAAAGCCTACTACCCCATAGTGGTAAAGCCTACTACAAACTAACCCATAGTGGTAAAGCCTACTACCCCATAGTGGTAAAGCCTACTACAAACTAACCCATAGTGGTAAAGCCTACTACCCCATAGTGGTAAAGCCTACTACCCCATATTGGTAAAGCCTACTACCCCATATTGGTAAAGCCTACTACAAACTACCCCATAGTGGTAAAGCCTACTACAAACTACCCCATAGTGGTAAAGCCTACTACAAACTAACCCAGTGGTAAAGCCTACTACAAACTAACCCATAGTGGTAAAGCCTACTACAAACTACCCCATAGTGGTAAAGCCTACTACAAACTACCCCATAGTGGTAAAGCCTACTACAAACTAACCCATAGTGGTAAAGCCTACTATAAACTAACCCATAGTGGTAAAGCCTACTACAAACTACCCCATAGTGGTAAAGCCTACTACAAAATACCCCATAGTGGTAAAGCCTACTATAAACTACCCCATAGTGGTAAAGCCTACTATAAACTAACCCATAGTGGTTTGCCTACTACAAACTACCCCATAGTGGTAAACGCCTACTATAAACTAACCCATAGTGGTAAAGCCTACTATAAACTACCCCGTAGTGGTAAAGCCTACTATAAACTAACCCATAGTGGTAAAGCCTACTATAAACTACCCCATAGTGGTAAAGCCTACTACAAACTACCCCACAGTGGTAAAGCCTACTATAAACTAACCCATAGTGGTAAAGCCTACTATAAACTACCCCATAGTGGTAAAGCCTACTACAAACTACCCCATAGTGGTAAAGCCTACTATAAACTACCCCATAGTGGTAAAGCCTACTACAAACTAACCCATAGTGGTAAAGCCTACTACAAACTACCCCATAGTGGTAAAGCCTACTATAAACTAACCCATAGTGGTAAAGCCTACTATAAACTACCCCATAGTGGTAAAGCCTACTATAAACTACCCCATAGTGGTAAAGCCTACTACAAACTAACCCATAGTGGTAAAGCCTACTACCCCATAGTGGTAAAGCCTACTACCCCATATTGGTAAAGCCTACTACCCCATATTGGTAAAGCCTACTACAAACTACCCCATAGTGGTAAAGCCTACTACAAACTACCCCATAGTGGTAAAGCCTACTACAAACTAACCCAGTGGTAAAGCCTACTACAAACTAACCCATAGTGGTAAAGCCTACTACAAACTACCCCATAGTGGTAAAGCCTACTACAAACTACCCCATAGTGGTAAAGCCTACTACAAACTAACCCATAGTGGTAAAGCCTACTATAAACTAACCCATAGTGGTAAAGCCTACTACAAACTACCCCATAGTGGTAAAGCCTACTACAAACTACCCCATAGTGGTAAAGCCTACTATAAACTACCCCATAGTGGTAAAGCCTACTATAAACTAACCCATAGTGGTTTGCCTACTACAAACTACCCCATAGTGGTAAACGCCTACTATAAACTAACCCATAGTGGTAAAGCCTACTATAAACTACCCCGTAGTGGTAAAGCCTACTATAAACTAACCCATAGTGGTAAAGCCTACTATAAACTACCCCATAGTGGTAAAGCCTACTACAAACTACCCCACAGTGGTAAAGCCTACTATAAACTAACCCATAGTGGTAAAGCCTACTATAAACTACCCCATAGTGGTAAAGCCTACTACAAACTACCCCATAGTGGTAAAGCCTACTATAAACTACCCCATAGTGGTAAAGCCTACTACAAACTAACCCATAGTGGTAAAGCCTACTACAAACTACCCCATAGTGGTAAAGCCTACTATAAACTAACCCATAGTGGTAAAGCCTACTATAAACTACCCCATAGTGGTAAAGCCTACTATAAACTACCCCATAGTGGTAAAGCCTACTATAAACTACCCCATAGTGGTAAAGCCTACTACAAACTACCCCATAGTGGTAAAGCCTACTATAAACTAACCCATAGTGGTAAAGCCTACTATAAACTACCCCATAGTGGTAAAGCCTACTACAAACTACCCCATAGTGGTAAAGCCTACTATAAACTACCCCATAGTGGTAAAGCCTACTACAAACTAACCCATAGTGGTAAAGCCTACTACAAACTACCCCATAGTGGTAAAGCCTACTATAAACTAACCCATAGTGGTAAAGCCTACTATAAACTAACCCATAGTGGTAAAGCCTACTATAAACTAACCCATAGTGGTAAAGCCTACTACACACTAACCCATAGTGGTAAAGCCTACTATAAACTACCCCATAGTGTTAAAGCCCACTACAAACTAACCCATAGTGGTAAAGCCTACTACACACTACCCCATAGTGGTAAAGCCTACTATAAACTACCCCATAGTGGTAAAGCCTACTATAAACTAACCCATAGTGGTAAAGCCTACTATAAACTACCCCATAGTGGTAAAGCCTACTACAAACTACCCCATAGTGGTAAAGCCCACTACAAACTACCCCATAGTGGTAAAGCCCACTACAAACTACCCCATAATGGTAAAGCCTACTACAAACTAACCCATAGTGGTAAAGCCTACTACAAACTACCCCATAGTGGTAAAGCCCACTACAAACTACCCCATAGTGGTAAAGCCTACTACAAACTACCCCATAGTGGTAAAGCCTACTACAAACTACCCCATAGTGGTAAAGCTTACTACCCCATAGTGGTAAAGCCCACTACAAACTACCCCATAGTGGTAAAGCCCACTACAAACTACCCCATAGTGGTAAAGCCCACTACAAACTACCCCATAGTGGTAAAGCCTACTACCCCATAGTGGTAAAGCCCACTACAAACTACCCCATAGTGGTAAAGCCTACTACAAACTACCCCATAGTGGTAAAGCCTACTACCCCATAGTGGTAAAGCCCACTACAAACTAACCCATAGTGGTAAAGCCTACTACCCCATAGTGGTAAAGCCTACTACAAACTACCCCATAGTGGTAAAGCCCACTACAAACTACCCCATAGTGGTAAAGCCTACTACAAACTACCCCATAGTGGTAAAGCCTACTATAAACTAACCCATAGTGGTTTGCCTACTACAAACTACCCCATAGTGGTAAACGCCTACTATAAACTAACCCATAGTGGTAAAGCCTACTATAAACTACCCCGTAGTGGTAAAGCCTACTATAAACTACCCCATAGTGGTAAAGCCTACTACAAACTACCCCACAGTGGTAAAGCCTACTATAAACTAACCCATAGTGGTAAAGCCTACTATAAACTACCCCATAGTGGTAAAGCCTACTACAAACTACCCCATAGTGGTAAAGCCTACTATAAACTACCCCATAGTGGTAAAGCCTACTACCCCATAGTGGTAAAGCCCACTACAAACTACCCCATAGTGGTAAAGCCCACTACAAACTACCCCATAGTGGTAAAGCCTACTATAAACTAACCCATAGTGGTAAAGCCTACTATAAACTAACCCATAGTGGTAAAGCCTACTATAAACTAACCCATAGTGGTAAAGCCTACTACAAACTACCCCATAGTGGTAAAGCCCACTACAAACTACCCCATAGTGGTAAAGCCCACTACAAACTACCCCATAGTGGTAAACGCCTACTATAAACTACCCCATAGTGGTAAAGCCTACTACCCCATAGTGGTAAAGCCTACTACAAACTAACCCATAGTGGTAAAGCCTACTACCCCATAGTGGTAAAGCCTACTACAAACTAACCCATAGTGGTAAAGCCTACTACCCCATAGTGGTAAAGCCTACTACCCCATATTGGTAAAGCCTACTACCCCATATTGGTAAAGCCTACTACAAACTACCCCATAGTGGTAAAGCCTACTACAAACTACCCCATAGTGGTAAAGCCTACTACAAACTAACCCAGTGGTAAAGCCTACTACAAACTAACCCATAGTGGTAAAGCCTACTACAAACTACCCCATAGTGGTAAAGCCTACTACAAACTACCCCATAGTGGTAAAGCCTACTACAAACTAACCCATAGTGGTAAAGCCTACTATAAACTAACCCATAGTGGTAAAGCCTACTACAAACTACCCCATAGTGGTAAAGCCTACTACAAACTACCCCATAGTGGTAAAGCCTACTATAAACTACCCCATAGTGGTAAAGCCTACTATAAACTAACCCATAGTGGTTTGCCTACTACAAACTACCCCATAGTGGTAAAAGCCTACTATAAACTAACCCATAGTGGTAAAGCCTACTATAAACTACCCCGTAGTGGTAAAGCCTACTATAAACTAACCCATAGTGGTAAAGCCTACTATAAACTACCCCATAGTGGTAAAGCCTACTACAAACTACCCCACAGTGGTAAAGCCTACTATAAACTAACCCATAGTGGTAAAGCCTACTATAAACTAACCCATAGTGGTAAAGCCTACTATAAACTACCCCATAGTGGTAAAGCCTACTACAAACTACCCCATAGTGGTAAAGCCTACTATAAACTACCCCATAGTGGTAAAGCCTACTACAAACTAACCCATAGTGGTAAAGCCTACTACAAACTACCCCATAGTGGTAAAGCCTACTATAAACTAACCCATAGTGGTAAAGCCTACTATAAACTACCCCATAGTGGTAAAGCCTACTATAAACTACCCCATAGTGGTAAAGCCTACTACAAACTAACCCATAGTGGTAAAGCCTACTACCCCATAGTGGTAAAGCCTACTACCCCATATTGGTAAAGCCTACTACCCCATATTGGTAAAGCCTACTACAAACTACCCCATAGTGGTAAAGCCTACTACAAACTACCCCATAGTGGTAAAGCCTACTACAAACTAACCCAGTGGTAAAGCCTACTACAAACTAACCCATAGTGGTAAAGCCTACTACAAACTACCCCATAGTGGTAAAGCCTACTACAAACTACCCCATAGTGGTAAAGCCTACTACAAACTAACCCATAGTGGTAAAGCCTACTATAAACTAACCCATAGTGGTAAAGCCTACTACAAACTACCCCATAGTGGTAAAGCCTACTACAAACTACCCCATAGTGGTAAAGCCTACTATAAACTACCCCATAGTGGTAAAGCCTACTATAAACTAACCCATAGTGGTTTGCCTACTACAAACTACCCCATAGTGGTAAACGCCTACTATAAACTAACCCATAGTGGTAAAGCCTACTATAAACTACCCCGTAGTGGTAAAGCCTACTATAAACTAACCCATAGTGGTAAAGCCTACTATAAACTACCCCATAGTGGTAAAGCCTACTACAAACTACCCCACAGTGGTAAAGCCTACTATAAACTAACCCATAGTGGTAAAGCCTACTATAAACTACCCCATAGTGGTAAAGCCTACTACAAACTACCCCATAGTGGTAAAGCCTACTATAAACTACCCCATAGTGGTAAAGCCTACTACAAACTAACCCATAGTGGTAAAGCCTACTACAAACTACCCCATAGTGGTAAAGCCTACTATAAACTAACCCATAGTGGTAAAGCCTACTATAAACTACCCCATAGTGGTAAAGCCTACTATAAACTACCCCATAGTGGTAAAGCCTACTATAAACTACCCCATAGTGGTAAAGCCTACTACAAACTACCCCATAGTGGTAAAGCCTACTATAAACTAACCCATAGTGGTAAAGCCTACTATAAACTACCCCATAGTGGTAAAGCCTACTACAAACTACCCCATAGTGGTAAAGCCTACTATAAACTACCCCATAGTGGTAAAGCCTACTACAAACTAACCCATAGTGGTAAAGCCTACTACAAACTACCCCATAGTGGTAAAGCCTACTATAAACTAACCCATAGTGGTAAAGCCTACTACAAACTACCCCATAGTGGTAAAGCCTACTACAAACTACCCCATAGTGGTAAAGCCTACTATAAACTACCCCATAGTGGTAAAGCCTACTATAAACTACCCCATAGTGGTAAAGCCTACTACAAACTACCCCATAGTGGTAAACGCCTACTACAAACTACCCCATAGTGGTAAACGCCTACTATAAACTAACCCATAGTGGTAAAGCCTACTATAAACTACCCCATAGTGGTAAAGCCTACTATAAACTACCCCATAGTGGTAAAGCCTACTATAAACTACCCCATAGTGGTAAAGCCTACTACAAACTACCCCATAGTGGTAAAGCCTACTATAAACTACCCCATAGTGGTAAAGCCTACTATAAACTACCCCATAGTGGTAAAGCCTACTACAAACTACCCCATAGTGGTAAAGCCTACTATAAACTACCCCATAGTGGTAAAGCCTACTATAAACTAACCCATAGTGGTAAAGCCTACTACAAACTACCCCATAGTGGTAAAGCCTACTATAAACTAACCCATAGTGGTAAAGCCTACTATAAACTAACCCATAGTGGTAAAGCCTACTATAAACTAACCCATAGTGGTAAAGCCTACTATAAACTAACCCATAGTGGTAAAGCCTACTACAAACTACCCCATAGTGGTAAAGCCCACTACAAACTACCCCATAGTGGTAAAGCCCACTACAAACTACCCCATAGTGGTAAACGCCTACTATAAACTACCCCATAGTGGTAAAGCCTACTACCCCATAGTGGTAAAGCCTACTACAAACTAACCCATAGTGGTAAAGCCTACTACCCCATAGTGGTAAAGCCTACTACAAACTAACCCATAGTGGTAAAGCCTACTACCCCATAGTGGTAAAGCCTACTACCCCATATTGGTAAAGCCTACTACCCCATATTGGTAAAGCCTACTACAAACTACCCCATAGTGGTAAAGCCTACTACAAACTACCCCATAGTGGTAAAGCCTACTACAAACTAACCCAGTGGTAAAGCCTACTACAAACTAACCCATAGTGGTAAAGCCTACTACAAACTACCCCATAGTGGTAAAGCCTACTACAAACTACCCCATAGTGGTAAAGCCTACTACAAACTAACCCATAGTGGTAAAGCCTACTATAAACTAACCCATAGTGGTAAAGCCTACTACAAACTACCCCATAGTGGTAAAGCCTACTACAAAATACCCCATAGTGGTAAAGCCTACTATAAACTACCCCATAGTGGTAAAGCCTACTATAAACTAACCCATAGTGGTTTGCCTACTACAAACTACCCCATAGTGGTAAACGCCTACTATAAACTAACCCATAGTGGTAAAGCCTACTATAAACTACCCCGTAGTGGTAAAGCCTACTATAAACTAACCCATAGTGGTAAAGCCTACTATAAACTACCCCATAGTGGTAAAGCCTACTACAAACTACCCCACAGTGGTAAAGCCTACTATAAACTAACCCATAGTGGTAAAGCCTACTATAAACTACCCCATAGTGGTAAAGCCTACTACAAACTACCCCATAGTGGTAAAGCCTACTATAAACTACCCCATAGTGGTAAAGCCTACTACAAACTAACCCATAGTGGTAAAGCCTACTACAAACTACCCCATAGTGGTAAAGCCTACTATAAACTAACCCATAGTGGTAAAGCCTACTATAAACTACCCCATAGTGGTAAAGCCTACTATAAACTACCCCATAGTGGTAAAGCCTACTACAAACTAACCCATAGTGGTAAAGCCTACTACCCCATAGTGGTAAAGCCTACTACCCCATATTGGTAAAGCCTACTACCCCATATTGGTAAAGCCTACTACAAACTACCCCATAGTGGTAAAGCCTACTACAAACTACCCCATAGTGGTAAAGCCTACTACAAACTAACCCAGTGGTAAAGCCTACTACAAACTAACCCATAGTGGTAAAGCCTACTACAAACTACCCCATAGTGGTAAAGCCTACTACAAACTACCCCATAGTGGTAAAGCCTACTACAAACTAACCCATAGTGGTAAAGCCTACTATAAACTAACCCATAGTGGTAAAGCCTACTACAAACTACCCCATAGTGGTAAAGCCTACTACAAACTACCCCATAGTGGTAAAGCCTACTATAAACTACCCCATAGTGGTAAAGCCTACTATAAACTAACCCATAGTGGTTTGCCTACTACAAACTACCCCATAGTGGTAAACGCCTACTATAAACTAACCCATAGTGGTAAAGCCTACTATAAACTACCCCGTAGTGGTAAAGCCTACTATAAACTAACCCATAGTGGTAAAGCCTACTATAAACTACCCCATAGTGGTAAAGCCTACTACAAACTACCCCACAGTGGTAAAGCCTACTATAAACTAACCCATAGTGGTAAAGCCTACTATAAACTACCCCATAGTGGTAAAGCCTACTACAAACTACCCCATAGTGGTAAAGCCTACTATAAACTACCCCATAGTGGTAAAGCCTACTACAAACTAACCCATAGTGGTAAAGCCTACTACAAACTACCCCATAGTGGTAAAGCCTACTATAAACTAACCCATAGTGGTAAAGCCTACTATAAACTACCCCATAGTGGTAAAGCCTACTATAAACTACCCCATAGTGGTAAAGCCTACTATAAACTACCCCATAGTGGTAAAGCCTACTATAAACTACCCCATAGTGGTAAAGCCTACTACAAACTACCCCATAGTGGTAAAGCCTACTATAAACTAACCCATAGTGGTAAAGCCTACTATAAACTACCCCATAGTGGTAAAGCCTACTACAAACTACCCCATAGTGGTAAAGCCTACTATAAACTACCCCATAGTGGTAAAGCCTACTACAAACTAACCCATAGTGGTAAAGCCTACTACAAACTACCCCATAGTGGTAAAGCCTACTATAAACTAACCCATAGTGGTAAAGCCTACTATAAACTAACCCATAGTGGTAAAGCCTACTATAAACTAACCCATAGTGGTAAAGCCTACTACACACTAACCCATAGTGGTAAAGCCTACTATAAACTACCCCATAGTGTTAAAGCCCACTACAAACTAACCCATAGTGGTAAAGCCTACTACACACTACCCCATAGTGGTAAAGCCTACTATAAACTACCCCATAGTGGTAAAGCCTACTATAAACTAACCCATAGTGGTAAAGCCTACTATAAACTACCCCATAGTGGTAAAGCCTACTACAAACTACCCCATAGTGGTAAAGCCCACTACAAACTACCCCATAGTGGTAAAGCCCACTACAAACTACCCCATAATGGTAAAGCCTACTACAAACTAACCCATAGTGGTAAAGCCTACTACAAACTACCCCATAGTGGTAAAGCCCACTACAAACTACCCCATAGTGGTAAAGCCTACTACAAACTACCCCATAGTGGTAAAGCCTACTACAAACTACCCCATAGTGGTAAAGCTTACTACCCCATAGTGGTAAAGCCCACTACAAACTACCCCATAGTGGTAAAGCCCACTACAAACTACCCCATAGTGGTAAAGCCCACTACAAACTACCCCATAGTGGTAAAGCCTACTACCCCATAGTGGTAAAGCCCACTACAAACTACCCCATAGTGGTAAAGCCTACTACAAACTACCCCATAGTGGTAAAGCCTACTACCCCATAGTGGTAAAGCCCACTACAAACTAACCCATAGTGGTAAAGCCTACTACCCCATAGTGGTAAAGCCTACTACAAACTACCCCATAGTGGTAAAGCCTACTACAAACTACCCCATAGTGGTAAAGCCTACTACAAACTACCCCATAGTGGTAAAGCCTACTATAAACTAACCCATAGTGGTTTGCCTACTACAAACTACCCCATAGTGGTAAACGCCTACTATAAACTAACCCATAGTGGTAAAGCCTACTATAAACTACCCCGTAGTGGTAAAGCCTACTATAAACTACCCCATAGTGGTAAAGCCTACTACAAACTACCCCACAGTGGTAAAGCCTACTATAAACTAACCCATAGTGGTAAAGCCTACTATAAACTACCCCATAGTGGTAAAGCCTACTACAAACTACCCCATAGTGGTAAAGCCTACTATAAACTACCCCATAGTGGTAAAGCCTACTACCCCATAGTGGTAAAGCCCACTACAAACTACCCCATAGTGGTAAAGCCCACTACAAACTACCCCACAGTGGTAAAGCCCACTACAAACTACCCCATAGTGGTAAAGCCTACTACCCCATAGTGGTAAAGCCCACTACAAACTACCCCATAGTGGTAAAGCCTACTACAAACTACCCCATAGTGGTAAAGCCTACTACCCCATAGTGGTAAAGCCCACTACAAACTACCCCATAGTGGTAAAGCCTACTACAAACTAACCCATAGTGGTAAAGCCTACTACCCCATAGTGGTAAAGCCTACTACAAACTACCCCATAGTAGTAAAGCCTACTACAAACTACCCCATAGTGGTAAAGCCTACTACAAACTACCCCATAGTGGTAAAGCCTACTACAAACTACCCCATAGTGGTAAAGCCTACTACAAACTACCCCATAGTGGTAAAGCCTACTACAAACTACCCCATAGTGGTAAAGCCTACTACAAACTACCCCATAGTGGTAAAGCCTACTACAAACTACCCCATAGTGGTAAAGCCTACTACAAACTACCCCATAGTGGTAAAGCCTACTACAAACTACCCCATAGTGGTAAAGCCTACTATAAACTAACCCATAGTGGTTTGCCTACTACAAACTACCCCATAGTGGTAAACGCCTACTATAAACTAACCCATAGTGGTAAAGCCTACTATAAACTACCCCGTAGTGGTAAAGCCTACTATAAACTACCCCATAGTGGTAAAGCCTACTACAAACTACCCCACAGTGGTAAAGCCTACTATAAACTAACCCATAGTGGTAAAGCCTACTATAAACTACCCCATAGTGGTAAAGCCTACTACAAACTACCCCATAGTGGTAAAGCCTACTATAAACTACCCCATAGTGGTAAAGCCTACTACCCCATAGTGGTAAAGCCCACTACAAACTACCCCATAGTGGTAAAGCCCACTACAAACTACCCCACAGTGGTAAAGCCCACTACAAACTACCCCATAGTGGTAAAGCCTACTACCCCATAGTGGTAAAGCCCACTACAAACTACCCCATAGTGGTAAAGCCTACTACAAACTACCCCATAGTGGTAAAGCCTACTACCCCATAGTGGTAAAGCCCACTACAAACTACCCCATAGTGGTAAAGCCTACTACAAACTAACCCATAGTGGTAAAGCCTACTACCCCATAGTGGTAAAGCCTACTACAAACTACCCCATAGTAGTAAAGCCTACTACAAACTACCCCATAGTGGTAAAGCCTACTACAAACTACCCCATAGTGGTAAAGCCTACTACAAACTACCCCATAGTGGTAAAGCCTACTACAAACTACCCCATAGTGGTAAAGCCTACTACAAACTACCCCATAGTGGTAAAGCCTACTACAAACTACCCCATAGTGGTAAAGCCTACTACAAACTACCCCATAGTGGTAAAGCCTACTACAAACTACCCCATAGTGGTAAAGACTACTACAAACTACCCCATAGTGGTAAAGCCCACTACAAACTACCCCATAGTGGTAAAGCCCACTACAAACTACCCCATAGTGGTAAAGCCTACTACCCCATAGTGGTAAAGCCCACTACAAACTACCCCATAGTGGTAAAGCCTACTACAAACTACCCCATAGTGGTAAAGCCTACTACCCCATAGTGGTAAAGCCCACTACAAACTAACCCATAGTGGTAAAGCCTACTACCCCATAGTGGTAAAGCCTACTACAAACTACCCCATAGTGGTAAAGCCTACTACAAACTACCCCATAGTGGTAAAGCCTACTACAAACTACCCCATAGTGGTAAAGCCTACTATAAACTAACCCATAGTGGTTTGCCTACTACAAACTACCCCATAGTGGTAAACGCCTACTATAAACTAACCCATAGTGGTAAAGCCTACTATAAACTACCCCGTAGTGGTAAAGCCTACTATAAACTACCCCATAGTGGTAAAGCCTACTACAAACTACCCCACAGTGGTAAAGCCTACTATAAACTAACCCATAGTGGTAAAGCCTACTATAAACTACCCCATAGTGGTAAAGCCTACTACAAACTACCCCATAGTGGTAAAGCCTACTATAAACTACCCCATAGTGGTAAAGCCTACTACCCCATAGTGGTAAAGCCCACTACAAACTACCCCATAGTGGTAAAGCCCACTACAAACTACCCCACAGTGGTAAAGCCCACTACAAACTACCCCATAGTGGTAAAGCCTACTACCCCATAGTGGTAAAGCCCACTACAAACTACCCCATAGTGGTAAAGCCTACTACAAACTACCCCATAGTGGTAAAGCCTACTACCCCATAGTGGTAAAGCCCACTACAAACTACCCCATAGTGGTAAAGCCTACTACAAACTAACCCATAGTGGTAAAGCCTACTACCCCATAGTGGTAAAGCCTACTACAAACTACCCCATAGTAGTAAAGCCTACTACAAACTACCCCATAGTGGTAAAGCCTACTACAAACTACCCCATAGTGGTAAAGCCTACTACAAACTACCCCATAGTGGTAAAGCCTACTACAAACTACCCCATAGTGGTAAAGCCTACTACAAACTACCCCATAGTGGTAAAGCCTACTACAAACTACCCCATAGTGGTAAAGCCTACTACAAACTACCCCATAGTGGTAAAGCCTACTACAAACTACCCCATAGTGGTAAAGACTACTACAAACTACCCCATAGTGGTAAAGCCCACTACAAACTACCCCATAGTGGTAAAGCCCACTACAAACTACCCCATAGTGGTAAACGCCTACTATAAACTACCCCATAGTGGTAAAGCCTACTACCCCATAGTGGTAAAGCCTACTACAAACTAACCCATAGTGGTAAAGCCCACTACAAACTACCCCATAGTGGTAAAGCCTACTACAAACTACCCCATAGTGGTAAAGCCTACTACAAACTACCCCATAGTGGTAAAGCTTACTACCCCATAGTGGTAAAGCCCACTACAAACTACCCCATAGTGGTAAAGTCCACTACAAACTACCCCATAGTGGTAAAGCCCACTATAAACTACCCCATAGTGGTAAAGCCTACTACCCCATAGTGGTAAAGCCCACTACAAACTACCCCATAGTGGTAAAGCCTACTACAAACTACCCCATAGTGGTAAAGCCTACTACCCCATAGTGGTAAAGCCCACTACAAACTAACCCATAGTGGTAAAGCCTACTACCCCATAGTGGTAAAGCCTACTACAAACTACCCCATAGTGGTAAAGCCTACTACAAACTAACCCATAGTGGTAAAGCCTACTATAAACTAACCCATAGTGGTAAAGCCTACTACAAACTACCCCATAGTGGTAAAGCCTACTACAAACTACCCCATAGTGGTAAAGCCTACTACAAACTAACCCATAGTGGTAAAGCCTACTATAAACTACCCCATAGTGGTAAAGCCTACTATAAACTAACCCATAGTGGTTTGCCTACTACAAACTACCCCATAGTGGTAAACGCCTACTATAAACTAACCCATAGTGGTAAAGCCTACTATAAACTAACCCATAGTGGTAAAGCCTACTATAAACTACCCCATAGTGGTAAAGCCTACTATAAACTACCCCATAGTGGTAAAGCCTACTACAAACTACCCCATAGTGGTAAAGCCTACTATAAACTAACCCATAGTGGTAAAGCCTACTATAAACTACCCCATAGTGGTAAAGCCTACTACAAACTACCCCATAGTGGTAAAGCCTACTATAAACTACCCCATAGTGGTAAAGCCTACTACAAACTAACCCATAGTGGTAAAGCCTACTACAAACTACCCCATAGTGGTAAAGCCTACTATAAACTACCCCATAGTGGTAAAGCCTACTATAAACTAACCCATAGTGGTAAAGCCTACTATAAACTAACCCATAGTGGTAAAGCCTACTACACACTAACCCATAGTGGTAAAGACTACTATAAACTACCCCATAGTGTTAAAGCCCACTACAAACTAACCCATAGTGGTAAAGCCTACTACACACTACCCCATAGTGGTAAAGCCTACTATAAACTACCCCATAGTGGTAAAGCCTACTATAAACTAACCCATAGTGGTAAAGCCTACTATAAACTACCCCATAGTGGTAAAGCCTACTACAAACTACCCCATAGTGGTAAAGCCCACTACAAACTACCCCATAGTGGTAAAGCCCACTACAAACTACCCCATAATGGTAAAGCCTACTACAAACTAACCCATAGTGGTAAAGCCTACTACAAACTACCCCATAGTGGTAAAGCCCACTACAAACTACCCCATAGTGGTAAAGCCCACTACAAACTACCCCATAGTGGTAAAGCCTACTACAAACTACCCCATAGTGGTAAAGCCTACTACAAACTACCCCATAGTGGTAAAGCTTACTACCCCATAGTGGTAAAGCCCACTACAAACTACCCCATAGTGGTAAAGCCCACTACAAACTACCCCATAGTGGTAAAGCCCACTACAAACTACCCCATAGTGGTAAAGCCTACTACCCCATAGTGGTAAAGCCCACTACAAACTACCCCATAGTGGTAAAGCCTACTACAAACTACCCCATAGTGGTAAAGCCTACTACCCCATAGTGGTAAAGCCCACTACAAACTAACCCATAGTGGTAAAGCCTACTACCCCATAGTGGTAAAGCCTACTACAAACTACCCCATAGTGGTAAAGCCTACTACAAACTACCCCATAGTGGTAAAGCCTACTACAAACTACCCCATAGTGGTAAAGCCTACTATAAACTAACCCATAGTGGTTTGCCTACTACAAACTACCCCATAGTGGTAAACGCCTACTATAAACTAACCCATAGTGGTAAAGCCTACTATAAACTACCCCGTAGTGGTAAAGCCTACTATAAACTACCCCATAGTGGTAAAGCCTACTACAAACTACCCCACAGTGGTAAAGCCTACTATAAACTAACTCATAGTGGTAAAGCCTACTATAAACTACCCCATAGTGGTAAAGCCTACTACAAACTACCCCATAGTGGTAAAGCCTACTATAAACTACCCCATAGTGGTAAAGCCTACTACCCCATAGTGGTAAAGCCCACTACAAACTACCCCATAGTGGTAAAGCCCACTACAAACTACCCCACAGTGGTAAAGCCCACTACAAACTACCCCATAGTGGTAAAGCCTACTACCCCATATTGGTAAAGCCCACTACAAACTACCCCATAGTGGTAAAGCCTACTACAAACTACCCCATAGTGGTAAAGCCTACTACCCCATAGTGGTAAAGCCTACTACAAACTACCCCATAGTGGTAAAGCCTACTACAAACTACCCCATAGTGGTAAAGCCTACTACAAACTACCCCATAGTGGTAAAGCCTACTATAAACTAACCCATAGTGGTTTGCCTACTACAAACTACCCCATAGTGGTAAACGCCTACTATAAACTAACCCATAGTGGTAAAGCCTACTATAAACTACCCCGTAGTGGTAAAGCCTACTATAAACTACCCCATAGTGGTAAAGCCTACTACAAACTACCCCACAGTGGTAAAGCCTACTATAAACTAACTCATAGTGGTAAAGCCTACTATAAACTACCCCATAGTGGTAAAGCCTACTACAAACTACCCCATAGTGGTAAAGCCTACTATAAACTACCCCATAGTGGTAAAGCCTACTACCCCATAGTGGTAAAGCCCACTACAAACTACCCCATAGTGGTAAAGCCCACTACAAACTACCCCACAGTGGTAAAGCCCACTACAAACTACCCCATAGTGGTAAAGCCTACTACCCCATATTGGTAAAGCCCACTACAAACTACCCCATAGTGGTAAAGCCTACTACAAACTACCCCATAGTGGTAAAGCCTACTACCCCATAGTGGTAAAGCCCACTACAAACTACCCCATAGTGGTAAAGCCTACTACAAACTAACCCATAGTGGTAAAGCCTACTACCCCATAGTGGTAAAGCCTACTACAAACTACCCCATAGTAGTAAAGCCTACTACAAACTACCCCATAGTGGTAAAGCCTACTACAAACTACCCCATAGTGGTAAAGCCTACTACAAACTACCCCATAGTGGTAAAGCCTACTACAAACTACCCCATAGTGGTAAAGCCTACTACAAACTACCCCATAGTGGTAAAGCCTACTACAAACTACCCCATAGTGGTAAAGCCTACTACCCCATAGTGGTAAAGCCTACTACAAACTACCCCATAGTAGTAAAGCCTACTACAAACTACCCCATAGTGGTAAAGCCTACTACAAACTACCCCATAGTGGTAAAGCCTACTACAAACTACCCCATAGTGGTAAAGCCTACTACAAACTACCCCATAGTGGTAAAGCCTACTACAAACTACCCCATAGTGGTAAAGCCTACTACAAACTACCCCATAGTGGTAAAGCCTACTACAAACTACCCCATAGTGGTAAAGCCTACTACAAACTACCCCATAGTGGTAAAGACTACTACAAACTACCCCATAGTGGTAAAGCCTACTATAAACTACCCCATAGTGGTAAAGCCTACTATAAACTACCCCATAGTGGTAAAGCCTACTACAAACTACCCCATAGTGGTAAACGCCTACTACAAACTACCCCATAGTGGTAAACGCCTACTATAAACTAACCCATAGTGGTAAAGCCTACTATAAACTACCCCATAGTGGTAAAGCCTACTATAAACTACCCCATAGTGGTAAAGCCTACTATAAACTACCCCATAGTGGTAAAGCCTACTACAAACTACCCCATAGTGGTAAAGCCTACTATAAACTACCCCATAGTGGTAAAGCCTACTATAAACTACCCCATAGTGGTAAAGCCTACTACAAACTACCCCATAGTGGTAAAGCCTACTATAAACTACCCCATAGTGGTAAAGCCTACTATAAACTAACCCATAGTGGTAAAGCCTACTACAAACTACCCCATAGTGGTAAAGCCTACTATAAACTAACCCATAGTGGTAAAGCCTACTATAAACTAACCCATAGTGGTAAAGCCTACTATAAACTAACCCATAGTGGTAAAGCCTACTATAAACTAACCCATAGTGGTAAAGCCTACTACAAACTACCCCATAGTGGTAAAGCCCACTACAAACTACCCCATAGTGGTAAAGCCCACTACAAACTACCCCATAGTGGTAAACGCCTACTATAAACTACCCCATAGTGGTAAAGCCTACTACCCCATAGTGGTAAAGCCTACTACAAACTAACCCATAGTGGTAAAGCCTACTACCCCATAGTGGTAAAGCCTACTACAAACTAACCCATAGTGGTAAAGCCTACTACCCCATAGTGGTAAAGCCTACTACCCCATATTGGTAAAGCCTACTACCCCATATTGGTAAAGCCTACTACAAACTACCCCATAGTGGTAAAGCCTACTACAAACTACCCCATAGTGGTAAAGCCTACTACAAACTAACCCAGTGGTAAAGCCTACTACAAACTAACCCATAGTGGTAAAGCCTACTACAAACTACCCCATAGTGGTAAAGCCTACTACAAACTACCCCATAGTGGTAAAGCCTACTACAAACTAACCCATAGTGGTAAAGCCTACTATAAACTAACCCATAGTGGTAAAGCCTACTACAAACTACCCCATAGTGGTAAAGCCTACTACAAAATACCCCATAGTGGTAAAGCCTACTATAAACTACCCCATAGTGGTAAAGCCTACTATAAACTAACCCATAGTGGTTTGCCTACTACAAACTACCCCATAGTGGTAAACGCCTACTATAAACTAACCCATAGTGGTAAAGCCTACTATAAACTACCCCGTAGTGGTAAAGCCTACTATAAACTAACCCATAGTGGTAAAGCCTACTATAAACTACCCCATAGTGGTAAAGCCTACTACAAACTACCCCACAGTGGTAAAGCCTACTATAAACTAACCCATAGTGGTAAAGCCTACTATAAACTACCCCATAGTGGTAAAGCCTACTACAAACTACCCCATAGTGGTAAAGCCTACTATAAACTACCCCATAGTGGTAAAGCCTACTACAAACTAACCCATAGTGGTAAAGCCTACTACAAACTACCCCATAGTGGTAAAGCCTACTATAAACTAACCCATAGTGGTAAAGCCTACTATAAACTACCCCATAGTGGTAAAGCCTACTATAAACTACCCCATAGTGGTAAAGCCTACTACAAACTAACCCATAGTGGTAAAGCCTACTACCCCATAGTGGTAAAGCCTACTACCCCATATTGGTAAAGCCTACTACCCCATATTGGTAAAGCCTACTACAAACTACCCCATAGTGGTAAAGCCTACTACAAACTACCCCATAGTGGTAAAGCCTACTACAAACTAACCCAGTGGTAAAGCCTACTACAAACTAACCCATAGTGGTAAAGCCTACTACAAACTACCCCATAGTGGTAAAGCCTACTACAAACTACCCCATAGTGGTAAAGCCTACTACAAACTAACCCATAGTGGTAAAGCCTACTATAAACTAACCCATAGTGGTAAAGCCTACTACAAACTACCCCATAGTGGTAAAGCCTACTACAAACTACCCCATAGTGGTAAAGCCTACTATAAACTACCCCATAGTGGTAAAGTCTACTATAAACTAACCCATAGTGGTTTGCCTACTACAAACTACCCCATAGTGGTAAACGCCTACTATAAACTAACCCATAGTGGTAAAGCCTACTATAAACTACCCCGTAGTGGTAAAGCCTACTATAAACTAACCCATAGTGGTAAAGCCTACTATAAACTACCCCATAGTGGTAAAGCCTACTACAAACTACCCCACAGTGGTAAAGCCTACTATAAACTAACCCATAGTGGTAAAGCCTACTATAAACTACCCCATAGTGGTAAAGCCTACTACAAACTACCCCATAGTGGTAAAGCCTACTATAAACTACCCCATAGTGGTAAAGCCTACTACAAACTAACCCATAGTGGTAAAGCCTACTACAAACTACCCCATAGTGGTAAAGCCTACTATAAACTAACCCATAGTGGTAAAGCCTACTATAAACTACCCCATAGTGGTAAAGCCTACTATAAACTACCCCATAGTGGTAAAGCCTACTATAAACTACCCCATAGTGGTAAAGCCTACTACAAACTACCCCATAGTGGTAAAGCCTACTATAAACTAACCCATAGTGGTAAAGCCTACTATAAACTACCCCATAGTGGTAAAGCCTACTACAAACTACCCCATAGTGGTAAAGCCTACTATAAACTACCCCATAGTGGTAAAGCCTACTACAAACTAACCCATAGTGGTAAAGCCTACTACAAACTACCCCATAGTGGTAAAGCCTACTATAAACTAACCCATAGTGGTAAAGCCTACTATAAACTAACCCATAGTGGTAAAGCCTACTATAAACTAACCCATAGTGGTAAAGCCTACTACACACTAACCCATAGTGGTAAAGCCTACTATAAACTACCCCATAGTGTTAAAGCCCACTACAAACTAACCCATAGTGGTAAAGCCTACTACACACTACCCCATAGTGGTAAAGCCTACTATAAACTACCCCATAGTGGTAAAGCCTACTATAAACTAACCCATAGTGGTAAAGCCTACTATAAACTACCCCATAGTGGTAAAGCCTACTACAAACTACCCCATAGTGGTAAAGCCCACTACAAACTACCCCATAGTGGTAAAGCCCACTACAAACTACCCCATAATGGTAAAGCCTACTACAAACTAACCCATAGTGGTAAAGCCTACTACAAACTACCCCATAGTGGTAAAGCCCACTACAAACTACCCCATAGTGGTAAAGCCTACTACAAACTACCCCATAGTGGTAAAGCCTACTACAAACTACCCCATAGTGGTAAAGCTTACTACCCCATAGTGGTAAAGCCCACTACAAACTACCCCATAGTGGTAAAGCCCACTACAAACTACCCCATAGTGGTAAAGCCCACTACAAACTACCCCATAGTGGTAAAGCCTACTACCCCATAGTGGTAAAGCCCACTACAAACTACCCCATAGTGGTAAAGCCTACTACAAACTACCCCATAGTGGTAAAGCCTACTACCCCATAGTGGTAAAGCCCACTACAAACTAACCCATAGTGGTAAAGCCTACTACCCCATAGTGGTAAAGCCTACTACAAACTACCCCATAGTGGTAAAGCCTACTACAAACTACCCCATAGTGGTAAAGCCTACTACAAACTACCCCATAGTGGTAAAGCCTACTATAAACTAACCCATAGTGGTTTGCCTACTACAAACTACCCCATAGTGGTAAACGCCTACTATAAACTAACCCATAGTGGTAAAGCCTACTATAAACTACCCCGTAGTGGTAAAGCCTACTATAAACTACCCCATAGTGGTAAAGCCTACTACAAACTACCCCACAGTGGTAAAGCCTACTATAAACTAACCCATAGTGGTAAAGCCTACTATAAACTACCCCATAGTGGTAAAGCCTACTACAAACTACCCCATAGTGGTAAAGCCTACTATAAACTACCCCATAGTGGTAAAGCCTACTACCCCATAGTGGTAAAGCCCACTACAAACTACCCCATAGTGGTAAAGCCCACTACAAACTACCCCACAGTGGTAAAGCCCACTACAAACTACCCCATAGTGGTAAAGCCTACTACCCCATAGTGGTAAAGCCCACTACAAACTACCCCATAGTGGTAAAGCCTACTACAAACTACCCCATAGTGGTAAAGCCTACTACCCCATAGTGGTAAAGCCCACTACAAACTACCCCATAGTGGTAAAGCCTACTACAAACTAACCCATAGTGGTAAAGCCTACTACCCCATAGTGGTAAAGCCTACTACAAACTACCCCATAGTAGTAAAGCCTACTACAAACTACCCCATAGTGGTAAAGCCTACTACAAACTACCCCATAGTGGTAAAGCCTACTACAAACTACCCCATAGTGGTAAAGCCTACTACAAACTACCCCATAGTGGTAAAGCCTACTACAAACTACCCCATAGTGGTAAAGCCTACTACAAACTACCCCATAGTGGTAAAGCCTACTACAAACTACCCCATAGTGGTAAAGCCTACTACAAACTACCCCATAGTGGTAAAGACTACTACAAACTACCCCATAGTGGTAAAGCCCACTACAAACTACCCCATAGTGGTAAAGCCCACTACAAACTACCCCATAGTGGTAAACGCCTACTATAAACTACCCCATAGTGGTAAAGCCTACTACCCCATAGTGGTAAAGCCTACTACAAACTAACCCATAGTGGTAAAGCCCACTACAAACTACCCCATAGTGGTAAAGCCTACTACAAACTACCCCATAGTGGTAAAGCCTACTACAAACTACCCCATAGTGGTAAAGCTTACTACCCCATAGTGGTAAAGCCCACTACAAACTACCCCATAGTGGTAAAGTCCACTACAAACTACCCCATAGTGGTAAAGCCCACTATAAACTACCCCATAGTGGTAAAGCCTACTACCCCATAGTGGTAAAGCCCACTACAAACTACCCCATAGTGGTAAAGCCTACTACAAACTACCCCATAGTGGTAAAGCCTACTACCCCATAGTGGTAAAGCCCACTACAAACTAACCCATAGTGGTAAAGCCTACTACCCCATAGTGGTAAAGCCTACTACAAACTACCCCATAGTGGTAAAGCCTACTACAAACTAACCCATAGTGGTAAAGCCTACTATAAACTAACCCATAGTGGTAAAGCCTACTACAAACTACCCCATAGTGGTAAAGCCTACTACAAACTACCCCATAGTGGTAAAGCCTACTACAAACTAACCCATAGTGGTAAAGCCTACTATAAACTACCCCATAGTGGTAAAGCCTACTATAAACTAACCCATAGTGGTTTGCCTACTACAAACTACCCCATAGTGGTAAACGCCTACTATAAACTAACCCATAGTGGTAAAGCCTACTATAAACTAACCCATAGTGGTAAAGCCTACTATAAACTACCCCATAGTGGTAAAGCCTACTATAAACTACCCCATAGTGGTAAAGCCTACTACAAACTACCCCATAGTGGTAAAGCCTACTATAAACTAACCCATAGTGGTAAAGCCTACTACAAACTACCCCATAGTGGTAAAGCCTACTATAAACTACCCCATAGTGGTAAAGCCTACTACAAACTAACCCATAGTGGTAAAGCCTACTACAAACTACCCCATAGTGGTAAAGCCTACTATAAACTAACCCATAGTGGTAAAGCCTACTATAAACTAACCCATAGTGGTAAAGCCTACTATAAACTAACCCATAGTGGTAAAGCCTACTACACACTAACCCATAGTGGTAAAGACTACTATAAACTACCCCATAGTGTTAAAGCCCACTACAAACTAACCCATAGTGGTAAAGCCTACTACACACTACCCCATAGTGGTAAAGCCTACTATAAACTACCCCATAGTGGTAAAGCCTACTATAAACTAACCCATAGTGGTAAAGCCTACTATAAACTACCCCATAGTGGTAAAGCCTACTACAAACTACCCCATAGTGGTAAAGCCCACTACAAACTACCCCATAGTGGTAAAGCCCACTACAAACTACCCCATAATGGTAAAGCCTACTACAAACTAACCCATAGTGGTAAAGCCTACTACAAACTACCCCATAGTGGTAAAGCCCACTACAAACTACCCCATAGTGGTAAAGCCTACTACAAACTACCCCATAGTGGTAAAGCCTACTACAAACTACCCCATAGTGGTAAAGCTTACTACCCCATAGTGGTAAAGCCCACTACAAACTACCCCATAGTGGTAAAGCCCACTACAAACTACCCCATAGTGGTAAAGCCCACTACAAACTACCCCATAGTGGTAAAGCCTACTACCCCATAGTGGTAAAGCCCACTACAAACTACCCCATAGTGGTAAAGCCTACTACAAACTACCCCATAGTGGTAAAGCCTACTACCCCATAGTGGTAAAGCCCACTACAAACTAACCCATAGTGGTAAAGCCTACTACCCCATAGTGGTAAAGCCTACTACAAACTACCCCATAGTGGTAAAGCCTACTACAAACTACCCCATAGTGGTAAAGCCTACTACAAACTACCCCATAGTGGTAAAGCCTACTATAAACTAACCCATAGTGGTTTGCCTACTACAAACTACCCCATAGTGGTAAACGCCTACTATAAACTAACCCATAGTGGTAAAGCCTACTATAAACTACCCCGTAGTGGTAAAGCCTACTATAAACTACCCCATAGTGGTAAAGCCTACTACAAACTACCCCACAGTGGTAAAGCCTACTATAAACTAACTCATAGTGGTAAAACCTACTATAAACTACCCCATAGTGGTAAAGCCTACTACAAACTACCCCATAGTGGTAAAGCCTACTATAAACTACCCCATAGTGGTAAAGCCTACTACCCCATAGTGGTAAAGCCCACTACAAACTACCCCATAGTGGTAAAGCCCACTACAAACTACCCCACAGTGGTAAAGCCCACTACAAACTACCCCATAGTGGTAAAGCCTACTACCCCATATTGGTAAAGCCCACTACAAACTACCCCATAGTGGTAAAGCCTACTACAAACTACCCCATAGTGGTAAAGCCTACTACCCCATAGTGGTAAAGCCCACTACAAACTACCCCATAGTGGTAAAGCCTACTACAAACTAACCCATAGTGGTAAAGCCTACTACCCCATAGTGGTAAAGCCTACTACAAACTACCCCATAGTAGTAAAGCCTACTACAAACTACCCCATAGTGGTAAAGCCTACTACAAACTACCCCATAGTGGTAAAGCCTACTACAAACTACCCCATAGTGGTAAAGCCTACTACAAACTACCCCATAGTGGTAAAGCCTACTACAAACTACCCCATAGTGGTAAAGCCTACTACAAACTACCCCATAGTGGTAAAGCCTACTACAAACTACCCCATAGTGGTAAAGCCTACTACAAACTACCCCATAGTGGTAAAGACTACTACAAACTACCCCATAGTGGTAAAGCCCACTACAAACTACCCCATAATGGTAAAGCCCACTACAAACTACCCCATAGTGGTAAACGCCTACTATAAACTACCCCATAGTGGTAAAGCCTACTACCCCATAGTGGTAAAGCCTACTACAAACTAACCCATAGTGGTAAAGCCCACTACAAACTACCCCATAGTGGTAAAGCCTACTACAAACTACCCCATAGTGGTAAAGCCTACTACAAACTACCCCATAGTGGTAAAGCTTACTACCCCATAGTGGTAAAGCCCACTACAAACTACCCCATAGTGGTAAAGTCCACTACAAACTACCCCATAGTGGTAAAGCCCACTACAAACTACCCCATAGTGGTAAAGCCTACTACCCCATAGTGGTAAAGCCCACTACAAACTACCCCATAGTGGTAAAGCCTACTACAAACTACCCCATAGTGGTAAAGCCTACTACCCCATAGTGGTAAAGCCCACTACAAACTAACCCATAGTGGTAAAGCCTACTACCCCATAGTGGTAAAGCCTACTACAAACTACCCCATAGTGGTAAAGCCTACTACAAACTAACCCATAGTGGTAAAGCCTACTATAAACTAACCCATAGTGGTAAAGCCTACTACAAACTACCCCATAGTGGTAAAGCCTACTACAAACTACCCCATAGTGGTAAAGCCTACTACAAACTAACCCATAGTGGTAAAGCCTACTATAAACTAACCCATAGTGGTAAAGCCTACTACAAACTACCCCATAGTGGTAAAGCCTACTACAAACTACCCCATAGTGGTAAAGCCTACTATAAACTAACCCATAGTGGTAAAGCCTACTACAAACTACCCCATAGTGGTAAAGCCTACTACAAACTACCCCATAGTGGTAAAGCCTACTATAAACTACCCCATAGTGGTAAAGCCTACTATAAACTACCCCATAGTGGTAAACGCCTACTACAAACTACCCCATAGTGGTAAACGCCTACTACAAACTACCCCATAGTGGTAAACGCCTACTATAAACTAACCCATAGTGGTAAAGCCTACTATAAACTAACCCATAGTGGTAAAGCCTACTATAAACTAACCCATAGTGGTAAAGCCTACTACAAACTACCCCATAGTGGTAAAGCCCACTACAAACTACCCCATAGTGGTAAAGCCCACTACAAACTACCCCATAGTGGTAAACGCCTACTATAAACTACCCCATAGTGGTAAAGCCTACTACCCCATAGTGGTAAAGCCTACTACAAACTAACCCATAGTGGTAAAGCCTACTACCCCATAGTGGTAAAGCCTACTACAAACTAACCCATAGTGGTAAAGCCTACTACCCCATAGTGGTAAAGCCTACTACCCCATATTGGTAAAGCCTACTACCCCATATTGGTAAAGCCTACTACAAACTACCCCATAGTGGTAAAGCCTACTACAAACTACCCCATAGTGGTAAAGCCTACTACAAACTAACCCAGTGGTAAAGCCTACTACAAACTAACCCATAGTGGTAAAGCCTACTACAAACTACCCCATAGTGGTAAAGCCTACTACAAACTACCCCATAGTGGTAAAGCCTACTACAAACTACCCCATAGTGGTAAAGCCTACTATAAACTACCCCATAGTGGTAAAGCCTACTATAAACTACCCCATAGTGGTAAAGCCTACTACAAACTACCCCATAGTGGTAAACGCCTACTACAAACTACCCCATAGTGGTAAACGCCTACTATAAACTAACCCATAGTGGTAAAGCCTACTATAAACTAACCCATAGTGGTAAAGCCTACTATAAACTAACCCATAGTGGTAAAGCCTACTACAAACTACCCCATAGTGGTAAAGCCCACTACAAACTACCCCATAGTGGTAAAGCCCACTACAAACTACCCCATAGTGGTAAACGCCTACTATAAACTACCCCATAGTGGTAAAGCCTACTACCCCATAGTGGTAAAGACTACTACAAACTAACCCATAGTGGTAAAGCCTACTACCCCATAGTGGTAAAGCCTACTACAAACTAACCCATAGTGGTAAAGCCTACTACCCCATAGTGGTAAAGCCTACTACCCCATATTGGTAAAGCCTACTACCCCATATTGGTAAAGCCTACTACAAACTACCCCATAGTGGTAAAGCCTACTACAAACTACCCCATAGTGGTAAAGCCTACTACAAACTAACCCAGTGGTAAAGCCTACTACAAACTAACCCATAGTGGTAAAGCCTACTACAAACTACCCCATAGTGGTAAAGCCTACTACAAACTACCCCATAGTGGTAAAGCCTACTACAAACTAACCCATAGTGGTAAAGCCTACTATAAACTAACCCATAGTGGTAAAGCCTACTACAAACTACCCCATAGTGGTAAAGCCTACTACAAACTACCCCATAGTGGTAAAGCCTACTATAAACTACCCCATAGTGGTAAAGCCTACTATAAACTAACCCATAGTGGTTTGCCTACTACAAACTACCCCATAGTGGTAAACGCCTACTATAAACTAACCCATAGTGGTAAAGCCTACTATAAACTACCCCGTAGTGGTAAAGCCTACTATAAACTAACCCATAGTGGTAAAGCCTACTATAAACTACCCCATAGTGGTAAAGCCTACTACAAACTACCCCACAGTGGTAAAGCCTACTATAAACTAACCCATAGTGGTAAAGCCTACTATAAACTACCCCATAGTGGTAAAGCCTACTACAAACTACCCCATAGTGGTAAAGCCTACTATAAACTACCCCATAGTGGTAAAGCCTACTACAAACTAACCCATAGTGGTAAAGCCTACTACAAACTACCCCATAGTGGTAAAGCCTACTATAAACTAACCCATAGTGGTAAAGCCTACTATAAACTACCCCATAGTGGTAAAGCCTACTATAAACTACCCCATAGTGGTAAAGCCTACTACAAACTAACCCATAGTGGTAAAGCCTACTACCCCATAGTGGTAAAGCCTACTACCCCATATTGGTAAAGCCTACTACCCCATATTGGTAAAGCCTACTACAAACTACCCCATAGTGGTAAAGCCTACTACAAACTACCCCATAGTGGTAAAGCCTACTACAAACTAACCCAGTGGTAAAGCCTACTACAAACTAACCCATAGTGGTAAAGCCTACTACAAACTACCCCATAGTGGTAAAGCCTACTACAAACTACCCCATAGTGGTAAAGCCTACTACAAACTAACTCATAGTGGTAAAGCCTACTATAAACTAACCCATAGTGGTAAAGCCTACTACAAACTACCCCATAGTGGTAAAGCCTACTACAAACTACCCCATAGTGGTAAAGCCTACTATAAACTACCCCATAGTGGTAAAGCCTACTATAAACTAACCCATAGTGGTTTGCCTACTACAAACTACCCCATAGTGGTAAACGCCTACTATAAACTAACCCATAGTGGTAAAGCCTACTATAAACTGCCCCGTAGTGGTAAAGCCTACTATAAACTAACCCATAGTGGTAAAGCCTACTATAAACTACCCCATAGTGGTAAAGCCTACTACAAACTACCCCACAGTGGTAAAGCCTACTATAAACTAACCCATAGTGGTAAAGCCTACTATAAACTACCCCATAGTGGTAAAGCCTACTACAAACTACCCCATAGTGGTAAAGCCTACTATAAACTACCCCATAGTGGTAAAGCCTACTACAAACTAACCCATAGTGGTAAAGCCTACTACAAACTACCCCATAGTGGTAAAGCCTACTATAAACTAACCCATAGTGGTAAAGCCTACTATAAACTACCCCATAGTGGTAAAGCCTACTATAAACTACCCCATAGTGGTAAAGCCTACTATAAACTACCCCATAGTGGTAAAGCCTACTACAAACTACCCCATAGTGGTAAAGCCTACTACAAACTAACCCATAGTGGTAAAGCCTACTACAAACTACCCCATAGTGGTAAAGCCTACTATAAACTAACCCATAGTGGTAAAGCCTACTATAAACTAACCCATAGTGGTAAAGCCTACTATAAACTAACCCATAGTGGTAAAGCCTACTACACACTAACCCATAGTGGTAAAGCCTACTATAAACTACCCCATAGTGTTAAAGCCCACTACAAACTAACCCATAGTGGTAAAGCCTACTACACACTACCCCATAGTGGTAAAGCCTACTATAAACTACCCCATAGTGGTAAAGCCTACTATAAACTAACCCATAGTGGTAAAGCCTACTATAAACTACCCCATAGTGGTAAAGCCTACTACAAACTACCCCATAGTGGTAAATCCCACTACAAACTACCCCATAGTGGTAAAGCCCACTACAAACTACCCCATAATGGTAAAGCCTACTACAAACTAACCCATAGTGGTAAAGCCTACTACAAACTACCCCATAGTGGTAAAGCCCACTACAAACTACCCCATAGTGGTAAAGCCTACTACAAACTACCCCATAGTGGTAAAGCCTACTACAAACTACCCCATAGTGGTAAAGCTTACTACCCCATAGTGGTAAAGCCCACTACAAACTACCCCATAGTGGTAAAGCCTACTACCCCATAGTGGTAAAGCCCACTACAAACTACCCCATAGTGGTAAAGCCTACTACAAACTACCCCATAGTGGTAAAGCCTACTACCCCATAGTGGTAAAGCCCACTACAAACTAACCCATAGTGGTAAAGCCTACTACCCCATAGTGGTAAAGCCTACTACAAACTACCCCATAGTGGTAAAGCCTACTACAAACTACCCCATAGTGGTAAAGCCTACTACAAACTACCCCATAGTGGTAAAGCCTACTATAAACTAACCCATAGTGGTTTGCCTACTACAAACTACCCCATAGTGGTAAACGCCTACTATAAACTAACCCATAGTGGTAAAGCCTACTATAAACTACCCCGTAGTGGTAAAGCCTACTATAAACTACCCCACAGTGGTAAAGCCTACTATAAACTAACCCATAGTGGTAAAGCCTACTATAAACTACCCCATAGTGGTAAAGCCTACTACAAACTACCCCATAGTGGTAAAGCCTACTATAAACTACCCCATAGTGGTAAAGCCTACTACAAACTACCCCATAGTGGTAAAGCCTACTACAAACTACCCCATAGTGGTAAAGCCTACTATAAACTACCCCATAGTGGTAAAGCCTACTATAAACTACCCCATAGTGGTAAAGCCTACTATAAACTACCCCATAGTGGTAAAGCCTACTATAAACTACCCCATAGTGGTAAAGCCTACTACAAACTACCCCATAGTGGTAAAGCCTACTATAAACTAACCCATAGTGGTAAAGCCTACTATAAACTACCCCATAGTGGTAAAGCCTACTACAAACTACCCCATAGTGGTAAAGCCTACTATAAACTACCCCATAGTGGTAAAGCCTACTACAAACTAACCCATAGTGGTAAAGCCTACTACAAACTACCCCATAGTGGTAAAGCCTACTATAAACTAACCCATAGTGGTAAAGCCTACTATAAACTAACCCATAGTGGTAAAGCCTACTATAAACTAACCCATAGTGGTAAAGCCTACTACACACTAACCCATAGTGGTAAAGCCTACTATAAACTACCCCATAGTGTTAAAGCCCACTACAAACTAACCCATAGTGGTAAAGCCTACTACACACTATCCCATAGTGGTAAAGCCTACTATAAACTACCCCATAGTGGTAAAGCCTACTATAAACTAACCCATAGTGGTAAAGCCTACTATAAACTACCCCATAGTGGTAAAGCCTACTACAAACTACCCCATAGTGGTAAAGCCCACTACAAACTACCCCATAGTGGTAAAGCCCACTACAAACTACCCCATAATGGTAAAGCCTACTACAAACTAACCCATAGTGGTAAAGCCTACTACAAACTACCCCATAGTGGTAAAGCCCACTACAAACTACCCCATAGTGGTAAAGCCTACTACAAACTACCCCATAGTGGTAAAGCCTACTACAAACTACCCCATAGTGGTAAAGCTTACTACCCCATAGTGGTAAAGCCCACTACAAACTACCCCATAGTGGTAAAGCCCACTACAAACTACCCCATAGTGGTAAAGCCCACTACAAACTACCCCATAGTGGTAAAGCCTACTACCCCATAGTGGTAAAGCCCACTACAAACTACCCCATAGTGGTAAAGCCTACTACCCCATAGTGGTAAAGCCCACTACAAACTACCCCATAGTGGTAAAGCCTACTACAAACTACCCCATAGTGGTAAAGCCTACTACAAACTACCCCATAGTGGTAAAGCCTACTACAAACTACCCCATAGTGGTAAAGCCTACTACAAACTACCCCATAGTGGTAAAGCCTACTACAAACTACCCCATAGTGGTAAAGCCTACTACAAACTACCCCATAGTGGTAAAGCCTACTACAAACTACCCCATAGTGGTAAAGACTACTACAAACTACCCCATAGTGGTAAAGCCCACTACAAACTACCCCATAATGGTAAAGCCCACTACAAACTACCCCATAGTGGTAAACGCCTACTATAAACTACCCCATAGTGGTAAAGCCTACTACCCCATAGTGGTAAAGCCTACTACAAACTAACCCATAGTGGTAAAGCCCACTACAAACTACCCCATAGTGGTAAAGCCTACTACAAACTACCCCATAGTGGTAAAGCCTACTACAAACTACCCCATAGTGGTAAAGCTTACTACCCCATAGTGGTAAAGCCCACTACAAACTACCCCATAGTGGTAAAGTCCACTACAAACTACCCCATAGTGGTAAAGCCCACTACAAACTACCCCATAGTGGTAAAGCCTACTACCCCATAGTGGTAAAGCCCACTACAAACTACCCCATAGTGGTAAAGCCTACTACAAACTACCCCATAGTGGTAAAGCCTACTACCCCATAGTGGTAAAGCCCACTACAAACTAACCCATAGTGGTAAAGCCTACTACCCCATAGTGGTAAAGCCTACTACAAACTACCCCATAGTGGTAAAGCCTACTACAAACTAACCCATAGTGGTAAAGCCTACTATAAACTAACCCATAGTGGTAAAGCCTACTACAAACTACCCCATAGTGGTAAAGCCTACTACAAACTACCCCATAGTGGTAAAGCCTACTACAAACTAACCCATAGTGGTAAAGCCTACTATAAACTAACCCATAGTGGTAAAGCCTACTACAAACTACCCCATAGTGGTAAAGGCTACTACAAACTACCCCATAGTGGTAAAGCCTACTATAAACTAACCCATAGTGGTAAAGCCTACTACAAACTACCCCATAGTGGTAAAGCCTACTACAAACTACCCCATAGTGGTAAAGCCTACTATAAACTACCCCATAGTGGTAAAGCCTACTATAAACTACCCCATAGTGGTAAAGCCTACTACAAACTACCCCATAGTGGTAAACGCCTACTACAAACTACCCCATAGTGGTAAACGCCTACTATAAACTAACCCATAGTGGTAAAGCCTACTATAAACTAACCCATAGTGGTAAAGCCTACTATAAACTAACCCATAGTGGTAAAGCCTACTACAAACTACCCCATAGTGGTAAACGCCTACTATAAACTACCCCATAGTGGTAAAGCCTACTACCCCATAGTGGTAAAGCCTACTACAAACTAACCCATAGTGGTAAAGCCTACTACCCCATAGTGGTAAAGCCTACTACAAACTAACCCATAGTGGTAAAGCCTACTACCCCATAGTGGTAAAGCCTACTACCCCATATTGGTAAAGCCTACTACCCCATATTGGTAAAGCCTACTACAAACTACCCCATAGTGGTAAAGCCTACTACAAACTACCCCATAGTGGTAAAGCCTACTACAAACTAACCCAGTGGTAAAGCCTACTACAAACTAACCCATAGTGGTAAAGCCTACTACAAACTACCCCATAGTGGTAAAGCCTACTACAAACTACCCCATAGTGGTAAAGCCTACTACAAACTACCCCATAGTGGTAAAGCCTACTATAAACTACCCCATAGTGGTAAAGCCTACTATAAACTACCCCATAGTGGTAAAGCCTACTACAAACTACCCCATAGTGGTAAACGCCTACTACAAACTACCCCATAGTGGTAAACGCCTACTATAAACTAACCCATAGTGGTAAAGCCTACTATAAACTAACCCATAGTGGTAAAGCCTACTATAAACTAACCCATAGTGGTAAAGCCTACTACAAACTACCCCATAGTGGTAAAGCCCACTACAAACTACCCCATAGTGGTAAAGCCCACTACAAACTACCCCATAGTGGTAAACGCCTACTATAAACTACCCCATAGTGGTAAAGCCTACTACCCCATAGTGGTAAAGCCTACTACAAACTAACCCATAGTGGTAAAGCCTACTACCCCATAGTGGTAAAGCCTACTACAAACTAACCCATAGTGGTAAAGCCTACTACCCCATAGTGGTAAAGCCTACTACCCCATATTGGTAAAGCCTACTACCCCATATTGGTAAAGCCTACTACAAACTACCCCATAGTGGTAAAGCCTACTACAAACTACCCCATAGTGGTAAAGCCTACTACAAACTAACCCAGTGGTAAAGCCTACTACAAACTAACCCATAGTGGTAAAGCCTACTACAAACTACCCCATAGTGGTAAAGCCTACTACAAACTACCCCATAGTGGTAAAGCCTACTACAAACTAACCCATAGTGGTAAAGCCTACTATAAACTAACCCATAGTGGTAAAGCCTACTACAAACTACCCCATAGTGGTAAAGCCTACTACAAACTACCCCATAGTGGTAAAGCCTACTATAAACTACCCCATAGTGGTAAAGCCTACTATAAACTAACCCATAGTGGTTTGCCTACTACAAACTACCCCATAGTGGTAAACGCCTACTATAAACTAACCCATAGTGGTAAAGCCTACTATAAACTACCCCGTAGTGGTAAAGCCTACTATAAACTAACCCATAGTGGTAAAGCCTACTATAAACTACCCCATAGTGGTAAAGCCTACTACAAACTACCCCACAGTGGTAAAGCCTACTATAAACTAACCCATAGTGGTAAAGCCTACTATAAACTACCCCATAGTGGTAAAGCCTACTACAAACTACCCCATAGTGGTAAAGCCTACTATAAACTACCCCATAGTGGTAAAGCCTACTACAAACTAACCCATAGTGGTAAAGCCTACTACAAACTACCCCATAGTGGTAAAGCCTACTATAAACTAACCCATAGTGGTAAAGCCTACTATAAACTACCCCATAGTGGTAAAGCCTACTATAAACTACCCCATAGTGGTAAAGCCTACTACAAACTAACCCATAGTGGTAAAGCCTACTACCCCATAGTGGTAAAGCCTACTACCCCATATTGGTAAAGCCTACTACCCCATATTGGTAAAGCCTACTACAAACTACCCCATAGTGGTAAAGCCTACTACAAACTACCCCATAGTGGTAAAGCCTACTACAAACTAACCCAGTGGTAAAGCCTACTACAAACTAACCCATAGTGGTAAAGCCTACTACAAACTACCCCATAGTGGTAAAGCCTACTACAAACTACCCCATAGTGGTAAAGCCTACTACAAACTAACTCATAGTGGTAAAGCCTACTATAAACTAACCCATAGTGGTAAAGCCTACTACAAACTACCCCATAGTGGTAAAGCCTACTACAAACTACCCCATAGTGGTAAAGCCTACTATAAACTACCCCATAGTGGTAAAGCCTACTATAAACTAACCCATAGTGGTTTGCCTACTACAAACTACCCCATAGTGGTAAACGCCTACTATAAACTAACCCATAGTGGTAAAGCCTACTATAAACTGCCCCGTAGTGGTAAAGCCTACTATAAACTAACCCATAGTGGTAAAGCCTACTATAAACTACCCCATAGTGGTAAAGCCTACTACAAACTACCCCACAGTGGTAAAGCCTACTATAAACTAACCCATAGTGGTAAAGCCTACTATAAACTACCCCATAGTGGTAAAGCCTACTACAAACTACCCCATAGTGGTAAAGCCTACTATAAACTACCCCATAGTGGTAAAGCCTACTACAAACTAACCCATAGTGGTAAAGCCTACTACAAACTACCCCATAGTGGTAAAGCCTACTATAAACTAACCCATAGTGGTAAAGCCTACTATAAACTACCCCATAGTGGTAAAGCCTACTATAAACTACCCCATAGTGGTAAAGCCTACTATAAACTACCCCATAGTGGTAAAGCCTACTACAAACTACCCCATAGTGGTAAAGCCTACTACAAACTAACCCATAGTGGTAAAGCCTACTACAAACTACCCCATAGTGGTAAAGCCTACTATAAACTAACCCATAGTGGTAAAGCCTACTATAAACTAACCCATAGTGGTAAAGCCTACTATAAACTAACCCATAGTGGTAAAGCCTACTACACACTAACCCATAGTGGTAAACGCCTACTATAAACTACCCCATAGTGTTAAAGCCCACTACAAACTAACCCATAGTGGTAAAGCCTACTACACACTACCCCATAGTGGTAAAGCCTACTATAAACTACCCCATAGTGGTAAAGCCTACTATAAACTAACCCATAGTGGTAAAGCCTACTATAAACTACCCCATAGTGGTAAAGCCTACTACAAACTACCCCATAGTGGTAAAGCCCACTACAAACTACCCCATAGTGGTAAAGCCCACTACAAACTACCCCATAATGGTAAAGCCTACTACAAACTAACCCATAGTGGTAAAGCCTACTACAAACTACCCCATAGTGGTAAAGCCCACTACAAACTACCCCATAGTGGTAAAGCCTACTACAAACTACCCCATAGTGGTAAAGCCTACTACAAACTACCCCATAGTGGTAAAGCTTACTACCCCATAGTGGTAAAGCCCACTACAAACTACCCCATAGTGGTAAAGCCTACTACCCCATAGTGGTAAAGCCCACTACAAACTACCCCATAGTGGTAAAGCCTACTACAAACTACCCCATAGTGGTAAAGCCTACTACCCCATAGTGGTAAAGCCCACTACAAACTAACCCATAGTGGTAAAGCCTACTACCCCATAGTGGTAAAGCCTACTACAAACTACCCCATAGTGGTAAAGCCTACTACAAACTACCCCATAGTGGTAAAGCCTACTACAAACTACCCCATAGTGGTAAAGCCTACTATAAACTAACCCATAGTGGTTTGCCTACTACAAACTACCCCATAGTGGTAAACGCCTACTATAAACTAACCCATAGTGGTAAAGCCTACTATAAACTACCCCGTAGTGGTAAAGCCTACTATAAACTACCCCATAGTGGTAAAGCCTACTACAAACTACCCCACAGTGGTAAAGCCTACTATAAACTAACCCATAGTGGTAAAGCCTACTATAAACTACCCCATAGTGGTAAAGCCTACTACAAACTACCCCATAGTGGTAAAGCCTACTATAAACTACCCCATAGTGGTAAAGCCTACTACAAACTACCCCATAGTGGTAAAGCCTACTACAAACTACCCCATAGTGGTAAAGCCTACTATAAACTACCCCATAGTGGTAAAGCCTACTATAAACTACCCCATAGTGGTAAAGCCTACTATAAACTACCCCATAGTGGTAAAGCCTACTATAAACTACCCCATAGTGGTAAAGCCTACTACAAACTACCCCACAGTGGTAAAGCCTACTATAAACTAACCCATAGTGGTAAAGCCTACTATAAACTACCCCATAGTGGTAAAGCCTACTACAAACTACCCCATAGTGGTAAAGCCTACTATAAACTACCCCATAGTGGTAAAGCCTACTACAAACTAACCCATAGTGGTAAAGCCTACTACAAACTACCCCATAGTGGTAAAGCCTACTATAAACTAACCCATAGTGGTAAAGCCTACTATAAACTAACCCATAGTGGTAAAGCCTACTATAAACTAACCCATAGTGGTAAAGCCTACTACACACTAACCCATAGTGGTAAAGCCTACTATAAACTACCCCATAGTGTTAAAGCCCACTACAAACTAACCCATAGTGGTAAAGCCTACTACACACTATCCCATAGTGGTAAAGCCTACTATAAACTACCCCATAGTGGTAAAGCCTACTATAAACTAACCCATAGTGGTAAAGCCTACTATAAACTACCCCATAGTGGTAAAGCCTACTACAAACTACCCCATAGTGGTAAAGCCCACTACAAACTACCCCATAGTGGTAAAGCCCACTACAAACTACCCCATAATGGTAAAGCCTACTACAAACTAACCCATAGTGGTAAAGCCTACTACAAACTACCCCATAGTGGTAAAGCCCACTACAAACTACCCCATAGTGGTAAAGCCTACTACAAACTACCCCATAGTGGTAAAGCCTACTACAAACTACCCCATAGTGGTAAAGCTTACTACCCCATAGTGGTAAAGCCCACTACAAACTACCCCATAGTGGTAAAGCCCACTACAAACTACCCCATAGTGGTAAAGCCCACTACAAACTACCCCATAGTGGTAAAGCCTACTACCCCATAGTGGTAAAGCCCACTACAAACTACCCCATAGTGGTAAAGCCTACTACCCCATAGTGGTAAAGCCCACTACAAACTACCCCATAGTGGTAAAGCCTACTACAAACTACCCCATAGTGGTAAAGCCTACTACAAACTACCCCATAGTGGTAAAGCCTACTACAAACTACCCCATAGTGGTAAAGCCTACTACAAACTACCCCATAGTGGTAAAGCCTACTACAAACTACCCCATAGTGGTAAAGCCTACTACAAACTACCCCATAGTGGTAAAGACTACTACAAACTACCCCATAGTGGTAAAGCCTACTACAAACTACCCCATAGTGGTAAAGACTACTACAAACTACCCCATAGTGGTAAAGCCCACTACAAACTACCCCATAGTGGTAAAGCCTACTACCCCATAGTGGTAAAGCCTACTACAAACTACCCCATAGTGGTAAAGCCTACTACAAACTACCCCATAGTGGTAAAGCCTACTACAAACTACCCCATAGTGGTAAAGCCTACTACAAACTACCCCATAGTGGTAAAGCCTACTACAAACTACCCCATAGTGGTAAAGACTACTACAAACTACCCCATAGTGGTAAAGCCTACTACAAACTACCCCATAGTGGTAAAGACTACTACAAACTACCCCATAGTGGTAAAGCCCACTACAAACTACCCCATAGTGGTAAAGCCTACTACCCCATAGTGGTAAAGCCTACTACAAACTACCCCATAGTGGTAAAGCCTACTACAAACTACCCCATAGTGGTAAAGCCTACTACAAACTACCCCATAGTGGTAAAGACTACTACAAACTACCCCATAGTGGTAAAGACTACTACAAACTACCCCATAGTGGTAAAGCCTACTACAAACTACCCCATAGTGGTAAAGACTACTACAAACTACCCCATAGTGGTAAAGCCCACTACAAACTACCCCATAGTGGTAAAGACTACTACAAACTACCCCATAGTGGTAAAGCCCACTACAAACTACCCCATAGTGGTAAAGCCTACTACCCCATAGTGGTAAAGCCTACTACAAACTACCCCATAGTGGTAAAGCCTACTACAAACTACCCCATAGTGGTAAAGCCTACTACAAACTACCCCATAGTGGTAAAGACTACTACAAACTACCCCATAGTGGTAAAGACTACTACAAACTACCCCATAGTGGTAAAGCCTACTAACCCATAGTGGTAAAGCCTACTAACCCATAGTGGTAAAGCCTACTACCCCATAGTGGTAAAGCCTACTACAAACTACCCCATAGTGGTAAAGCCTACTACAAACTACCCCATAGTGGTAAAGCCTACTACAAACTACCCCATAGTGGTAAAGCCTACTACAAACTACCCCATAGTGGTAAAGCCTACTACAAACTACCCCATAGTGGTAAAGCCTACTATAAACTAACCCATAGTGGTAAAGCCTACTACAAACTACTCCATAGTGGTAAAGCCTACTACAAACTACCCCATAGTGGTAAAGCCTACTATAAACTAACCCATAGACATGCTGAACATTAACATCCTTTCAAAAACAGATCAATTGATTAAAATATTAATTTGAAGGTGTCAACTTTCTATAGCCAGTGGAAACTGTTACGTCTGCATGTTTAAAATCACCTAAAATAACAATGTAAAGATTTGAGATGACAGGAAATGTCAAATTGTTCAGTATTGATTTCAGACCACGTGGTTCATTCAAAAAGGCCAAATTCACCAAGTCTGATTTACTACCACCAAGAACGAAAAATACAACGAGCATTCATTTGTAGATTTATTTATACATCAAAACAGTCACAGGGTTGAATTGACTTGGCCTGGTTTTCCCCAGTTCCAACGAGACGTCCCACTTCCTTGCTGACCAAACAGGAGTGCAAGAGGGCTTCCCGGTGTACAACAGGAGAGCTAGAGGGAAAATAGGGTGAGAATTAAACCCTGGTGATACTGTAGGGACTAATACACAAGGTCTGAGATGACTTGATCAGAGAGTAACCAATCAGTCAGCGTTACATCAGACTGGGGCGGTAATGATGACTCATCACGTCAGAGTATGTAGTTCATAAAAACGGCTTGGGTCAGTGTGATGATCCAAGAGGAACATTCAACAGTACATTAACAACATCTTCCTAATATTGATCTGCCCCCCTTTTCCATTAAAACACATATACACCAAGTGGACAATACATTAACCTGACCAGGTGAAAGCTACCCCTTATTGACATCACTTGTTAAATCAGTGTAGATGCAGACAGGTTAAAATGATTTTTAAGCCACGAGACATGGATTGTGTATGTGTACCACCCAGAGGGTAAATGGACAAGATAAAGGATTTAAGTTCCTTTGAATGAGGTATGGTAGGTGCCAGGCGCACCGGTTTGTGTCAACTGAAACACTGCTGGGTTTGTCAAGAGCAACAGTTTCTCATGTGTATCAACACTGGTCCACAACCCAAAGGACATCCAGCTAACTTGACTCCAATGCCGACCCACAGTTGTGTCACGGGCCAACATCCCTGTGGAACGCTTTCAGACCCCTTGTAGACAACTGAGGCTGTTCTGAGGGCAAACTCAATATTAGGAAGGTTTAATGTCCTCTATACTCAGTATATTATAATACTTTAAGTAAGTCATTCCCACTACACACCTTCCCGCTCCACCAGCACAGCAACACTTCAGCAGCCAACGAGCTCTAAAGAGAGAACAGTTTTAAAACCAAATAATTCCAATCTTATTTTACTAGACTACATTCAGAGCATTCTGAAACCAGATCAGGATTTTAGTTCAGTCATTGCAGCCATCCAGCCAGCAGTCCAGGGTCTGGGATCAAGCCCCCACCCAGTCACCCTCCCTCCAGGCAGGCAGCCCACCTTACCCCTGCAAAAAGCAGGCTTGTCAGTGTCTGCCCAACCCACAGGAGGGCCGATGGGCAGCCAGACCTTTATCCAGCCCAGAGCACAGGACAGGATTGCCACCTGACTGGTGTGTTTAGAAACGCTTACATCATTTACAACATTCCAGAATGCTTCATGTGGAAGGAGAATTAAGATGCTGTCAAAAGTCACACACCTTTCCAAACACGGCAGACACTAGGACCTCAACCAGGGGGGCAGAAACCTAGAGGGAGACAGTAGAAAAGCATTAAGTGACATTGTAGTCAGACATGAGATCAGTCTGTAGCAGTGTATTCTAATCCTGGGGTCCCAAAACTGTCAACAAGTGTTTCCCCCCCAAGAACTAGGCTTGGGTGGTATACCAGGGTATTTGGAAAACAGGGTTTCACCAATAACATTTACATTATTTCTATGAAGTTTATATTTATAGCTACCTGAGTAAATAGCTGCAGTCAACATTAGGGTTAGAGTCTGATTATTCAAAACGAATTAGTGAAAGATCAGAATTGAGCTGTCTAAACGAAGCATTACATCTAGGTCCCCAGAACCAGGATTGTGAAACACTGCTCTAGAGTATAGATCAGTTCAGTAACCAATCAGTCAGCTTAACATCAGACTGGGGCGGTAACAGGAAATCATCACTTCTACATTATAAAGGACAGAAGTTAATGGCAACAGATCAAAGTTGATCCTACACACCTTGAGGTAGTGCAGCAACAATTCTCCAGTGGCCAGGCTGGAACAGTTAGGACCTGGAAGGAACAGATACCAAATTAAACATTATGCAGAAGTACATTAGGTACTACAGACTATATGCAGAGCATTCTGAGATGAGATCAGACCCAGGTTCAGTCATTGTAGCCATCCAGCCAGTGGTCCAAGGTCTGGCTACAAGCTCCCCACCCAGACACCCTCCCTCCAGGCAGGCAGCCCACCTTACCCCTGCCCCAAACGCTAGAAGAGCAGGCTTGTCAGTGTCTGCCCAACCCACAGGAGGACCGATGGGAAACCTGCAGTGATGCCAGCCACAGAGCACCAGACAGAAGCCAACCAACTGCAGAGACGGATATTTCATCACATACATCCAGAATGTTCCATGTGGTGGGTGTGCGCTGTAGTTAAGAGTTCATGGGAATTGTAGTTCACTCAATTGCAGGGGCAGTATTGAGTAGCTTGGATGAAAGGTGCCCAGAGTAAATGGCCTGCTCCTCAGTCCCAGTTACTAATATATGCATATTATTATTGGATAGAAAACACTGACGTTTCTAAAACTGTTGAAATTATGTCTGTGAGTATAACAGAACTCACATAGCGGGCAAAAAACTGAGAAATCCAAACAGGAAGTGGAAATTGAGGCTGGTTGCATTTTAACCAAGATCCCATTGAAATCACAGCGATATATGAATGAGTATTCACTTCCTACGACTTCAACTAGATGTTAATGAATAGGTAGAAGGTAGGTGGAGTTGGTACCAAGTGCAAGAGGTGAAAGGTCAGTGAGTGAAGAGGCTGTAAAAACACAATCACACACACCTTCCTGAAGACTGCAGACCCACAAGGACATCAACTGGGGGAGGAGAGTTGAGGGATAATTAAGTGGTATTGTAAGAACTAGTGGTCAGACATTAGATCAGTCTACAGCACAGCATTATCTAATCCTGGGGACCCACCACTCCTCTGGGTCCTCAGGACCAGACCTCACTACTATAGTATAGATCAGTTCACTAACCAATCAGTCAGCTTAACATCAGACTGGGGCGGTAACAGGAAATCATCACGTCTACATTATAAAGGACAGAAGTAAAGTCGATCATACACACCTTGTGGTAGTTCAGTAACAGGCATCTTCTAGTGACCAGTCTGGTACCACCATCAGGACCTGAAGGAGAGGAATCCAAATAAGCATGCTGAACAGCACTACATTAAAGACTGCTTTATTGTCAGATCGATCAGAGGGGTAACCAATCAGCTGGGGAGGTAACAACTGATCCTAGACCAGCACTATCACCCTGAGAGACTAAATATGGGAAAGTGCTGACAAGGGCCCTGAACTACATCAGGACACAAGTTATTTGGAAGTCAGTATTCTAACTTCAATCCTGCTTAAACTGTATTGATGGTACTGCATGAAAATATAAATTGACTGACTACAGCCTGAGTGGCCCATCCACCCCAGTCACTTGTGCTGCTACTAGCATTTCATGAATGATTCTCCATCTACTTCTTGATATAAAATCTAATGGCAGCCATCTTGGATCGACAATGCAAAGCCAAAAGCTATTGTGTGTGAGTCTCTGGTCCCATCAGACAGTTGGTAAACCCAACCAGCTGTCCCCTTGTTGCCCTGGCAACGCCAGTGGGTCCACCTTTGCAGGTTCTGTCGACACAGGGCGTAAGACACGTGCGGGTGTCATCACGACTACCAAACATCAACCGTTCACTGTTTGCAGTCAGTTAATACTAGACTGGTTGTAGCTTGTGGCTAAAGCAGAGGCTCTGGTTAAGATACAAGGACTAGATTCATTTCCCGTGACAATTACCGAACGTACTCATTAATCAAAACTCACCCGTCTAGTTGGCATCACGGCTCCTTGTTCAGCCACAAACAGAAGAACCTACAAAGACATATGCTTCAGGTTAAAGTCTGGATGGGGACCAGATACCAGGCAGGCACATGGAGGGGTTAGACATTACATATGTAGCCTTTATGACAGGTTACGTAGCCCTCTGCTGAAGTCAGCTATTCCTTTTCTCAACAGGAGTTCAGACGAACGAGATTCCAAAGAGAATATTCATCATGTTCAGCAGAAGGACGGGATCGCTCAAACATGTTACGTTCAGCTAAACTGTACAAGTAAAAGTTGGCAACGCTGTGTAGATATCTGTACAATAAACTTAATGAATGTTTTAACTACCACTTCCAGGTCAAGACACTGGTGTTAAAATATACATTTAGACTGGATGGATCCTTACCCGCATAGCTTAGAGCAGCCCAGAACAGCCATCTTGTTTCAGGACAGTCAACTGTAAGACAAAATGGAGGACGTGAAACTAGGCTGCAACAAGACAGTCAAGCGAGGGTTCTTTACTCTGCAGGGTGTCAGGTTCATTTATCATCAACAGGAAGTCAGACAAACGAGATTCCAAAAGGTTTCATGTGGTTGCAGAGAACGATTGTTATTCTGGGAAAGACCTCCCTTTCTAGTGCACTACTTCTGACTAGGGCCCATAAAGCTCTGGTCAAATGTAGTGTACTATAGAGGGCACCATTTGGACAGTTTCAGAACCACAACCTACCAGTATGTTGGAGTCCACGCTGCAATTCCACTGACCACAGCACTCAAACCCTGAAGAATGAAAGGTAAACATTTTATTAGTGTGATGATTGAGAAATCGATGACCAACTGTCGCATTATATACAGTCACTCAGTAGTTCATGTCGTTTCACATCGGTTCAAAGTGAGCTAGTTTGTCATCCTTGGGACTGTAGCATCTTCAAGTGACTGGTTCCACAGAGTCCTGTCACTCAACCCACATGGCACCCCAGTCCCTATGCAGTGGACAACTTATTGACGAGGCCGACTGTCCGTACTCAATTGTGAGCCGCTCGATGGTACTCCCAATCACAGCCGGATGTGCCCTAGACCCCTGCGCCACTCAGGAGCAGTTCACACAGAATAGGGTGCCATTTGGGTTTCCACCAACATGTATACTGGTGGAAGACCAATCCTACCCGTAGTGGGGAACCCAGTTTGATCTTTGTTGGATGAACTCACCAGGTAAGGTAGTGTTAATCCCTTCAGGAAACTTCATCCCCACGCCTGTTAAAATGACAAAGGAAGTTAGTGTTTAGCTGTAAAGAACATTTAAATATACAACCGCTGCATTAGCTACAGTCACTCAGTAGTTCATGTCGTTTCACATCGGTTCAAAGTGAGCTAAGTTCATCATCATTGGGACTGTAGCACGTCCCGGTAGCCATCTTGTACAGTTGGCCAGCCAAAAAGTCACACCCTATTCCCTTGATAGTGCATGGGTCCTGGTCTAAGGTAGTGCACTATAAAGGGAAGTGGGGTACTAGTGTCTTAACATTTCACCAACCTGGATTTTCACAAAGTGCATCAGTCTCATGGTCTGGAATCAGGTATTCTATAGAAGGAATCACAAATAAATGTTAGTTTTTGCCTGGCTTCTATGAGAAGATAGAAAGTTCTTAAATAGAGCCCATCAGAATAAACAGTAGCTTCACAAAATAATCAGACATATGCTTGTCAATGGATCATCATATAAAGCCCAGAAGTAGTGACCATATAGAAATGGTGCCATTAGAACTGTCCTGAACACCAGTGAATAAACTCAAAATGGAACTCACCAGCACACATTCCTATTCCAGAATGGAACTCCAAGTGGAGAATCTGTTCAGATGCCTTGCAGTCAGGAAGTCGTGTCACAAGTAATGCAGACCTGAGCAAAGAACACATCCATGTTAGTGACTTACTAGTCTGTATATTACTACAAGAGGCTTTGGAACACAGGACAAGGAGGCCATCAGATCAAAGTTAGCATCACCAAAAATCAGATATATGCTTGTCATTGAAGATTCATCATTTACAGCCAGTCACGTGTGAGTCAGTTACCACCTGAAAGTCCACCCCACCCCAAAGGGTGCACTGAAAGTGCACTTCCCTATTTAGTTGAAAATCCATGACAGTTTTCCAAGTGCACACAAAGATACTTGGGGATTTAGGGCACAGGACCTTTACCTTTAAGGCAAAGGGCTGACAAGATGAACACAGCTAATGATCCTGGTGGTAAGTCAATGCACTCACGTGTCAGTCTTCTGGACTTCCCTGGCATCTGTCCTGCATTTCTGTTGATCAGGGGGAAGATAGGGACGTCCCTTCATGAACAGGCAACACGCAGGCATATAGAACCCAACATTGATATCGTCGCTAATGGAAACTTATTTCCAATACAGTGAATTACTTCTGACCAGATCAACGTTATTAGTAGTACACTATTGAGAATAGGGTGCCATTAGCGCAGCAACGACAGTCGAGTCAGGGGCCAACTGCTACTCAGAATCTGGTAAAGAAGTTTCTTCTTCAAAGACTGATTCGGTAAGAGAGAGTTCATTTTATCATCACCGTAGCAGAGACCTAACGTTGGGTTTATAACGACTGATGGTCCTGTCACACCTAAATGGCAAACTAGCATACTAGCTAACATGGCACGTGGTTAGCTAGTTGCTAAGTAAAACCACCACGTAAGCAGGCATTTAAGTAATATGTTGCTTACCAGAGCAGCACATTCGAGTCGTCGGCATCTTGAAAGGAGAAAATAATATAAAGTCAACACTAATTTCAGTTACAACCCCGGTAGCTAGCCAACCATTAAATAACGTAGGTTCTCATGTGACCTAGCTAGATGCGGACACGTGTTCTGCGAACGCAGCATTTTTTTTAAAAATTCTAATACATTTGCAAGTCTCTCATCAGAAATACTAAAGTACAATCAGGTATTCAGAACAGGTCTGTGTAAATTCTCATCATCGAAAGACGTTGCAATGCTAACAGCGAGGTATCGGTCTGAACATGAAATAAACAAATCAGAACAAAACATGTTTGATACTAGAAGTCCATAATTTGTCTAGGGTAAATTCTAAAGATCAGTGGAGGAGTTGAAACAAAAGGATGGCTTTAGATTGAATGCTAAGTTACCGGTAGGTGCTTTCGCCGCATTCCGCTCAGTGTTGCCAACTAATTTCCAGAGGAAGTTGATTTGTTGCTAATAGACGTTGTGATGTCATTGCGTGATGCCGTCATTACATAATAACGTAAAACTGAGAAACGTCATTACGTAGACTCTAATTGAACACTTATTCTGTCATTGTTATATAGTGAAGTGTTCTGGACTGATGTAAAACTATATCTTGTCCTCATTTTGCATACAACCATTGAAATCTAAGTTTGACATATTATTTTTCTACACTGATTCCACAATTGAATGTGAATATGTCATAAATCTCTTTATTTTATTTGGAACATTTTTCATACACAAATCAAAATGTATGAAGAAAAAGGCCCTTTTCTTAATTTTTTTATCTGATTTGGAAAACTATTTAGAGTCTTTGAAACGTATACAAAACAAAATGTCAAAAAAATGTATTCGCTATATGTCTGTATTTGAATTGATATAATGTGGATGAGTTTTTTTTTTTTTTTTTTATAATTTCTTTGTGGAATCCCTCTGGCTGTTATGTTTATGTTTTGCATGTTACTGTTAATAAAAATTAAAAAAAAGTGAAAAAATATATATATAAATATCACATGAAAAAAAAAACATTTAAAAATAATCTCGGCGAAAAATATGATTTGATATTTGTTAGTTTAGATTTGTTTGTTTATTATCATATACTTTTATTTGTAAAAGTAATATAAACACAACACATTTTATATTATCACATTTTTATTTTTAAACACAACACATTGAATTATTGAACAATTACACATTATTGAACAATTACATTTTATTTATTTTCTTTTTAACTAGTAAACCTACACATTCTGAACAATCATAGTTTTAAGCAGTGTATTGGTAGTTAGTTAACATGCTACCTAACTGATCAACAATTATAGGTACAGGCAAATAACAAGGTATATATGCTATCTTATTGAATAAGCAACTTAACTCAAATAATGATGTATGTGCTAGGCATCTCTCTCCAGCTCTCCCCAGGTTGTTGTGCTGCTTGGCTGACTAGCTGCTCGATGGTTTCCTTCAGATATTGCCACTGTTCTCGCACCCACTGCAGTACACACTGCCACCATCAGCTGTGTGTCTCCGCCAGTTCCAGAAAGCCCACTCCTTGCATACGTACTGTAAATATGATGAATCATAGATTGGCAAGGAAATCCTCTTCACTGTCCAACTGCATTGTCACGGAGCTGGAACCAGCAGTAGAGGATGGAGTGGCCTTAAAGCTGTATGCTGCTGTGGTGCCAAACTGCTGCAGAACTTCACTTGGTAGTTTATGCTGGTAACAGGTTTCACCAGCCAGCTTCAGTCCATACCGCACCAGGAGTATGGAGTTGAGAGTGTGCAGTGACATTCTATTTCTTAACTTTGACTTGACCACACTCATTTGGCTGAACAGTCGTTCAACCTCCGCATTTGAGTGTGGCAAGGAGAGGGCAGCGAGTGCAGCTTTGCACAGTTCTTCAAATGGATTTGACCCGGAAGAGTCCGTGTAGTTATTGACTTCACTCCAAAACTCGACTGTGTTTTCAGTTGAGTCCCACCTAAACAGATGGATGTTTCTCCATTGGGAAACAATTGTATCTATTGTTTGGGGTTGGTACACCAGTAGCTCAGCTACTTTAATAATTTCAGTGGTGCCTTTATTGTGCTTTAGCGTTTCCTTAACACTGAACAAGGCCATGTTGTTTCGCAAGGGTTCAAGGTTGTCTGGGAGCCTTGCTTGCAGCTCCTTGCTTAAAGCAACAATGTAGTTGATGCACCGTCTCCGAATGACCTTTTTGTCCTCTGGCGCAAGACTAAGTTGGTACACCGTGCTCTCGAAAAGGTACCGAAGGTATGGTGATGGACTGAGATGTCCTTCAATGGCATCATTCAGGACATCCATTTTTGCCATAGGGTTGACTACTCTGCTGCAAATGTTAAGAGGTGTACCAGATTGTCCAAAAGCTTGACAGGATCTGTTTGCTCTCCCTCAAATTACTTCACTGCAACTTGATTTCAAGATTGTCAGGTAGACATAGTTGGTCTTGTCCATGTACATAGCGTGGAGCACATCCACCATGTAGCAATGCTCACTGGCCTTGGTCAACTCAAAGTGGAGTTTCAGTTCTTCCCACTGGCTCAATATACGAGTTACCGCAGGCTCAATCGATAGCCAACGTGTGGCACACACTTTGGTGACCTGCAGGGGTTTCTGGCCAAAACTAATGGTGGCATACACTGCTTTGTACGCCTTGCGCCGTTTTGGGGAAATCGAAAACCAGTTGTAGGTTTCCCTGATTAAGTACTCAACACTCCTAGGGATGGTTTCTTTGGATGCTGCACAGACAGCCAATTGTAAAGAATGGCACACATCACGGATGAGTACCAAATTGGGCAATGCACATTCTACCTTTAAAATCATGTGCACCCCGTTGTGTACCCCAGTCATCACAGACGCATTATTAGTGCCAATACTGTGAAGATTCTCTTTTTTAAGGTTGCACTTCTCAAGAAACTCAACTACCGCCTTTGCTATTGATCTGGCATCGCCACCCTCCCAGACAACCAGCCTGAGAAATGTGGACACAACGGTTCTTTTTTAGCACTGAAATACCGAATCACCGCACCCAGGTATTTCGAGACACTGACATCAGTGGACTCATCCAAAAGGAGACTGAACTTCTCATCCCCCGCATCTGATGTTACCCTTTTGAGAAAATAAGGAGCCAGTATTCCCCTAATCATTGCTGTGCACTTGGTGTGGTGCATTTGGAAGTTTGTTGCTGCCACAGAATCTGAAAAGGCAACTTTGCAAGCCATACCTAAATGGTCGCATGCTAGCAGCGAACAATGCTCTGCAGTGGCCATTGCCATAGTAGCTTTTGCAGTTATCCACTTTTTTAACCAACTGTGGTAATGTAGACTGCGTTGTGGGGTTGTACGGTTTAGATTTATTTATATGCTTTGCTGTAGCACAATGTTTTTTGATGTCATACATTTTTGCAAGCATATCTGATTTGCAGTACGCACAGTATGCCCAACAATCATCCCCAATTACTGGCTTCAGCCACCCTTTAAATTCAGGTACAGACTCGCACTCTTTTCTGTACTTCTGGCTGTACAATTTTGATTGAGACATGTTGATTGATGTTGTAAGTTCTGTTCAAGATCTATTCGAACACATACTACTGCTGCTGCAGTCAGCCAACAATGATTTGCAATTTGCTGAAATTGCTGCTGGCCTGCTGCTGACGTCACTCACAATGCACTTTTGCAGCCAGGCACGTGTGTTGTGACAGAGAAAATCGGTTTTGTGTCATTTAGAGGGAAAATATGTGCGTTTTAGCGTTTGAGTCATTTTTCAAAAGTTGCCACAAGTTCCAAATACATTTTTAAAATTAGCTACATTTGTTTTTCGGTGCTGTTTAAAAAAAAAGTTGCTAAATATAGCAACAAAATTGCTAAGTTGGCATCACTGCCTGAGGGTGTTTAGACCGCAGTCTGTCTGTCTGTCTGTCTGTCTGTCTGTCTGTCTCTCTCTCTTCTTCTATGGTATAATGGCATTCACAACAATTAAATGTGCATTCCGCCACCTACTGTGTGGGTGGATAAGGATCCCCAAAAATAACATATGGGTAAAAATAAATCAAATATCACACAAACTACCAAAAAAGAAATGAACTAAACAAAATCAACCTGCTTTTCTGTAAAACCTCATTCTAATCAGGTCCAACACAGCCTCAGAATCCTCCTGTGAGGGCAGGACATTTCCTAGTGACAAAAGTCTTGTAGTGCTTCTGCTGTGAAGTCTTGGAGCCCCAAAAACCTCTCGGCTGCAGCAGATATTGGTACAAAGGCTGTGAAGTATGTGTAGTTAATCAATATCAAAGGTGGTAGCTCCGCTCACCGGTGAAGTGGAGCAGAGCATGCTGGGCAATCTCCAGCTCAGAGAAGATCAGCTGGAAGAAAACTCCACCATGGTTAGTGTTGGTGTGTAACTGTTAAATTCAGTCACCCCACCATGGTTAGTGTTGGTGTATAACTGTTAAATTCAGTAATCCCACCATGGTTAGTGTTGGTGTGTAACTGTTAAATTCAGTAATCCCACCATGGTTAGTGTTGGTGTGTAACTGTTAAATTCAGTAATCCCACCATGGTTAGTGTTGGTGTGTAACTGTTAAATTCAGTAATCCCACCATGGTTAGTGTTGGTGTGTAACTGTTAAATTCAGTAATCCCACCATGGTTAGTGTTGGTGTGTAACTGTTAAATTCAGTCACCCCACCATGGTTAGTGTTGGTGTGTAACTGTTAAATTCAGTAATCCCACCATGGTTAGTGTTGGTGTATAACTGTTAAATTCAGTCACCCCACCATTGTTAGTGTTGGTGTGTAACTGTTAAATTCAGTCACCCCACCATGGTTAGTGTTGGTGTATAACTGTTAAATTCAGTAATCCCACCATGGTTAGTGTTGGTGTGTAACTGTTAAATTCAGTAATCCCACCATGGTTAGTGTTGGTGTGTAACTGTTAAATTCAGTCACCCCACCATGGTTAGTGTTGGTGTGTAACTGTTAAATTCAGTAATCCCACCATGGTTAGTGTTGGTGTATAACTGTTAAATTCAGTCACCCCACCATGGTTAGTGTTGGTGTGTAACTGTTAAATTCAGTCACCCCACCATGGTTAGTGTTGGTGTGTAACTGTTAAATTCAGTCACCCCACCATGGTTAGTGTTGGTGTGTAAATGTATATTAAATTCAGTCACCCCACCATGGTTAGTGTTGGTGTGTAACTGTTAAATTCAGTCACCCCACCATGGTTAGTGTTGTTGTATAACTGTATATTAAATTCAGTTACCCCACCATGGTTAGTGTTGGTGTGTAACTGTTAAATTCAGTCACCCCACCATGGTTAGTGTTGGTGTGTAACTGTATATTAAATTCAGTCACCCCACCATGGTTAGTGTTGTTGTATAACTGTATATTAAATTCAGTCACCCCACCATGGTTAGTTTTGGTGTATAACTGTATATTAAATTCAGTTACCCCACCATGGTTAGTGTTGGTGTATAACTATATTAAATTCAGTCACCCCACCATGGTTAGTGTTGGTGTGTAACGGTTTGACTTCATGTCTTGAAAAGGTTTTAATTTCATCACTACAGAATAATACCATAAAATACAGTTTTCCAGGGAGTTCTAGAAACCAGTTGAAGGAAAACTCCATCCAAAAACCATATTTTGGTATTTGTTTCATTAGTCCATTGTAACATAGTCCCAAAATGTTTTGCTTGTCAATAATCAAGTTCTCAAGATATGTAACTTTCAAAATACAGAAATCCCCATATGATGCATTTTGCAAATACCAAAAGACCGTTTTGGGTGGAATTTTCCTTTAATGAAAGCATGCATCAGTCAGGTGAAAGGTTATTTGGCATCATGTCCAATGTCAGACTAAAACCTTTATAATGCCACAGAAAATACCAACCATCTGAGTGATAAAAGGCATTTTATAACAATAATCTTATTTTTAATATACATTGTCGCTTACACTAATAGTCTTAATTCCTGATCAAATTTTGCCAAAACACTTAAAGGCAAAGATTATAGGACAGTTGCATTCTGCTGCACTATCCCAGTTCGCCACTAGAGACATACAGGTATTCTATCCAGGCGTGTTCTGCTGCACTATCCCAGTTCGCCACTAGAGACATACAGGTATTCTATCCAGTGGTGTTCTGCTGCACTATCCCAGTTCACCACTTGACATACAGGTATTCTATCCAGTGGTGTTCTGCTGCACTATCCCAGTTCGCCACTAGAGACATACAGGTATTCTATCCAGTGGTGTTCTGCTGCACTATCCCAGTTCACCACTAGAGACATACAGGTATTCTATCCAGTGGTGTTCTGCTGCACTATCCCAGTTCACCACTAGAGACATACAGGTATTCTATCCAGTGATGTTGTGCTGCATATCCCAGTTCACCACTAGAGACATACAGGTATTCTATCCAGTGGTGTTCTGCTGCACTATCCCAGTTCACCACTAGAGACATACAGGTATTCTATCCAGTGGTGTTCTGCTGCACTATCCCAGTTCACCACTAGAGACATACAGGTATTCTATCCAGTGGTGTTCTGCTGCACTATCCCAGTTCACCACTAGAAACATACAGGTATTGTATCCTACTAACTAGAAGAGGATAGATGTAGAAAAAAGGTGCGCTGATTTTTTTATTTAACCTTTAACTAGGCAAAAGAACAAATTCTTATTTACAATGACGGCTACCAAAAGGCGAAAGGCGTCCTGCGGGGACGGAGCCTGAGATTCAAAATAAATACAGTACATAAAGAGAGAGCTAAGAGAACATAGCAAGGCAGCAACACAACACATCATAGTAGCAACAATACATGGTAGCAGCACAAAACATGGTACAAACATTAGTGGCCACAGACGACAGCACAAAAGGCAAGAAGGTGGAGACAATACATCACACAAAAATGGCACAATGAGGTTTGAGACGGATGGGAAGCGGGACTATCATTCTCTGGAAAATGTGCTGCATTCAATTAACTAGGTAGACCAGACCCAGCTGCTATAGAGAGCAGTTAGTAATGGCATCTTGTTGGGCACCAACTCCGCCACGGTTCGTTGGACAAATCCTTCGGGAAAATGTTTTGACATCAACACTGAAAACAAGATCTGTGGTAAATTCAGGCGTAAACCTTTTTCTGAGATCAGCTAACGGTCACACAATTGAAGCATTTGTACTGAAATTAAAAGCCCCTGCTATAATGGTCAAGTTAACGGATCTCAGAAAATGTAGAATCTCCTAAAAGCCAATTTATGCTTGCAGGAAAATATGATCGGTGCCATATGACTGGTGTGACGCAGACCAGTACTAAACGTCACGCAATATGAACTGTACAGGACGGCTTTTTTCTCCTGTTATTCACCAAAATTCTAATATAAATGCAGTCCCGGGTAAGGCTCAATCTGTGTCTGGGAAACTGGCTTCAAGCGCAAACGCTCATACCTTGTAGTGAGCCCAAATTCTCTACCCCTGTGCTTCACGGCCAACAGATGGGGTTAATGGCGCTACATGGTCAAAAAACCCGATTGATACCACCGTAGGTATGGTTGAAAGAACCAGAGGTAACTTATTTGGGGGGTTTTCGGGACTACAAACTGGAACATTAATAAATATACCGGAATTTACTTGGATGAATGCTTCATTTAGCCACCATCTTTAGCGGTTTTGATATCAGTGTAAACCAAGTCTGTTCCATATATTAGCTATAAAATTTCCCCACCGTATCGTTAAAGTACACTCCATGACGAAACATGCATCTCACAATAAATTCCTCCCAAAAACACAACGGCTTAAAATAATTCAGTCAACTTTCTATAGCCAGTGAACAATGTCAATCCCGTTACATGTGCAAGTTTATAACCACCTAGAATAACTACATAATGATATGAAGGAAATGTCACATTGTTCAGTATTGATTTCAGACCACATGGTTCATTCAAAATGGCCAAATTCACCAAGTCTGATTTACCACCACCAAGAACGAAAAATAGGACAAGCATTAATTTGTAGATTTATTTATACATCAAAACAGTCACAGGGTTGAATTGACTTGGCCTGGTTTTCCCCAGTTCCAACGAGACGTCCCACTTCCTTGCTGACCAAACAGGAGTGCAAGAGGGCTTGTCAGTGTAGGACAGGAGAGCTAGAGGGAAAATAGTGAGATGACTTGGGTCAGTGTGATGATCCAAGAGGAACATTCAACAGTACATTAACAACATCTTCCTAATATTGATCTGCCCCCCTTTTCCATTATAATACATATACAGTCATGGCCAAAAGTTGAGAATGGCAATACAAAGGATTTTAATTCCTTTGGATGGGGTATGGCAGGTGCCAGGTGGACCGGTTTAGCTCAAATGAAACACTGCTGGGTTTGTCAAGAGCAACAGTCTCTTATGTGTATCAACACTGGTCCACCACCCAAAGGACATCCAGCTAACTTGACTCCAATGCCGACCCACAGTTGTGTCACGGGCCAACAGCCCTGTGGAACGCTTTCAGACCCCTTGTAGACAACTGAGGCTGTTCTGAGGGCAAACTCAATATTAGGAAGGTTCAATGTCCTCTATACTCAGTGTATAATAATACTGGAACCGTAAGTCATTCCCATTACACACCTTCCCGCTCCACCAGCACAGCAACACTTCAGCAGCCAACGAGCTCTAAAAAGACAGAACAGGTTTAAAACCAAATAATTCCAATCTTATTTTACTAGACTACATTCAGAGCATTCTGAAACCAGATCAGGATTTTAGTTCAGTCATTGCAGCCATCCAGCCAGCAGTCCAGGGTCTGGGATCAAGCCCCCACCCAGACACCCTCCCTCCAGGCAGGCAGCCCACCTTACCCCTGCCCTTGTCCCGAGAGCAGGCTTGTCAGTGTCTGCCCAACCCACAGGAGGGCCGATGGGAGGCCAGACCTTTATCCAGCCCAGAGCACAGGACAGGATAGCCACCTGACTGGTATGGTTGAGTAGTGTGTTCATCATTTACAACATTCCAGAATGCTTAATGTGGAAGGAGAATTAAGATGCTGTCAAAAGTCACACACCTTTCCAAACACGGCAGACACTAGGACCTCAACCAGGGGGGCAGAAACCTAGAGGGAGAAAGTAGAAAAGCATGAAGTGACATTGTAAGACCTTGTAGTCAGACATGAGATCAGTCTATAGCAGTGTATTCTAATCCTGGGGACCCAAAACTGTCAACAAGTGCCCCCCCCCCCCCCCAGAACTAGGCTTGGGTGGTATTTGGAAAACAGGGGTTCACCAATAACATTTAGATTATTTCTATGAAGTTTATATTGATAGCTACTTATGCATTTTACAGTAGGTCCAGTCACATGGTGTTTGTTTACAAGAATGAGACCAGAGCATTGTGAGTCCCTCACTGTTGACCAGGTGATCTAATTACAGGACAGAATTGACAGCTCAACATGTTAAGTGTTAATATGCTGGGACAGCACTGCCAGTGAGAACCTGAATACCACCCTACACCTGATTACACTCAAACCCTTGATTGAATTAGGTGAATAATGCTGCGTTTACACAGGCAGACCAATTCAGATTTCCACTAATTGGTGTTTAACAATCACACCAGATCTTTACTGATCTGATTACGCAAGACTAATTAGTGAAAGATCAGAATTGAGCTGTGTCTAAACGAAGCCTTACATCTAGGTCCCCAGAACCAGGATTGTGAAACACTGCTCTAGAGTATAGATCAGTTCAGTAACCAATCAGTCAGCTTAACATCAGACTGGGGCGGTAACAGGAAATCATCACTTCTACATTATAAAGGACAGAAGTTAATGGCAACAGATCAAAGTTTATCCTACACACCTTGAGGTAGTGCAGCAACAGTTCTCCAGTGGCCAGGCTGGAACAGTTAGGACCTGGAAGGAACAGATACCAAATTAAACATTATGCACAAGTACATTAGGTACTGCAGACTATATGCAGAGCATTCTGAAATGAGATCAGGCCCAGCTTCAGTCATTGTAGCCATCCAGCCAGTGGTCCAAGGTCTGGCTACAAGCTCCCCACCCAGACACCCTCCCTCCAGGCAGGCAGACCACCTTACCCCTGCCCCAGGCAATGAGAGCAGGCTTGTCAGTGTCTGCCCAACCCACAGGAGGACCGATGGGAAACCTGCGTTGATGCCAGCCACAGAGCACCGGACAGAAGCCAACCAACTGTCAAGACAGAAGTTCATCACATACAGCATTCCAGAATGTTCCATGTGGTGGGTGTGAGCTGTAGTTAAGCGTACATGGGAATTGTAGTTCCCTCAGTGATGTAAGGGAACTCCCCCCCCAATTGTACAAAATAACATGGCAAGTTATTGGCAGTGGGCGGAGCATATACACGATGGACAAATACACTATTTCTGGCGGTGTTTCATCCAAAGTTGATGGCAAATGCCATATTGTAAATGAGCTGTGTAACACCCCAAAATTCCTATAGTGGGCGAGTGTGTTCTATCCTAATTTTTCATAGGCTTACTGTAACGCAAGTCAAGACCCAAGATTAAAATTTAGAAAATTTGAAAGTTTTGGCAAAAACTTATCACCCCCTTAAAAAAGTGCTTTCTGGACCGTTTTTCGAAATTCTTTCGATTTTTATGTCAATTACACATGTGTAAGAACTGTATGAAAATACTTTATTCACATTTTATTATCATAATTTTTTGTGAAATGTTTACTTGTACTTAAGGAATATGTTTTGTGCATTTGCAATCTGATTTAATATGAAGTCAAAAATGTGAATAAATTAGAAAAAACTTATCACCCCCCCCAAACCACTCAGGCCAGCACCCATTGATTTGGGGCCGTAGTATAGTGCTCCCATAGCGGGCATGGACGTCTGGATGACACCTAAAAGCATTTAAAACCGTTTAGAAAAATGACGCCTGGTAACCCAAAACATGAAACATAGAATATTTTCTGACTTTTTTTGAAAACCTCCAAATCACTCAGGCCAGCCCCCATTGATTTTTGGCCGTAGAATAGTGCTCCCAGAGCGGGTATGGAAGTCTGGATCCCCCCCTAAAAGCATTTAAGGCTCTGTGTGTCTTTAAGCACTATACTTTTTCATTCCATCCTTGCTGTGTGTGTCTGTGTGAGCTTTTCTTTGACATCTGTTTAGAGAAATGACTGATTTACACTTCATGAGGGTTGCCTAATCACACACTTAAAGTTTTGGAAAGATCTGACTTTTTTAACCCTTTGAAACAGCACCTATGACCCCATTTTAAGGCACTTCCGGTTGGCACAGGAAGCTATAAGTAAATACATATCCTGATCGGGGTATGCTTTTACAGAATCCTGAGTTTTAAGTGTATACGTTAAGAACTGACTGATTTACACAGGGTTGAATGCACTATATATCACAAACTGCTGGTTGGGTATGGCAAAACACTTTTAGGGTGATTTTATCACTTCCGGTTGCTCCAGAAAGCTTAGAATCAACACAGGTAGACCTCATAGTGCCCTGATGGATTGTCATCAAAGACAGGTTCATAAGATATTCATAACCCACATAGGCTTCAGGTTGAATTTAGAGGTGCAGGCAATGTGTTCCTATGGGAGAGATGTCATTGTAAACGGTTTGATGTAAACACCTTCTTTTAACTGTTAAGGGTTAATGCCACACAGTCAAGGTTAGGCTTGCACAGATCGGGAGGACCTTAGGAGTGTTCCTGAGGTCAAATTGGGCTTCTAACCTTAACGGTTCTCTCTCTGTCTCCCAAAAGCAAATAAAATTGACATTGAGGTCAAAAGGTCATTTGGGTCCGTTTTCTTGTAACGGTCGCTGCGCTCAGACCGAGCGAGCTACGGTTAAGCGGGGCATCTCGTTGAACTCGGCACGGCCTGGAGATAATAGTAATGCCATTGCAGGCTTTGTGTGTCTTTAAGCACCGTACTATTTCACTCCATCCTTGCTTTTTGTGTGTGTGTTTGTGTGAGAGAGCTTTTCTTTGACATCTGTTGGGAGAAATGACTGATTTACAGTTCATGAGGGTTGTCTAATCACATATATGAAGTTTTGAAAAGTTCTGACCTTTTAACCCTTCAAAACAGCATCTATGACACCATCTTAAGGCACTTCCGGTTGGCACAGGAAGCTATAAGTAAATACCTATCCTGATCGGGGTATGCTTTTAGAGAATCCTGAGTTTTAAGTCTATACGTTAAGAACTGACTGATTTACACAGGGTTGAATGCACTATATATCACAAACTGCTGGTTGGGTATGGCAAAACACTTTTAGGGTGATTTGATCACTTCCGGTTGCTCCAGGAAGCTTAGAATCGACACAGGTAGACCTCATAGTGGCTTGATGGATTGTCATTGAAGACTGGTTCATAAGACATTCATAACCCACATAGGGTTTATTTAAAGAATGCACGTTACATTTGCAATATGATTCAACACATCATATTGCAAACGTAACACACACTGTTACGTTTGCAATATGATTCAACACATCATATTGCAAACGTAACACACACTGTTACGTTTGCAATATGATGTGTTGAATCATATTGCAAATGTAACGTGCATTCTTTAAATACTTTAGAAATACAAAATCGAACAGGCTTGTTGGGGTCTGTCTCTATGGGCCGAGCCGGTTTCAATGCACCTAGTCTTGAGACTCTGGGACTTTTCTAAATGTCGCCAGTTTCGTTGAGCTCAAAATGAATTGAACACATTGCAAATACACGAGGCTTTTTATCGGTCCGAGAACCTTCTAGAGCCACATAACTCACCGTGCACAATCGACCTGAGGTCTAGAACAGGTTTGTAAAGTTTCAGAACTCTAGGTCTGACGGTTCTTTAAAAGTTGGAAAAAAAGTAACTACCGCAGGCACTGTCTGCCTCTTAGCCCCTCAGTGTGTCCCTCCATCATTTCTGTTTGGGTGTGCAAATTTTTCTTTGAAATCTGATGGGACTAATGACTGATTTACAGTTCAGGAGGGTTGCCTAATCACAAATATGAAGTTTTGGAAATATTTGACTTTTTTAACCCTTCCAAACAGCTCTTTTGACACCAATTATGGCACTTCCGGTTTGCACAGGAAGCTGAAAGTAAACACATATCCTCACTGGAGTATGCTGTTACAGAATCCTGAGTTTTAAGTCTGTATGTTAAAAAATGACTGATTTACATAGGGCTGAATGCACTATTTCTCTCAACATGCAGGTTGGGTATTGCAAACACTTTTAGGGTGATTTTAACCACTTCCGGTTGCTCCAGGAAGCTTAGAATCGACACAGGTAGACCTTATGGTGGCCTGATGGACTGACATCAAAGACAGGTTCATAAGACCTTCATAACCCACATAGGCTTCAGGTTGAATTTGGAGGTGCAGTCAATGTATTCCTATGGAGAGATGTCAATGTAAACTGTGAGATGTAAAAACCTGTTTTCACTGTTAAGGGTTAATGCCACATGGTCAAGGTTAGGCTTGCACAGATCGGGAGGACCTTAAGAACATTCCTGAGGTCAAAGGTTCTCTCTCTGTCTCCCAAAAGCAAATAAAATTGTCATTGAGGTCAAAGGGTCCGTTTTCTTGTCACTGTGCTCAGACCGAGCGAGCTACGGTCAAGCGGGGCATCTCGTTGAACTCGGCACGGCCTGGAGACTATGGTGATGTCATTTTAGTGGTGATTTCAGAATGCTATTTTGGTGCATTCATGGAAGGCGCTGTGAATTTTGGGCCTGCTCTGAAATATGTGATAGTTGGCTTCTAAAGGAGTTGGAAAAAAGTGAGTTTGGAGTCAGATGGTATCAGTTTGGTGTCTGAAAATATCTAATTGACTGATGGACACTTGCTAGTTGACTTTTGTTGACACTTGCTAGTTGACTTTTGTACATTTGCAACATGTTTCAACGGGGAGGTACCATGAGGAAAAAGCGACATGATGAAATTTCACGCAACGAGCGATGGAGAGGAACCACTATCACTGCCCGGCCATCCTGAGGTCATCAGGACGTTCACTTTTGTATTTCTAAAGTATTTAAAGAATGCACGTTACATTTGCAATATGATTCAACAGTTAAAAACATCACATCATATTGCAAATGTAACGGGCATTTGCAATGTGCTTCAACAGTGAAAAACATCACATCATATAGCAAATGTAACGTGCATTCTCTTAAATACTTTAGAAATGCAAAAGTGAACGGTCTGATGACCTCAGGATGGTGTCATCACTAGGAGCCAGAGTCACCACGACTACCAAACATCAACCGTTCACTCTGTTTGCAGTCAGTTAATACTAGACTGGTTGTAGCTTGTGGCTAAAGAAGAGGCTCTGGTTAAGATACAATGACTAGATTCATTACCGAACGTACTCATTAACCAAAACTCACCAGTCTAGTTGGCATCACGGCTCCTTGTTCAGCCACAAACAGAAGAACCTACGAAGACATATGCTTCAGGTTAAAGTCTGGATGGGGACCAGATACCAGGCAGGCACATGGAGGGGTTAAACATTACATATGTAGCCTTTATGACAGGTTACGTAGCCCTCTGCTGAAGTCAGCTATTCCTTTTCTCAACAGGAGTTCAGACGAACGAGATTCCAAAGAGAATATTCATCATGTTCAGCAGAAGGACGGGATCCCTCAAACATGTTACGTTCAGCTAAACTATACAAGTAAAAGTTGGCAACGCTGTGTAGATATCTATACAATAAACTTAATGAATGTTTTAACTACCAGTTCCAGGACAAGACACTGGTGTTAAAATATACATTTAGACTGGATGGATCCTTACCTGCATAGCTTAGAGCAGCTCAGAACAGCCATCTTGTTTCAGGACAGTCAACTGTAAGACAAAATGGAGGACGTGAAACTAGGCTGCAACAAGACAGTCAAGCGAGGGTTCTTTACTCTGCAGGGTGTCAGGTCATTTATCATCAACAGGAAGTCAGACAAACGAGATTCCAAAAGGTTTATCATGTGGTTGCAGAGAACGATTGTTATTCTGGGAAAGACCTCCCTTTCTAGTGCACTACTTCTGACTAGGGCCCATAAAGCTCTGGTCAAATGTAGTGTACTATAGAGGGCACCATTTAGGACAGTTTCAGAACCACAACTTACCCATATGTTGGAGTCCAAGCTGCAATTCCACTGACCACAGCACTCAAACTTTAAAGAACAAAAGGTAAACATTTTATTAGTGTGATGATTGAGAAATCGATGACCAACTGTTGCATTATATACAGTCACTCAGTAGTTCATGTCGTTTCACATCGGTTCAAAGTGAGCTAGTTTGTCATCCTTGGGACTGTATTATCTTCAAGTGACTGGTTCCACAGAGTTCTGTCACTCAACCCACATGGCACCCCAGTCCCTATGCAGTGGACAACTTATTGACGAGGCCGACTGTCCGTACTCAATTGTGAGCCGCCCGATGGTACACCCAATCACAGCCGGATGTGCCCTAGACCCCTGCGCCACTGAGGAGCAGTTCACACAGATTGGGGTGCCATTTGGGTTTCCACCAACATGTATACTGGTGGAAGACCAATCCTACCCGTAGTGGGGAACCCAGTTTAATCTTTGTTGGATGAACTCACCAGGTAAGGTAGTGTTAATCCCTTCAGGAAACTTCATCCCCACGTCTGTTAAAATGACAAAGGAAGTTAGTGTTTAGCTGTAAAGAACATTTAAACATACAAACGCTTCATTATATACAGTCACTCAGTAGTTCATGTCGTTTCACATCGGTTCAAAGTGAGCTAAGTTCATCATCATTGGGACTGTAGCACGTCCCGGTAGCCATCTTGTACAGTTGGCCAGCAAAAAGGGGAAAATATCTGCATCCAAAGTCACCCTATTCCCTTTATAGTGCATGGGTCCTGGTCTAAGGTCGTGCACTATAAAGGGAAGTGGGGTACTAGTGTCTTAACATTTCACCAACCTGGATTTCCACAAAGCGCATCAGTCTCGTGGTCTGAATGCTAAAGAAGGAATCACAAAATAAATGTTAGTTTTTGCCTGGCTTCTATGAGAAGATAGAAAGTTCTTAAATAGAGCCCATCAGAATAAACAGTAGCTTCACAAAATAATCAGACATATGCTTGTCAATGGATCATCATATAAAGCCCGGAGGTAGTGACCATATAGAAATGGTGCCATTAGAACTGTCCTGAACACCAGTGAATAAACTCAAATGGAACTCACCAGCACACATTCCTATTCCAGAATGGAACTCCAAGTGGAGATTCTGTTCAGATGCCTTGAAGTCAGGAAGTCATGTCACAAGTAATGCAGACCTGAGCAAAGAACACATCCATGTTAGTGACTTACTAGTCTGTATATTACTACAAGAGGCTTTGGAACACAGCACAAGGAGGCCATCAGATCAAAGTTAGCATCACCAAAAATCTGATATATGCTTGTCATGAAGATTCATCATTTACAGCCAGTCACGTGTGAGTCAGTTACCACCTGAAAGTCCACCCCAAAGTGCACGTCCCTATTTAGTTGAAAATCCATGACAGTTTTCCAAGTGCACACTAAGATACTTAGGGATTTAGGGCACAGGACCTTTACCTACTTCCCCAGCCAGATAAAGTCATGGATACATATATTATGTCAGAGTCAAACTGATGTAAATTGAATGTAGTTTAGCAAGCCAATGCTAACAAAAAAATAGCATAACGACTGGAAGTCTACAGGTATGTTCTAGCATGCTAGCTGAACCATATTCTTAATAGCTGCGCTAATGCTAGTTAATATTCACTTACAAATCTACCTTTACACTGAAATTGTATCCATTTACTTGGGAATTAGATAAAGGGCCCTGGCGAATCTCTTAAAGGCGAAGGGTTGACAAGCTGAACACATCTAATGATCCCGGTGGTAAGGCAATGCACTCACGTGTCAGTCTGCTGGACTTCCCTGGCATCTGTCCTGCATTTCTGTTGATCAGGGGAAAGTTAGCGAGGTCCCTTTATGAACAGGCAACACGCAGGCATATAGAACCCGACATTGATATCGTCGCTAATGGAAAAGTATTTCCAATAGTGAACTACTTCTGACCAGATCAACGTTAATAAGTAGTACACTATTGAGAATAGGATGCATTTAGCGCAGCAACGACAGTCGAGTCAGGGGCCAACTGCTACTCAGAATCTGGTAAAGAAGTTTCTTCTTCAAAGACTGATTCGGTAAGAGAGAGTTCATTTTATCATCACCGTAGCAGAGACCTAACGTTGGGTTTATAACGACTGATGGTCCGGTCACACCTAAATGGCAAGCTAGCATACTAGCTAACATGGCACGTGGTTAGCTAGTTGCTAAGTAAAACCACCACGTAAGCAGGCATTTAAGTAATATGTTGCTTACCAGAGCAGCACATTCGAGTCGTCGGCATCTTGAAAGGAGAAAATAATATAAAGTCAACACCAATTGTAGTTACAACCCCGGTAGCTAGCCAGCCATTAAATAACGTAGGTTCTCATGTGACCTAGCTAGATGCGGACACGTGTTCTGCGAACGCAGCATTTCGAAACACGTTTTTTGTTTAAAAAAATTCTAATACATTTGCAAGTCTCTCATCAGAAATACTAAAGTACAATCAGGTATTCAGAACAGGTCTGTGTAAATTCTCATCATCGAAAGACGTTGCAATGCTAACAGCCAGATATCGGCTTGAACATGAAATAAACAAATCAGAACAAAACATGTTTGATACTAGAAGTCCATAATTTGTCTAGGGTAAATTCTAAAGATCAGTGGAGGAGTTGAAACAAAATGATGGCTTTAGATTGCATGCTAAGTTACCGGTAGGTGCTTTCGCCGCATTCCGCTCAGTGTTGCCAACTAATTTCCAGAGGAAGTTGATTTGTTGCTAATAGACGTTGTGATGTCATTGCGTGATGCCGTCATTACATAATAACGTAAAACTGCGTCACTACGTAGACTCTAATTGAACACTTATTCTGTCATTGTTATATAGTGAAGTGTTCTGGACTGATGTAAAACTATATCTTGTCCTCATTTTGCATACAACCATTGAAATCTAAGTTTGACATTATTTTTCTACACTGATTCCACAATTGAATGTGAATATGTCATAAATCTCTTTATTTTATTTGGAACATTTTTCATACACAAATCAAAATGTATGAAGAAAAAGGCCCTTTTCTTAATTTTTTTATCTGATTTGGAAAACTATTTAGAGTCTTTGAAACGTATACAAAACAAAATGTCAAAAAAATAAAAATATAATGTGGATGAGTTTTATTTTTATTTTTTATCATTTCTTTGTGGAATCCCTCTGGCTGTTATGTTTATGTTTTGCATGTTACTGTTAATAAAAATAAAAGAAGAGAAAAAATATATATATAAATATCACATGAAAAAAAAAACATATAAAAATAATCTTGGCGAAAAATATGATTTGACATTTGTTAGTTTCGATTTGTTTGTTTATTATCATATACTTTTATTTGTAAAAGTAATATAAACACAACACATTTTATATTATCACATTTTTATTTTTAAACACAACACATTGAATTATTGAACAATTACACATTATTGAACAATTACATTTTATTTTATTTTTAACTAGTAAACCTACACATTCTGAACAATCATAGTTTTAAGCAGTGTATTGGTAGTTAGTTAACATGCTACCTAACTGATCAACAATTATAGGTACAGGCAAATAACAAGGTGTATATGCTATCTTATTGAATAAGCAACTTAACTCAAATAATGATGTATGTGCTAGGCATCTCTCTCCAGCTCTCCCCCGGTTGTTGTGCTGCTTGGCTGGCTAGCTGCTCGATAGTTTCCTTCAGATATTGCCACTGTTCTCGCACCCACTGCAGTACACACTGCCACCATCAGCTGTGTGTCTCCGCCAGTTCCAGAAAGCCCACTCCTTGCATACGTACTGTAAATATGATGGATCATAGATTGGCAAGGAAATCCTCTTCACTGTCCAACTGCATTGTCACGGAGCTGGAACCAGCAGTAGAGGATGGAGCGGCCTTAAAGCTGTATGCTGCTGTGGTGCCAAACTGCTGCAGAACTTCACTTGGTAGTTTATGCTGGTAACAGGTTTCACCAGCCAGCTTCAGTCCATACCGCACCAGGAGTATGGAGGTGAGAGTGTGCAGTGACATTGTATTTCTTAACTTTGACTTGACCACACTCATTTGGCTGAACAGCCGTTCAACCTCCGCATTTGAGTGTGGCAAGGAGAGGGCAGCGAGTGCAGCTTTGCACAGTTCTTCAAATGGATTTGACCCGGAAGAGTCCGTGTAGTTATTGACTTCACTCCAAAACTCGACCATATTTTCAGTTGAGTCCCACCTAAACAAATGGATGTTTCTCCATTGGGAAACAATTTAATCAATTGTTTGGGGCTGGTATCCCAGTAGCTCAGCTACTTTAATAATTTCAGTGGTGCCTTTATTGTGCTTTAGCGTTTCCTTAACACTGAACAAGGCCATGTTTCACAAGGCTTCAAGGTTGTCTGGGAGCCTTGCTTGCAGCTCCTGTCACGTTCCTGACCTGTTTTCTGTTTAGTTTTGTGTGTTAGTTGGTCAGGACGTGAGTTTGGGTGGGCATTCTATGTTGTGTGTTTCTATGTTGGTTTAGGGTTGCCTGGTATGGCTCTTAATTAGAGGCAGGTGTTTTGCGTTCCTCTGATTAAGAGTCATATTTAGGTAGGCTGTTCACAGGTTTTGTTTGTGGGTGGTTGTCTCCTGTGTCAGTGTTTGTCGCACCATACGGGACTGTTACGGTTTGTTCATTTCATGTAGGCTATTTTTCCCTGTTCGTGCGTTCTCGTGTTTATGTATGTTCGTCGTTCAGGTCTGTATACTTTCGTTTTGTTATTTTGTATCATTATCAAGTATAGTTCGTTTTCGTCTTGTCTTTAATAAATATTATGTGTTCACAACCCGCTGCGCCTTGGTTCCCTCACTACTCCTCCTTTTCGATTGAAGAGGAGGAGGACCGCCGTTACAGAACCACCCACCAATCCAGAGCCAAGCAGCGGTGTAAACGGAGTAAGGGACAGCGAAAGAAGGAGGAATGGACTTGGGACGATGTATTGGACGGTAAAGGTTGCTACACATGGGAGGAGATCCTGGCTGGAAGGGATCGCCTCCCATGGGAACAGGTGGAGGCACTGAGGAGAGCAGAGGCTACTGGAGTGAAGAACCGGAGTTATGAGGGGACGCGTCTTGCACGGAAGCCCGAAAAGCCCGTGAGTAACTCCCAAAAATTTCTTGGGGGGGGGCTAAGGGGTGGTGGGCCAAGGGCAGGTAGGAGACCTGCGCCCACTTCCCAGGCTAACCGTGGAGAGCGGGAGTACGGGCAGACACCGTGTTACGCGGTAGAGCGCACGGTGTCTCCTGTACGTGTGCATAGCCCGGTGCGGGTTATTCCACCTCCCCGCACTGGCAGGGCTAGATTGAGTATTGAGCCGGATGTCATGAAGCCGGCCCTACATATCTGGCCACCAGTGCGTCTCCTCGGGCCGGCATACATGGCACCTGCCTTACGCATGGTTTCCCCGGTTCGCCTACATAGCCCGGTGCGGGTTATTCCACCTCCCCGCACTGGGCAGGCGACCGGGAGCATTCAACCAGGTAAGGTTGGGCAGGCTCAATGCTCAAGAGAGCCAGTACGCCTGCACGGTCCGGTATTTCCGGCGCCACCTCCCCGCCCCAGCCTAGTACCTACAGTGCCTACACTACGCACTAGGCTACCAGTGCATTTCCAGAGCCCTGTTCCTCCTCCATGCACTCTCCCTATAGTGCGTGTATCCAGTTCGGTGCCTCCAGTTCCGGCCCCACGCACTAAGCCACCTGTGCGTCTCCTAAGTCCTGTACACACTGTCACTTCTCCCCGTACTAGTCCTGAGGTGCGTGCCCTCAGCCCGGTGCCACCAGTGCCGGTACCACGCACCAGGTATAGAGTACGCTTTGAGAGTTCAGTGTGCCCTGTCCCTGCTCCCCGCACTAGTATGAAGGTGCGTGTCCTTAGCCCGGTGCCTCCAGTTCCGGCACCACGCACCAGGTCTACAGTGCGCCTTATCCGGCCAGAGCCATCCGTCTCCCCAGCGCCATCTGAGCCATCCGTCTCCCCAGCGCCATCTGAGCCATCCGTCTCCCCAGCGCCATCTGAGCCATCCGTCTCCCCAGCGCCGTCTGAGCCATCCGTCTCCCCAGCGCCGTCTGAGCCATCCGTCTCCCCAGCGCCGTCTGAGCCGCCCGTCTGCAATGAGCCTGCAAAGCCGCCCGTCTGCCATGAGCCTGCAAAGCCGCCCGTCTGCCATGAGCCTACAGAGCCGTCCGCCAGACAGGAGCCGCTAGAGCCGCCCGCCAGACAGGAGCCGCTAGAGCCGTCCGTCAGACAGGGTCTGCCAGAGCCGCCAACCAGACAGGATCTGCCAGAGCCGCCAACCAGACAGGATCTGCCAGAGCCGCCAGCCAGACAGGATCTGCCAGAGCCGCCAGCCAGACAGGATCTGCCAGAGCCGCCAGCCAGACAGGATCTGCCAGAGCCGCCAGCGAGCCATGAGCGGCCAGAGCCATCAGCGAGCCATGAGCGGCCAGAGCCGTCAGAGAGCCATGAGCGTCCAGAGCCGTCAGCCAGCCATGAGCGTCCAGAGCCGTCAGCCAGCCATGAGCGTCCAGAGCCGTCAGCCTGCCATGAGCGTCCAGAGCCGTCAGCCTGCCATGAGCGTCCAGAGCCGTCAGCCTGCCATGAGCGTCCAGAGCCGTCAGCCTGCCATGAGCGTCCAGAGCCGTCAGCCTGCCATGAGCGCCCAGAGCCGTCAGTCAGCCATGAGCTGTCCCTCAGCCAGAAGCGGCTAGTAATTCAGAACTGCCCCTCAGTCCAGAGCTGTCTCTCTGTCCGGAGCTGCCCTTCAGTCCGGAGTTGCCCTTCTATCCTGAGCTACCTCTTTATCCTGAGCTACCTCTCTCTCCTAAGCTATCCCTCTCTCCTGAGCTATCCCTATGTCCTGAGCTACCTTGTCCCAGAGCTGTCCTTGATTCTGGTGTTGCCCCTAAATTTAGGTGGGGTCATTTGGAGGGTGGTCATTGTGGGGAGGCTAAGGAAGCGGGGATTGATTATGGTGGGGTGGGAACCACGCCCGGAGCCTAAGCCACCACCGTGGTCAGATGCCCACCCAGACCCTCCCCTGGACTTTTTGGTGATGCGTTCGGAGTACGCATCTTGAGGGGGGGGTTATGTCACGTTCCTGACCTGTTTTCTGTTTAGTTTTGTGTGTTAGTTGGTCAGGACGTGAGTTTGGGTGGGCATTCTATGTTGTGTGTTTCTATGTTGGTTTAGGGTTGCCTGGTATGGCTCTTAATTAGAGGCAGGTGTTTTGCGTTCCTCTGATTAAGAGTCATATTTAGGTAGGCTGTTCACAGGTTTTGTTTGTGGGTGGTTGTCTCCTGTGTCAGTGTTTGTCGCACCATACGGGACTTACGGTTTGTTCATTTCATGTAGGCTATTTTTCCCTGTTCGTGCGTTCTCGTGTTTATGTATGTTCGTCGTTCAGGTCTGTATACTTTCGTTTTGTTATTTTGTATCATTATCAAGTATAGTTCGTTTTCGTCTTGTCTTTAATAAATATTATGTGTTCACAACCCGCTGCGCCTTGGTTCCCTCACTACTCCTCCTTTTCGATTGAAGAGGAGGAGGACCGCCGTTACAGCTCCGTGCTTAAAGCAACAATGTAGTTGATGCACTGTCTCCGAATGACCTTTTTGTCCTCTGGCGCAAGACTGAGTTGGTACATGGTGATGGACTGAGATGTCCATCAATGGCATCATTCAGGACATCCATTTTTGCCATAGGGTTGACTACTCTGCTGCAAATTGATGTTAAGAGGTGTACCAGATTGTCCAAAAGCTTGACAGGATCTGTTTGCTCTCCCTCAAATGACTTCACTGCAACTTGATTGATTTCAAGAATGTCAGGTAGACATAGTTGGTCTTGTCCATGTACATGGCGTGGAGCACATCCACCATGTAGCAACGCTCACTGGCCTTGGTCAACTCAAAGTGGAGTTTCAGTTCTTCCCACTGGCTCAATATACGAGTTACCGCAGGCTCAATCGATAGCCAACGTGTGGCACACACTTTGGTGACCTGCAGGGGTTTCTGGCCACAACTAATGGTGGCATACACTGCTTTGTACGCCTTGCGCCGTTTTGGGGAAATCGAAAACCAGTTGTAGGTTTCCCTGATTAAGTACTCAACACTCCTAGGGATGGTTTCTTTGGATGCTGCACAGACAGCCAATTGTAAAGAATGGCACACATCACGGATGAGTACCAAATTGGGCAATGCACATTCTACCTTTAAAATCATGTGCACCCCGTTGTGTACCCCAGTCATCACAGACGCATTATTAGTGCCAATACTGTGAAGATTCTCTTTTTTAAGGTTGCACTTCTCAAGAAACTCAACTACCGCCTTTGCTATTGATCTGGCATCGCCACCCTCCCAGACAACCAGCCTGAGAAATGTGGACACAACGGTTCTTTTTTAGCACTGAAATACCGAATCACCGCACCCAGGTATTTCGAGACACTGACATCAGTGGACTCATCCAAAAGGAGACTGAACTTCTCATCCCCCACATCTGATGTTACCCTTTTGAGAAAATAAGGAGCCAGTATTCCCCTAATCATTGCTGTGCACTTGGTGTGGTGCATTTGGAAGTTTGTTGCTGCCACAGAATCTGAAAAGGCAACTTTGCAAGCCATACCTAAATGGTCGCATGCTAGCAGCGAACAATGCTCTGCAGTGGCCATTGCCATAGTAGCTTTTGCAGTTATCCACTTTTTTAACCAACTGTGGTAATGTAGACTGCGTTGTGGGGTTGTACGGTTTTGATTTATTTATATGCTTTGCTGTAGCACAATGTTTTTTGATGTCATACATTTTTGCAAGCATATCTGATTTGCAGTACGCACAGTATGCCCAACAATCATCCCCAATTACTGGCTTCAGCCACCCTTTAAATTCAGGTACAGACTCGCACTCTTTTCTGTACTTCTGGCTGTACAATTTTGATTGAGACATGTTGATTGATGTTGTAAGTTCTGTTCAAGATCTATTCGAACACATACTACTGCTGCTGCAGTCAGCCAACAATGATTTGCAATTTGCTGAAATTGCTGCTGGCCTGCTGCTGACGTCACTCACAATGCACTTTTGCAGCCAGGCACGTGTGTTGTGACAGAGAAAATCGGTTTTGTGTCATTTAGAGGGAAAATATGTGCGTTTTAGCGTTTGAGTCATTTTTCAAAAGTTGCCACAAGTTCCAAATACATTTTTAAAATTAGCTACATTTGTTTTTCGGTGCTGTTTGAAAAAAAAGTTGCTAAATATAGCAACAAAATTGCTAAGTTGGCATCACTGCCTGAGGGTGTTTAGACCGCAGTCTGTCTGTCTGTCTGTCTGTCTGTCTGTCTGTCTGTCTGTCTCTCTCTCTTCTTCTATGGTATAATGGCATTCACAACAATTAAATGTGCATTCCGCCACCTACTGTGTGGGTGGATAAGGATCCCCAAAAATAACATATGGGTAAAAATAAATCAAATATCACACAAACTACCAAAAAAGAAATGAACTAAACAAAATCAACCTGCTTTTCTGTAAAACCTCATTCTAATCAGGTCCAACACAGCCTCAGAATCCTCCTGTGAGGGCAGGACATTTCCTAGTGACAAAAGTCTTGTAGTGCTTCTGCTGTGAAGTCTTGGAGCCCCAAAAACCTCTCGGCTGCAGCAGATATTGGTACAAAGGCTGTGAAGTATGTGTAGTTAATCAATATCAAAGGTGGTAGCTCCGCTCACCGGTGAAGTGGAGCAGAGCATGCTGGGCAATCTCCAGCTCAGAGAAGATCAGCTGGAAGAAAACTCCACCATGGTTAGTGTTGGTGTATAACTGTTAAATTCAGTAATCCCACCATGGTTAGTGTTGGTGTGTAACTGTTAAATTCAGTAATCCCACCATGGTTAGTGTTGGTGTGTAACTGTTAAATTCAGTAATCCCACCATGGTTAGTGTTGGTGTGTAACTGTTAAATTCAGTAATCCCACCATGGTTAGTGTTGGTGTGTAACTGTTAAATTCAGTAATCCCACCATGGTTAGTGTTGGTGTGTAACTGTTAAATTCAGTCACCCCACCATGGTTAGTGTTGGTGTGTAACTGTTAAATTCAGTAATCCCACCATGGTTAGTGTTGGTGTATAACTGTTAAATTCAGTCACCCCACCATTGTTAGTGTTGGTGTGTAACTGTTAAATTCAGTCACCCCACCATGGTTAGTGTTGGTGTATAACTGTTAAATTCAGTAATCCCACCATGGTTAGTGTTGGTGTGTAACTGTTAAATTCAGTCACCCCACCATGGTTAGTGTTGGTGTATAACTGTATATTAAATTCAGTTACCCCACCATGGTTAGTGTTGGGTGTATAACTATATTAAATGCAGTCACCCCACCATGGTTAGTGTATAACTGTATATTAAATTCAGTTAGTGTTGGTGTGTAACTGTTAAATTCAGTCACCCCACCATGGTTAGTGTTGGTGTATAACTATATTAAATTCAGTCACCCCACCATGGTTAATGTATAACTGTATATTAAATTCAGTTACCCCACCATGGTTAGTGTATAACTGTATTACATTCAGTCACCCCACCATGGTTAGTGTTGGTGTATAACTGTATATTAAATTCAGTCACTCCACCATGGTTAGTGTTGGGTGTATAACTGTATATTAAATTCAGTTACCCCACCATGGTTAGTGTTGGTGTGTAACTGTTAAATTCAGTCACCCCACCATGGTTAGTGTTGGTGTATAACTGTATATTAAATTCAGTTACCCCACCATGGTTAGTGTTGGGTGTAACTGTATATTAAATTCAGTCACCCCACCATGGTTAGTGTTGGTGTGTAACTGTATATTAAATTCAGTCATCCCACCATGGTTAGTGTTGGTGTGTAACTGTATATTCAATTCAGTCACCCCACCATGGTTAGTGTTGGTGTGTAACTGTATATTAAATTCAGTCACCCCACCATGGTTAGTGTTGGTGTGTAGCTCTATATTAAATTCAGTCATCCCACCATGGTTAGTGTTGGTGTGTAACTGTATATTAAATTCAGTCACCCCACCATGGTTAGTGTTGGTGTGTAACTGTATATTAAATTCAGTCACCCCACCATGGTTAGTGTTGGTGTGTAACTGTATATTAAATTCAGTCATCCCACCATGGTTAGTGTTGGTGTGTAACTGTATATTAAATTCAGTCACCCCACCATGGTTAGTGTTGGTGTGTAACTATATTAAATTCAGTCACCCCACCATGGTTAGTGTTGGTGTGTAACTGTATATTAAATTCAGTTACCCCACCATGGTTAGTGTTGGTGTGTAACTGTATATTAAATTCAGTCATCCCACCATGGTTAGTGTTGGTGTGTAACTGTATATTAAATTCAGTCACCCCACCATGGTTAGTGTTGGTGTGTAACTGTATATTAAATTCAGTCACCCCACCATGGTTAGTGTTGGTGTATAACTGTATATTAAATTCAGTTACCCCACCATGGTTAGTGTTGGTGTGTAACTATATTAAATTCAGTCACCCCACCATGGTTAGTGTTGGTGTGTAACGGTTTGACTTCATGTCTTGAAAAGGTTTTAATTTCATCACTACAGAATAATACCATAAAATACAGTTTTCCAGGGAGTTCTAGAAACCAGTTGAAGGAAAACTCCATCCAAAAACCATCTTTTGGTATTTGTTTCATTAGTCCATTGTAACATAGTCCCAAAATGTTTTGCTTCTCAATAATCAAGTTCTCAAAATATGTTACTTTCAAAATACAGAAATCCCCATATGATGCATTTTGCAAATACCAAAAGACGTAGAAGTGTGTTCTGCTGCACTATCCCAGTTCACCACTAGAGACATACAGGTGTTCTATCCAGTGGTGTTCTGCTGCACTATCCCAGTTCACCACTAGAGACATACAGGTATTCTATCCAGTGGTGTTCTGCTGCACTATCCCAGTTCACCACTAGAGACATACAGGTATTCTATCCAGTGGTGTTCTGCTGCACTATCCCAGTTCACCACTAGAGACATACAGGTATTCTATCCAGTGGTGTTGTGCTGCACTATCCCAGTTCACCACTAGAGACATACAGGTATTCTATCCAGTGGTGTTCTGCTGCACTATCCCAGTTCACCACTAGAGACACACAGGTTTTCTATCCAGTGGTGTTCTGCTGCACTATCCCAGTTCACCACTAGAGACACAGGTTTTCTATCCAGTGGTGTTCTGCTGCACTATCCCAGTTCACCACTAGAGACATACAGGTATTCTATCCAGTGGTGTTCTGCTGCACTATCCCAGTTCACCACTAGAGACATACAGGTTTTCTATCCAGTGGTGTTCTGCTGCACTATCCCAGTTCACCACTAGAGACATACAGGTTTTCTATCCAGTGGTGTTCTGCTGCACTATCCCAGTTCACCACTAGAGACATACAGGTATTCTATCCAGTGGTGTTGTGCTGCACTATCCCAGTTCACCACTAGAGACATACAGGTATTCTATCCAGTGGTGTTGTGCTGCACTATCCCAGTTCACCACTAGAGACATACAGGTATTCTATCCAGTGGTGTTCTGCTGCACTATCCCAGTTCACCACTAGAGACATACAAGTTTTCTATCCAGTGGTGTTCTGCTGCACTATCCCAGTTCACCACTAGAGACATACAGGTATTCTATCCAGTGGTGTTCTGCTGCACTATCCCAGTTCACCACTAGAGACATACAGGTATTCTATCCAGTGGTGTTCTGCTGCACTATCCCAGTTCACCACTAGAAACATACAGGTATTCTATCCAGTGGTGTTGTGCTGCACTATCCCAGTTCACCACTAGAAACATACAGGTATTCTATCCAGTGGTGTTCTGCTGCACTATCCCAGTTCACCACTAGAAACATACAGGTATTGTATCCTACTAACTAGAAGAGGATAGATTTAGAAAAAAGGTGCGCTGATTTTTTTATTTAACCTTTAACTAGGCAAAAGAACAAATTCTTATTTACAATGACGGCTACCAATTGGCGAAAGGCGTCCTGCGGGGACGGAGCCTGGGATTCAAAATAAATACAGTACATAAAGAGAGACCTAAGAGAACATAGCAAGGCAGCAACACATCATAGTAGCAACAATACATGGTAGCAGCACAAAACATGGTACAAACATTAGTGGCCACAGACGACAGCACAAAAGGCAAGAAGGTGGAGACAATACATCACACAAATGGCACAATGAGGTTTGAGACGGATGGGAAGCGGGACTATCATTCGCTGGAAAATGTGTTGCATTCAATTAACTAGGTAGACCAGACCCAGCTGCTATAGAGAGCAGTTAGTAATGGCATCTTGTTGGGCACCAACTCCGCCACGGTTCGTTGGACAAATCCTATGGGAAAATGTTTTGACATCAACACTGAAAACAAGATCTGTGGTAAATTCAGGCGTAAACCTTTTTCTGAGATCAGCTAACGGTCATACAATTGAAGCATTTGTACTGAAATTAAAAGCCCCTGCTATAATGGTCAAGTTAACTGATCTCAAAATGTAGAATCTCCTAAAAGCCAATTTATGCTCGACAGGAAAATATGATCGGTCCCATATGGCTGGTGTGACGCAGACCAGTACTAAACGGCACGCAATATGAACTGTACAGTACGTCTTTTTTCTCCTGTTATTCACCAAAATTCTAATATAAATGCAGTCCCGGATAAGGCTCAATCTGTGTCCGGGAAACTAGCCTCAAGCGCAAACGCTCATACCTTGTAGTGAGCCCAAATTCTCTACCCCTGCGCTTCACGGCCAACAGATGGGGTTTAAAAACCCGATTGTGTCCACCGTAGGTATGGTTGAAAGAACCAGAGGTAACTCATTCGGGGGTTTTCGGGACTACAAACTGGAACATTAATGTCCATGATACCACCCGTTAGATATACCGGAATTTACTTGGATGAATGCTTCATTTAGCCACCATCTTTAGCGGTTTTGATATCAGTGTAAACCAAGTCTGTTCCATATATTAGCTATAAAATTGTCCCACCGTATCGTTAAAGTACACTGCATGACGAAACATGCATCTCACAATAAATTCCTCCCAAAAACACAACGGCTTAAAATAATTCAGTCAACTTTCTATAGCCAGTGAACAATGTCAATCCCCGTTACGCGTGCATGTTTAAAATCACCTAGAATAACTACATAATGATATGAAGGAAATGTCACATTGTTCAGTATTGAATTCAGACCACATGGTTCATTCAAAATGGCCAAATTCACCAAGTCTGATTTACTACCACCAAGAAAGAAAAATACAACGAGCATTAATTTGTAGATTTATTTATACATCAAAACAGTCACAGGGTTGAATAGACTTGGCCTGGTTTTCCCCAGTTCCAACGAGACGTCCCACTTCCTTGCTGACCAAACAGGAGTGCAAGAGGGCTTCCCGGTGTAGGAGAGCTAGAGGGAAAATAGTGAGAATTAAACCCTGGTGATACTGTAGGTACTAATACACAAGGTCTGAGATGACTTGATCAGAGAGTAACCAATCAGTCAGCGTTACATCAGACTGGGGCGGTAATGATGACTCATCACGTCAAGAGTATGTAGTTTATAACAAATTGCATGGGTCAGTGTGATGATCCAAGAGGAACATTCAACAGTACATTAACAACATCTTCCTAATATTGATCTGCCCCCCCTTTCCATTATAATACATAGTCTTGGCCAAAAGTTGAGAATGGCAATACAAAGGATTTAAATTCCTTTGGATGGGGTATGGTAGGTGCCAGGTGGACCGGTTTAGCTCAAATGAAACTGCTGGGTTTGTCAAGAGCAACAGCCTCTTATGTGTATCAACACTGGTCCACCACCCAAAGGACATCCAGCTAACTTGACTCCAATGCCGACCCACAGTTGTGTCACGGGCCAACAGCCCTGTGGAACGCTTTCAGACCCCTTGTAGACAACTGAGGCTGTTCTGAGGGCAAACTCAATATTAGGAAGGTGTTTTTAATGTCCTCTATACTCAGTGTATTATAATACTGGAACCGTAAGTCATTCCCACTACACACCTTC